>NW_022631204.1:600000-917869 GCF_010015895.1 Lontra canadensis | reverse complement strand
ACAGTAAGTTGAAACCCTCCTTTTGCCCCATGCCAGTCACTTGTCTCCCCAGTTTTCTTGAGGTGACTGCTGTCTTGACTTTTCCACTTTCTTTTACATGATAACAAGTGCTATTAGTTACCTTTACAAACATAAAATAAATTATAGGAATTTGGTAAGTATATTTATGAAACACCGTATGTATACACAATTGTAGAAAGCCTGCAATCTGACAAATGAATAGGAAGATATTAAGCCATGTAACCACTGCCTGGCTGAGGAATGGTACATGGCACCTCCAGACGTGCCATATATTGTGGGCCCCTTTCTGTATAAAGGTCAACAAGTGCAAAAGTCTACATATCGTGGGAATTCATTTTTAAAAAAGATTTATTTTAGGGGGAGAGAGTGAGTGTCATGCATGAATAGGGGAGGTGTGGAGGGAGTGAATCTTGAAGCAGAATCCCCACTTAGTGCATAGCCCATCGCAGGGCTGCATCCCACCACCCATGAGATGTTATCACAATGGTGATAACCGAGGGGAATCTAAGAATCAGTCACTTAATTGACTGAGCCACTCATGTGTCTCCGACGGGTTTCCATTTCAGTGACATTCCTGCAAAGTCCAAACCACAGAGAGAGACAACAGATCGGTGGTTGCCAGTGTCTGTGTGTTGAGAGAAGGGGTTTAACTATCAGAGCATGACGGGTTTTGGAGGGTGATGAAAATTTTTTAGTTTGGTTGTGGTCATGGTTCCCTAACAGTATGAGTTTGGAAGGACTCCCAGACCTTGATGTAAATTCTATCTCAACAATCAAATTAAAAAGTTTTTGAAATGTACATCATGAATGGATATTGATACTTAATTATTTTTTTCTGAATTTGAGGATCATAATTTTGTTTTTTACTGTCTGTATGATGTATCTGTTGCTCAGAGTGGGGTATTGAAATCCTGTACTGTTTGTATTGTTGTCTAAGAGATCTAAAGTAGATCTGTTAGTTTTTGCTTAATATATATTGAGCTCCACCTAAATAAGTAAAACAGTAAGAACATAAATGAACTAATTGATAACAATATGATAATAGTAAGGAATTTAACACCCCACTTACACATGGACAGATCATCCAAACAGAACAAGATGGAAATAATGGCTTTGAATGGGGCACCTGGGTGGCTCAGTGGGTTAAGCTTCTTCCTTAGGCTCAGGTCATGATCTCAGGGTCCTGGGATTGAGCCCCGCACTGGGCTCTCTGCTCAGCACAGAGCCTGTTTCCCCCTTTCTCTGCCTGCTTGTGATCTCTCTTTCTCTGGGTCAAAAAAATAAAATCTTTAAAAAAAATAATGGCTTTGAATGACACACTGGAATAGATGGATTTAACAGATATAGTCAAAACATTCCTTCCAAAATGAGAATATGCATTCTTTTCAAGTGCACATGGAACATTCTTCAGAATAGATCACATATTACCCCATAAAACAAACCTTAGCAAATTCACAAAGATTGAAATCATACCACACATATTTCCTGACCTCAATGTTATGAAACTAGTAGTCAATCAAAATAAAATGTCTGTATGGACAACATATACTTGGAGGTTAAATAACATGCTACTAAACAATGAATGGGTCAACTAGGAGATCAATGAAGACATAAGAAAGAATATGAAAAAGATAAAAAGGAACACAATGGTTCAAAACCTCTGGGATGCAACAAAAGCAGTTCTAAGGGGGAAGTTTATAGCAATACAGGCCTACCTCAAAAAGCAAGAAAAATCTCAAACAACATAACCTTGCACCTAAAGGAGTTAGTAAAAGAACAACAAACAATCTAAAATCAGGAGAAGGATTGAAATAATAAAGATTAGAGCAAAAGGAAATGATACACAAAATGAAAAAAAAAAGAAGTGATCAATGAAACTGAATTTGTTCTTTGAAAAACTCAACAAAATTGATAACCTCTAGCCAGTCTTATCATGAAAAAAGGAGTAAGGACTCAAATAAATAAAATCACAAATGAGAGAGCAGAAATGACCAACACCACAGAAATACAATTATAAGAGAATATTATGAAGAACTATATGCCAAAAAATGGACAACTTAGAAGAAATGGATAAATTCCCAGAGATATATAAACTAGCAAAACTGAAACAGGAGGAAATATAGAATTAGAACGGACTGATAACCTGGAAAGAAATTGAGTCAGTAATCAAAAAATTCCCAACAAACAAAAGTTCAGGAGCAGAATGCTTCACAGGCAAATTCTACCAAACATTTAAAGAAGAGTTAATACGGGTGTTTTTGTAGAAGATGGCGGAGAAGTAGCAGGCTGAGACGACATCAGGTAGCAGGAGATCAGCTAGATAGTTTATCAGACCATTCCGAACACCTACAAATCCAACGGGAAATTGAAGAGAAGAAGAGCAACAATTCTAGAAACAGAAAATCAACCACTTTCTGAAAGGTAGGACCTGTGGAGAAGTTAATCCAAAGTGACGGGAAGATAGACTGTGTGACGGGGGGAGGGGCCGGCTCCCGGCAAGCGGCGGAGCAACAGAGCAAAAAATCAGGACTTTTAAAAGTCTGCTCCATGGAAGAACATCGCTCCAGAGGCTAAATCGGGGGGAAGCCCATGTGGGGTCAGTGTAACCCCAGGTCCCGCGGGGTCACAGAAGGACCAGGGGTGTCTGAGTGTCGCAGAGCTCGCAGGTATTAGAGCAGGGAAGCTGGCTACAGAGACAAAGCCGAGGATTGAGCTCTCAACTCGGGCTTACCTTGAACGGGTCGCAGGCTGGGTGAGCTCGGAGCGCGGCCGGAGGCCACGGAGATGGAAGCGACCAGGCACTTTTCTCCAAGTGCGAGCGATTGAGCGCTTTCCTCTAAGCGCAACTAGAGGCCAGGGAGACGGGGGCGGTTGGGCGCTTTTCTCTGAGGGCGCACTGAGGAGCGGTACCTCGAGCTCTTGGCTCCTCCGGGCCAGAGACTGGGAGGCCGCTATCTTCATTCCCGTCCTCCGGAACTCTACGGAAAGCACTCAGGGAGCAAAAGCTCCCAAAAGCAAACCCGAGCACATTACTCAGCCCTGCCCCTGGTAAGGGCGGTGCATTTCCACCCGGGGCAAAGACACGTGAGAATCGCTACAACAGGCCCCTCCCCCAGAAGATCAACAAGAAACCCAGCCAAGACCAACTTCACTCACCAAGGAAAACAGCGGAATTCCAGAGGAGGAGAAAGCAGATCTTATCTGGACAAAATGACAAGGCGGAAAAACTCACCACAAAAACAAAGAGCAAGAGGCAGTATGGAAGGCTGGGGACCTAATCAATACAGACATTGGTAATATGACAGATCTAGAGTTCAGAATGACGATTCTCAAGGTTCTAGCCGGGCTCGAAAAAGGCATAAAAGATATTAGAGAAACACTCTTCGGAGAGATAAAAGCCCTTTCTGGAGAAATAAAAGAACTAAAATCTAACCAAGATGAAATTAAAAAAAAAAAAGCTATTGAGGTGCAATCAAAAATGGAAGCTCTTACTGCTAGGATAAATGAGGCAAAAGAAAGAATTAGTGACATAGAAGACCAAATGACAGAGAATAAAGAAGCTGAGCAAAAGAGAGAAAAACAAATACTGGACCATGAGGAGAGAATTTGAGAGATAAGTGACACCATAAGACGACACAACATTAGAATAATTGGGATTCCAGAAGAAGAAGAAAGAGAGAGGGGAGCAGAAGGTCTATTGGAGAGAATTATTGTAGAGAATTTCCCTAATATGGCAAAGGGAACAAACATCAAAATCCAAGAGATGCTAAGAACACCCCTCAAAATCAATAAGAATAGGTCCACACCCCATCACCTAATAGTAAAATTTACAAGTCTTAGCAACAAGAGAAAATCCTGAAAGCAGCCCAGGAAAAGAAGTCTGTAACATACAAGGGTAAAAACATTAGATTGGCAGCAGACCTATCCACAGAGACCTGGCAGGCCAGAAAGAATTGTCAGGATATATTCAGAGCACTAAACAAGAAAAACATGCAGCCAAGAATACTATATCCAGCTAGGCTATCATTGAAAATAGAAGGAGAGATAAAAAGCTTCCAGGACAAACAAAAACTGAAAGAATTTGCAAACACCAAACCAGCTCTACAGGAAATATTGAAAGGGGTCCTTTAAGCAAAGAGAGACCCTAAAAGTAGTAGATCAGAAAGAAACAGAGACAATATACAGTAACAGTCACCTTACAAGCAATACAACGGCACTAAATTCATATCTCTCAATAGTTACCCTGAATGTTAATGGGCTAAATGCCCCAATCAAAAGACACAGAGTATCAGAATGGATAAAAAAACAAAACCCATCAATATATTGCCTACAAGAAACTCATTTTAGACCCGAAGACACCTCCAGATTTAAAGTGAGGGGGTGGAAAACAATTTACCATGCTAATGGACATCAGAAGAAAGCTGGGGTGGCAATCCTTATATCAGATCAATTAGATTTTAAGCCAAAGACTATAATAAGAGATGAGGAAGGACACTATATCATATTCAAAGGGTCTGTCCAACAAGAAGACCTAACAATTTTAAATATCTATGCCCCTAACATGGGAGCAGCCAACTATATAAACCAATTAATAACAAAATCAAAGAAACACATCGACAATAATACAATAATAGTAGGGGACTTTAACACTCCCCTCACTGAAATGGACAGATCATCTAAGCAAAAGATCAACAAGGAAATAAAGGCCTTAAATGACACACTGGACCAGATGGCCATCCCAGATATATTCAGAACATTCCATCCCAAAGCAACAGAATATACATTCTTCTCTAGTGCACATGGAACATTCTCCAGAATAGACCACATCCTGGGTCATAAATCAGGTCTCAACCGGTATCAAAAGATGGGGATCATTCCCTGCATATTTTCAGACCACAAATCTCTGAAGCTAGAGACCTCAATCACAAGAGGAAATTTGGAAAGAACCCAAATACACGGAAACTAAAGAGCATCCTTCTAAAAAATGAATGGGTCAACCAGGAAATTAAAGAATAATTGAAAAAATTCATGGAAACAAATGATAATGAAAACACAACGGTTCAAAATCTGTGGAACACAACAAAGGCAGTCCTGAGAGGAAAATATATAGTGGTACAAGCCTTTCTCAAGAAACAAGAAAGGTCTCAAATACACAACCTAACCCTACACCTAAAGGAGCTGGAGAAAGAACAAGAAAGAAACCCTAAACCCAGCAGGAGAAGAAAAATCATAAAGATTAGAGCAGAAATCAATGAAATAGAAGCTAAAAAAACAATAGAACAAATCAATGAAACTAGGAGCTTGTTCTTTGAAAGAATTAATAAGATTGACAAACCCCTGGCCAGATTTATCAAAAAGAAAAGAGAAAGGACCCAAATAAATAAAATCATGAATGAAAGAGGAGAGATCACAACCAACACCAAAGAAATACAAACAATTATAAGAACATACTATGAGCAACTCTACACCAACAAATTCAACAATCTGGAAGAAATTGATACATTTCTAGAGACATATAAACTACCACAACTGAAGCAGGAAGAAATAGAAAACCTGAACAGACCCATAACAAGTAAGGAGATTGAAACAGTCATCAAAAATCTCCAAACAAAGTCCAGGGCCATACGGCTTCCCAGGGGGAATTCTACCAAATGTTTAAAGAAGAATTAATTCCTATTCTCCTGAAACTGTTCCAAAAAATAGAAATGGAAGGAAAACTTCCAAACTCATTTTATGAGGCCAGCATCACCTTGATCCCCAAACCAGACAAGGATCCCATCAAAAAAGAGAATTACAGACCAATATCCTTGATGAACACAGATGTGAAAATTCTCACCAAAATACTGGCCAATAGGATCCAACAGTACATTAAAAGGATTATTCACCACGACCAAGTGGGATTTATTCCAGGGCTGCAAGGTTGGTTCAACATCCGCAAATCAATCATTGTGATACAATACATTAATAAAAGAAAGAATAAGAACCATATGATACTCTCAATAGATGCTGAAAAAGCATTTGACAAAGTGTAGCATCCCTTCCTGATTAAAACTCTTCAAAATGTAGGGATAGAGGGCATATACCTCAATATTATCAAAGCCATCTATGAAAAACCCACTGCAAATATCATTTTCAATGGAGAAAAACTGAAAGCTTTTCCGCTAAGGTCAGGAACACGGCAAGGATATCCGTTATCACCACTGCTGTTCAACATAGTACTAGAAGTCCTAGCCTCAGCAATGAGACAACAAAAAGAAATTAAAGGCATCCAAATCGGCAAAGAAGAAGTCAAACTATCACTCTTTGCAGATGATATGATACTATATGTGGAAAACCCAAAAGGCTCCACTCCAAAACTGCTAGAACTTGTATAGGAGTTCAGTAAAGTGTCAGGATATAAAGTCAATGCACAGAAATCAGTTGCATTTCTTTACACTAACAACAAGACAGAAGAAAGAAATTAAGGAGTCAGTCCCATTTACAATTGCACCCAAAACCATAAGATACCTAGGAATAAACGTAACCAAAGAGGCAAAGAATCTATACTCAGAAAACTATAAAGTACTCATGAAAGAAATTGAGGAAGACACGAAGAAATGGAAAAATGTTCCATGCTCACGGATTGGAAGAACAAATATTGTGAAAAAGTCTATTCTACATAAAGCAATCTACACATTTAAGGCAATCCTTATCAAAATCCCATTCATTTTTTTCAGAGAAATAGAACAAACAATCCTAAAATTTATATGGAGCCAGAAAAGACCTCGAATAGCCAAAGGAATATTGAAAAAGAAAGCCAAAGTTGGTGGCATCACAATTCCAGACTTCAAGCTCTATTACAAAGTTGTCATCGTCAAGACAGTATGGTACTGGCACAAAAACAGACACATAGATCAATGGAACAGAATAGAGAGCCCAGAAATAGACCCTCAACTCTATGGTCAACTAATCTTCGACAAAGCAGGAAGGAATGTCCAATGGAAAAAAGACAGCCTCTTCAACAAATGGTTCTGGGAAAATTGGACAGCCACATGCAGAAAAAAGAAATTGGACTATTTCTTTACACCACACACAAAAATAGACTCAAAATGGATGAAGGACCTCAATGTGAGAAAGGAATCCATCAAAATCCTTGAGGAGAACACAGGCAGCAACCTCTTTGACCTCAACCGCAGCAACTTCTTCCTAGGAACATCGCCAAAGGCAAGGGAAGCAAGGGCAAAAATGAACTATTGGGATTTCATCAAGATCAAAAGCTTTTGCACAGCAAAGGAAACAGTTAACAAAACCAAAAGACAACTGACAGAATGGGAGAAGATATTTGCAAATGACATATCAGATAAAGGGCTAGTATCCAAAATCTATAAAGAACTTATCAAACTCAACACCCAAAGAACAAAGAATCCAATCAAGAAATGGGCAGAGGACATGAACAGACATTTCTGCAAAGAAGACATCCAGATGGCCAACAGACACATGAAAAAATGCTCCACATCACTCGGCATCAGGGAAATACAAATCAAAACCACAATGAGATACCACCTCACACCAGTCAGAATGGCTAAAATTAACAAGTCAAGAAATGACAGATGCTGGCGAGGATGCAGAGAGAGGGGAACCCTCCTACACTGTTGGTGGGAATGCAAGCTGGTGCAACCACTCTGGAAAACAGTGTGGAGGTTCCTCAAAAAACTGAAAATAGAGCTACCCTATGACCCAGTGATTGCACTACTGGGTATATAGCCTAAAGATACAAACGTGGTGCTCTGAAGGGGCATGTGCACCCGAATGTTTATAGCAGCAATGTCCACAATAGCCAAACTATGAAAGAACCTAGATGTCCATCAACAGATGAATGGATAAAGAAGATGTGGTATATATACACAATGGAATACTATGCAGCCATCAAAAGAAATGAAATCTTGCCATTTGTGATGACGTGGATGGAACTAGAGGGTATTATGCTTAGCGAAATAAGTCAATCGGAGAAAGACGACTATCATATGATCTCCCTGATATGAGGAAGTGGAGATGCAATGTTGGGGGGTTTGGGGGTAGGAAAAGAAAAAATGAAAGAAGATGGGATTGGGAGGGAGACAAACCATAAAAGACTCAATCTCAAAAAACAGACTGAAGGTTGCTGGGGGGAGGGGGGACGGGAGAGGGTGGTGGGGATATGGACATTGGGGAGGGTCTGTGCTATGATGAGTGCTGTGAAATGTGTAAACCTGGCGATTCACAGACCTGTACCCCTGGGGATAAAAATACATTATATGTTTATTTAAAAAATAAATAAATTAATTTAAAAAAAAGAAGAGTTAATATGTATTCTTCTTAAACTATTCCAAAAAGGAAGGAAAACTTCCAAATTCATTCTATGAGGCCAGAATTACCCTGATGCTAAAACCAGATAAAGATGCCACCATAAAAGAGAACTACAGTTCAACATCCCTGACGAACATGGATGCAGAAATTATCAGTAAAATACTAGCAAACCGAATTGAACAATACATTAAATAAGTCATTCATCACAATCAAGTGGGATTTATTACTGGGTTGCAAGAATGGTTCAATATTCACAAATCAATGTAACACATCACATCAATAGGAGAAAAGATAAGAACTATGTGACCATTTCAATAGATGCAGAAAAAGCATTTGACAAAGTACAACATCCATTTGTGATAAAAACCCTCAACAAAGTATGTTTAGAGGGAACATACCTCAATATGATGAAGGCCATATGTGAAAAGTCCACAGCTAACATCATCCTTAGTGGGGAATATCTGAGAGCTTTTCCCCTAACTTCAGGAACAAGACAAGGATGTCCGTTCTCACCACTTTTGTTCAACATAGTACTGGAAGTCCTAGCCGCACCAATCAGACAACAAAAAGAGATAAAAGGCATCCAAATTGGTAAGGAAGAAGTAAAGCTTTCACTATTTGCAGATGATATGATACTATATATAGAAAACCAGAGGGGCGCCTGAGTGACTCAGTTGACTGAGCATCTGACTTCAGCGGAGATCATGAACTCAAGGTCTTGGGGTCAAGCCCTGTGTGGGACTCCACCCTTAGGGAGGAGTCCATTTGCCCCCTCCCCCTCCCCTTGATTGTGCATGCACTTTCTCTCTCAAATAAATAAATGAATAAATAAATAAATAAAATCTTAAAATAAAAAAGAAAACCCAAAAGACTCCACCAAAAAGCTTCTAAGCCAATACATGAATTCAGCAAATTCTCAGGATACAAAATCAATGTATAGAAATCTGTTACATTTTATACACCAATAATGAAGCATCAACAGGAGAAATTAAGGAAACATCCCATTTATATTTACAACCAAAATAATAACTTACCTAGAAATAAACCTAACCAAAGAGGTGAAGAATCTTTACTCTGAAATCTATAAAACACTGATGAAAGAAATTGAAACCAACAGAAGAAAACAGAAAGACATTCCATTCTCATGGATTGGAAGAAAAAATATTGTTAAAATGTCTATACTGCACAAAGCAACCTACACACTCAATGCAATCCCTATCAAAATACCAATAGCACTTCTCACAGAACTAAAACAATCCTAAAATTTGTATGGAACCACAAAAGACCCCAAATTCCCAAAGAAATCCTGAGGAAAAAAAAGCAAAGCTGGAGGCATCATGGTTCTGGACCCCAAGATACATTACAAAGCTATAGTCATCAAACAGTATGGCACTGGCACAAAAACAGACACCTAAATCAATGGAACAGAATAGAAAACCCAGAAATGGACCCACAAATATATGGTCAACCAATCTTCAACAAAGCAGGAAAGAATATCCAATGGAAAAAGAGACAATCTCTCTAATAAATGGTGTTGGGAAAACCGGATAGCGACATGCAGAGGAATGAAACTGGATGACTTTCTTACAGCATACACAAAAATAAACGCAAAATGGATGAAAGACCTAAATGTGAGACAGGAAATCATCAGAATCCTAGAGGAGAAAATAGGCAACAATTTCTTTGACCCCGGCCATAGCAACTTCTTCTTCTTTTTTTTTTTTAAATTAACATATAATGTATTATTTGCCCCAGGGGCACAACAACTTCTTACTAGATGTGTCTTTGGAGGCAAGAGAAACAAAAGCAAAAATGAAATATTGGACTTTGTTAAGATAAAAATCTTCTGTACAGTGAACCCCCCCCAAAAAAAGGAAAATCTTCTACACAGCACAGGAAGCAACAACGAAACTAAAAGGCAACATATGGAATGGGAGAAGACACTTGCAAAAGACATATTCGCTAAAGGGTTAGCATCCAAAATATATAAAGAACTTATCGAAGTCAACACCCAAAAAACAAATAATCCAGCTAAGAAATGGGCAGAAGACATGAATAGATAATTTTCCAAAGAAGACATCCAGATGGCCAACAGACACATGAAAAGATGCTCAACATTACTCATCATCAGGGAAATAGAAATCAAAACCATGATGAGAGAGCACCTCACACCTGTAAAGAATGGCTAAAATTAACAACACAGGAAACAACAGATGCTGGTGAGGATGTGGAGAAAGGGGAACCTCTTACGCTGTTTGTGAGAATGCAAACTGCTGCAGCCACTCTAGAAAACAGTATGGAGTTTCCTCAAAAAGTTGAAAATAGAGCTACCCTATGACCCAGCAATTGCACTACTAGGTATTTACACAAAGGGTACAAAAATACAGATTTGAAGGGGTACATGTACCCCGGTGTTTATAGCAGCATTAACAACAATAACCAAACCATGGAAAGATCCCAAGTGTCCATTGACTGATGAATGGATAAAGAAGCAATATTGGAATATTACTGGAATATTACAATGGAATATCACTCAGCCAACAGAAAAGAATGAAATCTTGCCATTTGCAATGATGTGACTGGAGCTAGAGTGTATGATGTTAAGTGAAATAAGTCAGTCAGAGGAAGACAAATACCATATGATTTCACTCCTTTGGAATTTAGGAAACAGAACAGATGAGCATATGGGAATGGGGGGAAAAAAGAGAGGGAGGCAGACCATAATAAAGACTCTTAAGGGTAGAGAACAAACTGAGGGTTGATGGAGGGAGGTGGGTTGGGGATGGTCTAGATGGGTGATGGAGATTAAAGAGGACACTTGCGATGAGCACTGGGTGTTATATGTGATGAGTCACTAAATTCTAATTATAAATCCAACATAACACTGCATGTTAACTAACCAGAATTTAGATAAAAATTTGGAAGAAAAAAACTTTTTATATACATATATATAATTTTTCCCGTTCTTTCCCCCTTATCATATAACATAAGCTATATTGACTTTACAACACAGTATTTAAGTATTGTTAACTTGATTATTTTTTCCAGTTCTATTAAGATATAACTGACATATAACGTTGTATAAGTTTCAGGCATACAACATAATGATTCGATATATGTATATATTGTGAACTGATTACCAGAATAAGTTTAGTTAACATCCATCACCCCACATAGTTACACGTTTCTTTCCTGTGATGAGAAACTTTAAGATCTACTCTCTTAGCAACTTTCAAATACACAACACATGGTTGTATTGTTAACTACAGTCACCATGCTGTACATTACATCCTCGGAACTTATTTCTCTTAGAACTGGAAGTTTGTACCTTTTGACCGCCTTCACCCAATTCCCCCACCTCCACCCTAAGTATTGTTAATTTTACATCATAGTATTTAAGTTATAGTATATCAAGCAGAAGAGTGACCATCATTCAAGAACTATGCTTCCTCTTCTGGGCAAAAGGTTAGCGTGTTTTGATTGTACGCAGGACAGTTGTATCCTGTTAGGCAGAAGTATGACCTTGCTATTGTCTTTATTTGGAGATTAAATATGGGTTAAGGAGATCTGTATTGGTGTCAAATTGACAAGGGCTGGATATATGATGGTTAATTTTATGTGTCAACTTGACTAGGCTGCAGTGCCCACATATTTGGTCAAACACAAGTCTAGGTGTATTGTAAAGGTATTTTATTTATTTTATTTTTAAGATTTTATTCCTTCATTTGACAGACAGAGATCACAAGTAGGCAGAGAGGCAGGCAGAAAGAGAGAGAGAGGAAGCAGGCTCTCTGCTGAGCTGAGAGCCGGACTTGGGGCTCGATCCCAAGACCCTGGGATCACGACTAGAGCTGAAGGCAGAGGCCTAACCCACTGAACCACCCAGGCGCCCCTGTAAAGGTATTTTAGATGAGATGAACATTTAAATCAGTAGACTTAGAGTAAAGCAGGTAATCCTTTATAAAGTGTATGATTCTCATCCAGCCAGCTGACGACCTTAAGAGAAAAAGACTTAAGAGAAAAGAGGGAATTCTGCCTCCAGAATGCTTTCAGATTTAAGCTGCTGCAATGTCAACTTTTCCCTTGGTCTTCAGTCTTCCAGCCTGCAATCACATAGGCCAATTCCTTAAAAATTTCTCTCTCTCTCTCTCTCACACACACACACACACACACACACACACACACACCCTCTGTCCCTATCTTCTCTCTTCCTCTCCATATACATACATCTTATATTTTCCATTTCTTCAGAGAGCTCTGATTAATATGCTGTAAGGGGACTATTCAGTGGATGAACATCCTAACCATCATAAAACCATTCGGCATGGCTTACATATGAAGTACACTAGCCACCACAACTGGGATGTTCCACTTGACACTTAAAGGAAGAGAAGATAAATCATTCCCCACCCCCCACCAAGGTAAATAAACCTTATAGCAGCTTTTATCCAGTCTATTAGGCTGTTTTCCTTGGAAATAATCTGCTATGTCTAGATCACTTATAACTAACTGTGTGTGATTGTTTAGTATGACCTGTGAGTCCTATATCAACTAAAGCATGCGTTTTTGCTCTACAGCTTAAAAACCAAAGATACTGCCCCTAAATTAGTCACAGTACACCTTCTGTTTTAGTAAATGTTCTCCATGAAGCTGATAATACTGATCCACAAAATTAGACACCCCCTTGACACTATATCCTCTTCTTTTGGTAGTTTCTTGGTTTTGCTTCCCCTCCCTGGATTACCTTATTGGTGAACAGAGGTCATAGATGAACTGTCTGTTGTCTCAATATGATTTTTCCTTTTAGGGGTAGATCTCAATCTAGTGTCATAGCTCAACCTGACCAAAATCAGAGCTTGGCCCAGTGTTAGAATCTACCTTAGGACTCTTTTTTACTTGCATTTTAATTATTACAGAAAACAGTAACCAATCATATATTTGGTGTGTTTCTTATTATTCTTCATTTCTTTTTTTAAATTATGTTCAGTTAGCCAACATACAGTACATCATGAGTTTTTGATGTAGTGTTCAACGATTCATTAGTTGTGTATAACACCCAGTGCTCATTGCCACATGTGCCCTTGTTAATACTCATCACTCGGTTATTCCATCTCTGCTTCCTTCTGTAACCCTCAGTTTAGTTCCTGGAGTCCAGAGATTCTCATGGTTTGTCTCCCTCTCTGAATTCCTCCAATTCAGTTTTCCCTTCCTTCTCCTATGATCCTCTGTGCTATTTCTTACATTCCACTTAAGAATAAAACCATAAGGGCACCTGGGTGGCTCAGTGGGTTAAAGCCTCTGCCTTCAGCTCAGGTCATGATCCCAGGGTCCTGGGATCGAGGCCCGCATTGAGCTCTCTGCTCAGCAGAGAGCCTGCTTCCCCCTCTCTCTCTGCCTACTTGTGTTCTCTGTCTGTCAAATAAATAAATAAAATCTTTAAAAAAAAGAATAAAACCATATAATTGTCTTTCTCTGCTTGACTTATTTCACTTAGCATAATCCCCTCCAGTTCCAACCATGTCTATGCAAATGGTGGGTATTCATCCTTTTTGATGGCTGGGCAATATTCCATTGTACATATGGACCACATCTTTATCTCTCCATCCACTGAAGGGCATCTTGGCTCCTTCCATAGTGCATTTCTTTATGTATCTAGTCAGCCAACACCTTGAGAGTTGGGTCTATAATATCTAGATTTCACCGGCAGTTTTTACCTTTAGTAACCAGTAATACTGCAGCTACAGTTTCCTACTATGGGTGAATAGAAAGCCATTCAGGTTTTTGTGTTTTTTTAATGTTCAGTTAGCCAGCATATAGTACATCATTAGTTTTTGATGTGGTGTTCAATGATTCATTAGTTGCCTATAACACCCAATGTTCATCACAACACATGCTCTCTTTAAAAGCCATCCAGGAATGGGGCGCCTGGGTGGCTCAGTTGTTAAGCATCTGCCTTTGGCTCAGATCATGATCCCGGGCCCCTGGGACTGAGCCCCACATAGAGCCCCTCACTGGGGTCCCTGTTCAGTAGGAAGTCCACTTTTCCCTCTCTCACTCCCCCTGCCTGTGTTCCCTCTCTCACTGTGTCTCTCTCTGTCAAATAAATAAATAAAATCTTTTTTTAAAAGATTTTATTTATTTATTTGACAGAGATCACAAGTAGGCAGAGAGGCAGGCAGAGAGAGAGAAGGAAGCATGACTTGAGCAGAAGGCAGAGGCCTTAACCCACTGAGCCACCCAGGCACCCCATAAATAAATAAAATCTTAAAAAAAAAAGCCATCCAGGTTAAAAAAAAGAAGAAGAAAAAAGAAAGCCATCCAGGAATCAAAGGCTCCTCATTCTCCCACCCTTTCATCTTTTTTCTTCCCAAACCACAAGTTTTAGTGATTCAGAATTGTTTCAAGAAGTCTTATCTTTTTTCAGACACCAGCTACCTGGAGCAAGGCCAAACTTCACAGGTGAAGTGGGCAGTCCTCCATAAAACTGCTCTCACTTCAGACACCAGCTACAGGTTTGGAGGTTCTCAGGTCACCCTCACTTCTGACCACCTGGCTACAAATTGAGGGGTCCCCACTATCCCTTTAGGTTCAGTAATGTGCTAGAATAACTAACACAATGCAGGAAAACACTGTATTTATGACTTCAGCTTTATTACAACAAGAGGATAAAAATCAGAACCAGCCAAAGGGAGAGATGCATAGGGTGAGCTATGGGAAAGTCCTAATCACAGTGATGTTTTACCCTCCTGGCACATCAATGTGTGACAATACACAGAACGTTGTCAGTCAGGGAATCTCACCTGAGTTTTGGTGTCCTAAGTTTTTATTGGTGTTTAATTATGTAGGCATGATAGATTAAATCATTGGTCATGTGGTTGAGCTCAGTCTCCAGCCCCTTCTTTCTCTGGTGACTGGGTTGATATCACAAGGCTCAAAGCCCCAAACCTCTAGTCAGTGGTTGTTTCACTGGCATGGCAAGACCCCATTCTGAGCCATCTTATTAGCACAAACAATCTAGGGCCCACCAGGAATCACCTTGTTAGCATAAATTATGAGATGTGCTCTGTGGGGTCCACCATGAATAATGATGACACTCCTATCACCTTGAAAATCACAAGGTTTTACAAGTTATCTCCTAAGAGCTGGGGACAAAGTCAGTCAAATTCTTTATTATATGCTAAATAACAGAAAATGCACATCGTAAAAAAATTCACCTTACTGGAATATTTCTAAATTTCTGCAATATAGAAAACGTACAGACAAATAGGGGAAAAGATGGTATAACAAACAATTCAATGTAAATTTAACAACTTAGACAAAATGAACCAATTCTTTTAAAGCCACAAATTAACAAAACTCAACCAATATGCAATAGATGACTTAAATAGTTCTTGAAAGAAATTGAACCTATCATTAATTACCTTCTAAAAAAAGATATCTCCAGGCCCAGGTGGTTTCACTGACAAATTCCACTATGTGCTTCAAGGACAATTAACACCAATTCTATAATATCTCTCCCCAAAAATGGAGTAGGAAGGAACACTTCTCAACTGATTTTATGAGCCCACCATTACCTTGATAATAAAACCAAAGATACTGTTTTTTTTAACAGTACAAAAAGAATCAAGTAAGAAAGAGAATACAGACTGATAAACTCCATGAACAAAAATGCAAAAAACATTTTAAAATTAGCAAATTGAATCTAGCAATGTCCAAGAAGAAAAAAAATATAGTTCATGTGAGGTTTATTCCAGAAATGCAGTTAAAATTAATTTAATCCATTATATTGTCTATAAAAGAAAAAACACAATGACACCAATTGATGTGGAAAAAGTTTTTGACAAAATTTAACATGAACTCAAGATAAAAAAAAAACTCAGCAAACTAAGATTAGAACAGAACTTCCTCAAGCTGATAAAAGACATTCACACACACACACACACACACAAAATCCTATGGTTCACAACATACTTAACGGTAAACAATAAAATGTTTTCCCCCTGAAGTTTAGGAACAAGACAAGGATGTTTACTCTTGCCACTCCTATTTGAAATTATAATAGAAGCCCTACCTAGTGTAATAACTCAAGAAAAAGAAACAAAGTTATCCAGATAGGAAAAGAGGAAATACAACTGCTTATGTTTACAGATGACATGATATCTATGTAGGAAATCCCAGGGGATCTACGAAAAAATTCCTAGAACTAATAAATGAATCAAGGAAGGTCAAAATAATTGTATTTATATACACAATAAATATATAAATGAAAACCAAGAATTTTAAAACTAATGTAACTTATAATAGCTCCCCAAAATGAAATACTTATGCATGAATATAACAAAACATGTACTGGATCTATATTCTGGAAACTACAAAACAGTGATTAAAGAAATCCAAGAACACCTTGTTAAATGGAATAAACACAAATATACCATGTTCATGGATTTGGACACTCAATAAATACAGTAATTCTTCCTGATTTTTTTTTTTTTTTTAGTGAGAGAGAGAGTGCATGTGTGTGGAGGTGCAGAAGGAGAGGGAGATAATCTTTAAGCATGTTCCATGTCCAGCATGTACCTGGACATGAGGCCTTATCTCACGACCCTGAGATCATGACCTGAGCTGAAATCAAGAGTC
The DNA here is from genome assembly GCF_010015895.1 of Lontra canadensis. NCBI lineage: Eukaryota > Metazoa > Chordata > Mammalia > Carnivora > Mustelidae > Lontra > Lontra canadensis. The sequence continues at coordinate 900,886 of NW_022631204.1, read as the reverse complement.
GGACCCCTAGCTGACTGAGCCACCCAAGCAAACTTCTTCCTGAAGTCTATAGATTTAACACAATAAAATTGAAGAGGCAGCAGGATTTTTTTGTGGGTGAAGACAACATGATTCTAAAATTTATACCAAAAGTTGAAGGAACTGAAGTCATTAAAACAGTTTTAAAAAGAATAAAGTTGGAGACTTACTATAACACTACAGTAATTAAGGCAGTGTCATTAGTGAAGGGGTAAATCTAAAACAGTGGAACAGATAAGAGACTCCAGAAATAGACCCACAGAAGTATTGCCAATTTTTTAAACTTACTTTTTAGATGAAATTTAACATAATATTAACCACTTAAAAGTGAACAATTTAGTCACAGCACTGTCACAATGTCATGTTAAGTATCACTTCTATCTAGTTTGAAAACATTTTCCTCACCCCCCCAAAACCTATCTGTACCCCTTAGAAAATTACTTCCCATCCACCTCCCTGCAGGTCCTGGGGGGCCCACTAATTTACTTTCTATCTCTATGGATTTATCTGGTCTGGAAATTCCATAAAAATCAGATCACACATTATGTGACCTTTGTGTCTGGCTTCTTTCACTTAGCATAATGTTTTTGAGATCCATTGATGTTTTAGCATGTGTCAATACTTCATACATTTTTAATACATATTTAATTTATTTATTACAGAGAGAGAAAGAGACCATGAGAGGGGGGAGAGTCAGAAGAAGAAACAGACTCCCCGCTGAACAGGGAGCCTGATGTGGGACTTCGATCCCAGGACCCTGGGATCATGACCTGAGCCGAAGACAGATGCTTAATAGACTGAGGCACCCAGGTGCCCCTACTTCATACATTTTTAAGGCTGAATAATATTTCATCAGATGTATGTGCCACAATTTGTTTATCCATTCAAGCGTTGATGGACATTTGAGTTGTTTCCACCTTTTGGCTATCGAAATTGTGTTGACCTGCGGTATTTCTTTGAATACCTGGTTTCATTTCCTTTCAGTATATAACTTGGAGTGGAATTCCTGGGTCACATGGGAACTCCATACGTTTAATTTTTTGAGGAACCACCAAAATATTTTCCACAGTGGCTGAATCTTACATTCCCACCAGCCATAGCCATCCTGGTGGGCGTAAAGTAGTATCTCATTGTTTTGTGTTTTCCTAATGACTAAGAGTGTTGTCTACCTTTTCATGAGCTCTACTAGTTGTGAATCTTTTTTGGAGAAATGACTATTAAAATCCTTTGTGTATTTTAAAAAGTAGATTGTTTGTTGTTGAGTTGTGAGAGTTGTTTGTGTATTTTGGATATTAGACCTTTATCAAATATATGATTTGCAAATGTTTTCCCCATTCTCTGGGTTATCTTTTCATTTTCTTGATATCTTTGATGCACTAATGTTTTTACTTTTGATGAAGTTCTATTTATCAATTTTTTTCTTTCTTTCTGGTACTTCTAGTGTCATAGTTAAAAATCCAATGCCAAATCCAAGATCATGAATATTTACCCCTACATTTTCTTCTAAGACTTTTATAGTTTTAGCTCTTACATTTAGATTGTTGATTTATTTTGAGTTAATTTATCTGTATGATATTAGGTAGAGGTCCAACTTCATTCTTTTGCATGTGGATATCTAGTTGTTCCAGCTCCTTTTTTTTCAGCTTTATTGAGGTATAATTGATAAATAAAAATTGTATATATTTAAGATGTACAATGTGGTGTTTTGATATATGTGTATATTGTGAAATGATTACCACAATCATGTAATTTAACATCTCCATCACCTCACATAGTTAGGTATTTTTTATGGCGAAAACACTTAAGACAAAATCTTTTAGCAAATTTCAAGTATATAATGCGGTATTATTACTTTTAAAATTGAAGTATAGTTGTCATACAACTGTTTGTTGCAACATACCAAAATTAATTTCAGTTACACAATATACATTTCATAATATACATTGTGAAATGCTTGCTACAATGTGTAGTTATTATCTGTCATCATACAAAGTTATTACATTATTATTGACTATATTTCCTATGCTGTACTTTTCATCCCCATGACTTACTTATTTTTTTAAAAGATTTTATTTATTTATTTGACAGAGACACAATGAGAGAGGGAACACAGGCATGGGGAGTGGGAGAGGAAGAAGCAGGTTTCCTGCTGTGCAGGGAACCTGATGCAGGGCTTGATCCCAGGACTCTGGGATCATGATCTAAGCCGAAGGCAGATGCTTAACAACTGAGCCACCCAGGTGCCCCAGGACTTACTTATTTTATAGAAAGTTTGTACCTCCTAATCTCCTTCACCAATTTCACCTATCTCTTTCCCCCACCCTTCCATCTGGCAACCACCAGTTCTCTGTATTTATGAGTTTGTTTCTGGGTTTTTTTTGTTGTTGTTGTTCATTTGTTTTCTTTTTTAGATTCCACATAAGTAAGATCATATGGTATATATCTTTCTCCGTCTGACTTATTTCACTTAGCCCAATACCCTCTAGGTCCAATCTTGTTGTCTGCAACCCAGTATTATTAAGTATGGTTACTAGGCTGTACATTAGATTTCCAGAACTCATTCATCCTGCATAACTGAAACTTTATGCCCTTAACCCACATCTCCCATTTCCCCTGGCAATCAATAAGCCCCCTCCCACCCCTTTCCCCAGCCCCCTGGGCTGCAGTGGCTGCATGAATGGCACCCTGGAGGAGGGCAATCCTGTAGTCACGTGTACTGAGTGCTGCCTTTGGGGGCTGTGCTTGCCTCCCTGGAAGGGCAGGGGAAGCCACTGCATGCCCTGCTGCAAGGTCATGGGATTAGAAATTTGCTTCAGTGAAAAGAGCCACAGAGAGCAAGCCAAGACTGAGAGACGCCCATGAGCTTGAGCTACCAACTCCCTCTGAGACAGCAGCGGGAACCTACTCCCCCAAGATCTACTGGCCCAAACACATTTGCATCTCTGAGCTGAAGGCCTAGGTAGTGAAGAAAGACTGGCGGAAGAAGCTGATCCAGTTTAAGTTTGTGTGGGGAGCTCAGAACACTGCCCCCCTGCCCCCCCCCGCCCCTTGCACCTGAGATGAGACAGGAACCAGAGCAGGGCCCCTGCTGTGGACATACAGATGTCCTCTTGCAGATGGTGCCCTGTGATGTGTACCTACCCAGTGGTGACCACAAAGGATTCTATAAAAGAAAGCAGTACAAGCCTTCCCTTGGCCACACATGTGGCATCTGCCTGTGTGTGGACAAGAACAGGGTGAAGCTGCCAGGCATGGAATTTGTTGAGGGGACTTTCCTCGTCACATCTTTTATTTACTTATTTTTTGACTCATTTATTTATTTATTTATTTATTTGAAAGAGAGAGAGTGCACACACGAGTGGGGTGGGGGCAGGGAGAGAGAGAGAAAGAGAATCCACAAGCAGACTCCCAACTGAGCACAGAGCCTGACATGGGGCTCGATCCCTGGACCCTGAGATCATGACCTGAGCTGAAACCAAGAGTCGGATTCTTAACCGACTGAGCCACCCAGGTGCCACTCAGTGTCACATCTTTGATAGCAGCAACTTTGAGTGATGAATCACTCACCCTTCCCTTGTCCCATCCCACCCCCAGTCTTAACTCCAGCAAGTCTCCCTCTACCTGGGGAAGCTACTTGTTTAATCTTACTTAAGGGTAAATATATATATTTGAGGAAACTGAGGACCTTGGAATCTCTGGCATGGTCTTCACTTTGAAAAATGGCAACAATGGTGATGCAAAGAGCTAAGGAAAACCCCCTGCCCCCTTTCAAATGGTTTTCTTTTTAAGGCAAGTGAACAAATGGGGGAAGGGAAGAGAGGAGGAACAAGAGAAAGAGAAGGAAGGAAACCACACGTGTAGGAGAGAGGAAAAGATTGTTAGAAAAAGGAAAAGAAGAATTATGGGTGGGAAGGAAAGACCACCTGGAACATGGTTGGATTCATCTTTCTGTCCAGCCCTGGCTGGAGCTGGGGAGACATTTGGGCACTAGAAGGTGTGGCCCAAGATGTGGCATTCAGTGACACATCTGGAATTTTCCCAGTTTGGATTGGTCAGTAGGGGGAGAAAGGAAAAGACAAAAGGTATCAGTGCGTCTCCTGGATCTGTCTCCTCCTCTTGTTAGCAATTTGGATGGCTTGAATCCTGTCCTTCCTTTTCTCTCACCCTGCAGAGTCTCTCTCCCTGCAAATTTATAAAAACTAATGTGTATTTCCATTCTTCTCAAAACAAGGCAAATGAATAACCTAGTGATATTAGATAGGTTTTCCTGAGCAGCTACATAAATATTAAATATGTATATATTTCACTCCCTGTACAGACTTCTAGAGATCAATACATACTCCAATAGTGGGGAGACTTGTTTTTCCATGGTAACTAAAAATATCTACTGAAACACATGGCTTCAGCCCCTCACTGCATTCAGTTCACAACTAGTGCAGCCTCTGTCAAGGAAGAGAGATTGAAAAAAATTGTACTCATCTACAAGATTCCAGTAGTCATATATGGGCATATAAATCTACTTTCCTTATTCCTTTCTCTTTCAAAGGTTTGTATTAACTTTTCAAAGTAGTTCTCATTCACTCTTTCTCTCTCTCTCTGTCTGTTAAATAAATAAAATCTTTTTTTAAAAAAGGAGGGGGTGCACCTGGGTGGTTCAGTTTGTTAAACATCTGCCTTCAGCTCAGGTCATGATCTCAGGGTCCTGAGATCGAGCCCCTGTATCAGGCTTCTTGCTCAGCAGGAAGCCTGCTTCTCCCTCTTCCTCTGCTCCCTCCCCTGTTTGTGCTCTCTCTCACTCTCTTTGTCAAATAAATAAATAAATAAATAAATAAAATCTTTTTAAAAAAGTAGTTCCTGGGGCGCATGGGTGGCTCAGTCATTAAGTGGCTGCCTTCGGTTCAGGTCATGATCCCAGAGTCCTGGGATCGAGCCCCACATCAGGCTCTCTGCTCAGCAGGAAGCCTGTTTCTTCCTCTCCCACTGCCCCTGCTTGTGTTCTCTCTCTTGCTGCCTCTCTCTCTCTCTGTGTGTGTCGAATAAATTTTAAAAAATCTTAAAAAAAATAGTTCCTATGGAGGAATTAAGGAGCTTCCTCATTTTGGGGAAGGAAAACTCATATTCTTCTAATATAACACATAATAGTAGTTTTGCCTGCCTCCCATGAGCAACAAGCTCAATTCTTTGTGGACCAGTGTTGGATTTTTAAATGATTTCCCATGTGCACGTGTGTTCATATGTACCACCAAGACAGGTAGATAGGAGCACTCAGTGGTACACTCACCGTGCTTCCCAATACAACCCATTGTACCCTTCCAAACTTCTGGAAGTAACTATTTCTGGGCACCACACCAAAGGAGCCAAACAGGTCTGAGTTTGACCCACTGGTCCTGCCTTTCCATTTCATCTGAACAGAACTTGCATTCTGAAAGCCTCTCTCAGTCTTCACACTAGCAGAGCAGGAGAGAGATGAAAAAGAGAGATGGCAAAGAGATAGATGGAGGTTAAAAGGTTTAAATACAGGGAAGCAGTAAAATTGCTCAGGTCAGAGTAAATGGAGTGAAGGGATGGAGGGCTGGAAGAAAAGAGGGTCGACTGCCCCATTCTAGCTTTGGAGCAAAGCAATAGAAAGGGGGACAAAGCCAAGAGAAAGTTCCTTGGATTCCCATCCTATAAGCCTTCTGGGATTCAAGAGGAAGGAGAGAGGAAAATGAGGGAACAGGATATAAGAGAGAAATGAGTTGAATCCAGGCCATAAAGCCAGGGAAGGTGAGTACCTTTGGGTGGGTTCTAGACTTTAGAAGCTGGATGGGAACAAGTATCAGCAGAGACTGCTTATGCTTTGGAAGGGACAGGACCACATACTTGGATAGCCACCTTCATCTTACAATGAGGAACTGAGGCCAAAGAGTCTTTCAAGCTCTTCATCCACTCTGGCCAGTCCATGTTTTCTCCCTGGGGGTGGAGGATGGAATAAAGGCCCAGGACAGCCAGGGAAGGGATATTTCAGAGATGTTGTCATTTGACAGCCAGATCCTGAACCGAGAAAATTCCCATTCTCCACTGACTCCCTCAATAAATTGGCAGCTTCTGGCTGTCCTCTGAGGCTGGAGATAGCCTGCCAGGAAAGGGGGTTTGGACACGGGCAAAGGAGACTTTTTCTCTCTGTGAACACAGCTCTATCCCTCTTTTCTGATGGCATGGCACCATGGAGATCACTTCTAGTGCCAAACTTGGGACAATGAAGAGAGACAATGAAGAAGCAACCATTTACTTCATTAGTGAAAAACTTGCAGCTGTGGGACTTGGGGGATGTCTCCTACCCCTCCGGACAGGACAGTTGGCTGGGATGGAAGTGATGGCTCGTCATAGAACAAAGGGCCTGATGGGGGTGGCAGCCCTGAGGACCTGCTGTGTCACCATGCCTCATCTCTGCACCATTGTCCCCAAAACCTGAACTCACATTTCTATAGCTAAGCCAGTATTGTAAACTTTTCCCACTTCGCTCTTCTTTCTTTGGATCTTGAGCAGTCATCTAACGGGGATCTGCCAAGTAGATACTGGAGTACCGTTTCCCCTAAGAAAAGACTCCACCAAGAATTATGTACTCTACTTCCACCAATGCCTGGATCTGGTTCATGAGAGGGGGTTCCCCCCACCCCCCACTGTTTACTGGACTTTGAATGGGGCTCTGCCCCTTACATTGATTCTTTGCTGTCAGCCATAAGGTAGAGAATAATGGCCTGGTTTAACTCCACCAGACTCCCCAAGTTTCCAAAGTTCATGCTGACTAACTGAAACCTGTGATTCTCCAGTGCTTGTGGTGAGTTATTCTGATCAGCTGACCACTCCCTAGAGGACACTGAACCTTTATGATGGATGTAACCAAACTTCCCAATGGTACGTCTGGCCTGACCCTAGAGTGGGGAGATCAGGGGGAGAGACTCACTGAGGAATATGGAGCCCCTCCCTTTGGAAGGGTGGAAGGAAAAGTGGGTGTAGCGTGTTGCCAGCCTGTGAAGTCCTGAGTAGGGAGGTATCTGTTCTATTTGCTCACCTAGAAGCCTTAAACTCCGGATTTTCTATGACCTCAATTCGAAATGTTGCTTCCCACCAAAACAGAAGGTCTCTTTTCATCCCCCTTGTGACTCATGCCTTATTCTGCAGGAGTGGAGAAGATACCTATTGTTCCCTCCTACTGCCAGGTGGCTGAAGGAGGCTTCACCAGGGTTTTCCCCAGAACTGCCCTACCCACCCAAGCAAATGGGGCATCTGGGAAAGAGACTTAAAAGTTTCTTGGACAGGCAGACCTGGAGACACTCAACCCCTGCACAGGGGAAGAAGGGAGGCCCTGAGTGGTCACACCTCCTCTCCCCACCTTGCCCATTTTCTCATCACCACTGCTGTGGTCTCCATGGTAACCCTGCAAAATTAATCTCCTCTGGGGTAAAGTGGGCCTCAACCACCATTTTCTTATCACCTAGCTCATTAGCAGCGACAGCAGCAGTGATAGGTGCCACAGCACCTGCCAAAGTGGGACAGTATTCCCCCCTCCATCCACTTAGCTCCCTAGAGGTCTCCAGTTCGGAATGGGAACTTCAAAGAGGAGTGGACCAAGGAGAGGGAACTCCCTGGTCTTGGAGAGGAATTTTTGGGCTTCCAAGAGAAAGGAAGCTATGTTTGGGAGAAGTGGTGTGGGACAAAGGAAGAAGTTTTCACCAGCCTGGGTGTTGTACTGTCTTTTATTTTTAAAAAACACTAAAGTACAAGCATTGTTTTGCACTTTTCTCCACTTATTTTTCTCTTAAGTTCTTATTTCTTTCTAGAAACCTACTTTCTTGGTTTTCTAATGGTGTATGTAGTTTGGAGATTTCCACAGACTCTGGCTTCCTCTCTTTAACTCTTCTTGGATAAGGAAAGAGAAGGTGGAGAGGGTCACATAAGAAGGGGTTCCCAGCACTGCTGCGCCCACTCATCCCATTTTTCTTGTCCCTGGTCACCAGCTTGAGTCCCATATCTTCCATAGTCACCACCACCCCACAGTAGCCCACATGGAAAACAGTTGTCAGACAAGATTCCTTCGGATTCTGTAAACAGATAATTTTACTTCTCTCTTTCCAGTTTGGATGCCTTTTGGTTCTTTTTCTTGCCTAGTTATTCTAGATAGATTTTTTTTTTGCAAGTAAGAAAAAAACATAAAATTTGCCACGTTAACCATTTTTAGGTTTATGGGAGAGTAGTGTTCGCTCTTTGCATCCCGTCGTATGACAGATCTCTAGAACTTTTTTCATCTTGCAAAACTGAAACTCTATATCCATCAAACAACTCCTTTCCTCTGCCTGGACCTTAGCAAACACCATTCAGTTTTCTATTTCTAAGAATTCAGCTACTTTAGATACCCAATGTAAGTGGAACTATGCGGTATTTATCTTTTTGAGACTGGTTTTATTTCATTTACTGTAACAACCTCAAAGTTTACCCATATTATAGCATGTGACAGGTTTTCCTTCTCTTTAAAGTGCTGATTAATATTCCATCGTACATGTAGACAACATTTTCTTTATCTATTCACCCACTGATGGACATTTAGAGGTAGACATCCATCTTTCAATTATTATGAATAATTTCACAATGAGCATGAGTGTGCAAATATCTCTTCAAGATCCCATTTTCAATTATTTTGGATATATAACCCCAGAACTGGGGTTGCTGGATCATGTGATAATTGTGTTTTTTAATATTTTGTGGGTGCTCCCTACTGCCTTCCATAGCGCTGCACCATTTTGTATTCCTGCCACCAGTGCACAAAGGTTCCTATTTCTCCATACCCTCGCCAACACTTGTTATTGTATGTTTTGTTTTTTGGTAGTAGCCATTCTAGCAGGTGTGAGGTTTTGACTTGCATTTCCCTGATGATCAGTGATGTTGAGGATCTTTTTCATATTCTGGGCCATTTGTATACCTCCTTTGGAAAAATATCTATTCAAATCCCTTTCCATTTAAAAAATAATAAATGATTTTTAGAGCGGTTTTAGGTTCATGTGCTAAAATCAAACATAGGGTTCCTGTATATCCCTTGTCCATAGGCATGCACAATGTCTCTCACTTTGGACATCCTTGCACCATGGTGGTTATTTGCTGAAACTGATGAAGCTACATTGGCACATGATTATCACCCAAAGTCCATAGTTTACTTCAGGATTCACTCTTGCTGTTGTACATTCTACAGGTTCTGACATATGCGGAATAACATGTAACCACCATTATAGTATCATACATAAAATTTCATTGTCCTGAAAACTTCTCATGTTCTGTCTACTCATCCTTCCCTACTGTCTAATTCCTGGAAATCCATCTTTTTTTTTTTAACTCTCTCCATAGTTTTACAGCAGAATCACATAGTATGTAGCTTTATCTGATTGGCTTCTTTCACTTAGTAATATGCATATTAGTTTCCTTTATGTCTTTTTCTTTTTCTTTTTTTTTTTACTTGACAGAGAGAGAGAGAGAGAGAGCACAAGCAGGGGGCAAGCAGGGGATGGACATGCAGGCTCCCTGCTGAGCAGGGAGTCCAATGCGGGTCTTTATCCCAGGACCCTGGGATCATGACCTGAGCAGAAGGCAGAGGTTTAACCGACCAAGTCCCTCAGGCATCCCTGCTCCATGTCTTTTTATGACTTGATAGCTCGTTTCTTTCTAGTGTTGAAAATATTCCATTTTCAGGGTGTACCATGGTTATCTGTTCACCTACTAAAAAAACCTCTTGATTGTTTGCAGGTTTGGGCATATATGAATAAAGTTGCTATAAATAGCTGTGTGTGGATTTTTGTGTGCACATAAGTTTTCAGTTCATTTGGATACATACCAAAGAGTATAATTGCTGGATCTTAAGGTAAGAGTAAGTTTAGCTGGTCTCCCAGTTTGGCTGTACCATTTTGCCTTCCCCCCAGCAGTGAATGAGAGTTACCATTGTTCCACATTTTTGTCAGCATCTAGTGTTGTCAGTGTTTTGCCTTTTGGTGGTTCTGATAGGTGTGTTGTGATTTCTCATAGTTGTCTTAATTTGCAAATTCCCCAATGACGTATGCTGTTGAGCATGTTTTCATATGCTTACTGACCCTTTATATCTTTAGTAAGGTGCCTGCTCAGGTCTTTCATCCATTTTTAAATTAGGTTGTTTTTTATTGTTGAGTTTTTTCAGCTTTATTGAGGTATAATTAACAAAACTGTAGGATACTTAAAGTGTATATCTGTTGGTCAAGAGGTTAAAAACTTCCAGTTATGAGAAGAATAATTTCTGGGGATCTAATTTAAGCATGGTGATTATAGTTAATACTGTATTATGTAATTGAAACATGTTAAGAGAATAGATCTTAAGTATTCTTGCCACCCAATAAAAGTAATTATGTGACATGATGGAGATGTTAGCTAATGTTATAGTGGTAAACACTTTGCAATAATAAAAGTGTATCAAATCAATACATTGTACACCTTAACCTCATTCAATATTATATGTCAATTTTTTCTCAATAAAACTGGAGGGCATGTAAAAGCCTAAAATTTGTGAGGCAAAATCTGATAGAACTGCAATGAGAAATAGACGAATCCACAATTATAGTTTAGACTTCAAAGTCTCTCTACCAGAAATGGACAGATACAGCAGGGAGAACATTAGTAAGGATATAGTTGAACTCAACAGCACCACCAATCAACTGGATATAATTGTCATCTACAGACTACTTCATCCAACAAGAGTAGATTACACATTCTTGTCAAACTCACAGGGAACATTTGCCAAGACAGATCATATTCTGGGCCCTAAAACACAATTTAACACATTTAAAATAATAGAAATCATGTAATGTCTGCTCTCAGACCACAGTGGGATTAAACTAGAAATCAATAACAAAACACTCCCAAATTTCTTCTTAGTTCTTTTTAAAATTTTTTTTCTCTTTGTTGAACTTCTCATTTTGTTCTTATATTGTCTTCTGATGTAGTTAAATTATTTATCTGTAGTTAAATTATTCTCTTGTAGTTCTGTGGACAATTTTAATGTGATTCTTTTGAATTCATTATCAGAAAATTCTTCAATCTCCATTTTTTGGTGGGGGGGCAGTTACTGGCGTTTACCATATTCCTTTGATGATGTCATGTTTGACTGATTCTTCACTATCCCCATTGTGTTACATGTGCATCTGCATATTTCAAGAAGTAATCACCTCTTCTAGATTTTATGGATGGATTTCAGTAAGGGAAGTCTTTCACCTGTGGGTGGGGGCATGCTGGAGCATGCTGTGATCCCAGGTCTAGTGGTCCAGGGTGCTAAGTGTGGGAGCATGTGATGAAATATTTGGTGACATGACATGGGTGTGATGTCTCTTCAGCTCCTGCCACTGACGTTCATAGCATCCACTGTGCAGTCCTTGGCAAGGACTGGGGGGGACTCTCTAGCGGCTGCAAGAGCTGTTGGTGTCCTCAGTGGTACCCCCAAGCCTGGTGGCTAGGGACCAGTGTGGGTAGCGTTGGTGGCCAGGGCCAGCAGTCTGCCTACCAGGGCCAAGGGCATGTGCCTGTACAGTGGCAGTGGCTGGTTGCAAACACACCAGTTGTGGGGGGCGCAGGGCAGGCAGCAAGGGCTGGGACCCACTGTGGGCTCATTGGCAGCTGCAGAGGCCCTGGCTGTTGGTGTGCTCTCCCTTGGCTGTCTGGTCTTACTCCAAGTGTGTGCATGGTGCTGGAGGCCATCGAGGGGCATCAGGTCAGTGGTGTGCAAGTGCACAACTAAGGCACTAGTTTTCCAATGCACTTGTAGTGGTGAGGGTCAGCCGTGGGAATCCAGGTTGGCATCTTGTACTAGTGTAGTCACAGAGGACTGGGCTGCCTGCTGGGGTGGTTTCCGTACTCCAGTAGGGATTGGAGGTGGGAGAGAGCAGGGAGAAGTTCAGGCTTCTGGTGCTAGTGAACGGGAACACCTGTGGGGGGAAAATTGGATAAAATCTGTGGAGGGTGGGAGATTGAGGTGGCTGTGCTTGTTTTTGGTTTTGTCAGTGCCCAAATCTGCTGGGTTGGTCTGCAAAGCAGGTCACTGTGAACCATGATCACCCCTGCTGTGCAGCTGTTATGGTGGTTCCTGCTTTTCTACCTTGTTCCTAGCTATCCCTACGTCTCTGTACGTCTCAGCTTTGCTGGTTTGGGTGGGGCAAAACTAAAGCAGGACTTTTTTTATTTTTAAAGATTTTATTTATCTATTTGACAGCGAGAGAGGGGACACAAGCAGGGGGAGCAGCAGAGGGAGAGGGAGAAACAGGGTCCCCACTGAGCAAGGAGCCCAATGAGGGTCTCAATCCCAGGACCTGGGATCATGATCAGAACTGAAGGCAGGTGCTTAACCAACTGAGCCACCCAGGAGCCCCTAAAGTGAGTTTCTTATAGACTACATAGTTGAGTCTTGCCTTCTGATCCACTCTGACAAACTCTGTCTTTTAATTTGTGTATTTAAACCTTTGACATTTATTTTATTTTTTAATTTTTATTTATTTGACAGACAGAGATCACAAGTAGGCAGAGAGGCAGGCAGAGAGAGGAAGGGAAGCAGACTTTCCGCGGAGCAGAGAGCCCGACGCGGGGGCCGATCCCAGGACCCCGAGACCATGACCTGAGCCGAAGGCAGAGGCCCAACCTGCTGAGCCACCCAGGCACCCCGACCTTTGACATTTAAAGTGATTATTGGGGCGCCTGGGTGACTCAGTGGGTTAAAGCCTCTGCCTTCGGCTCAGGTCATGATCCCGGAGTCCTGGGATCGAGCCCTGCATCAGGCTCTGTTCAGTGGGGAGCCTGCTTCCTCCTCTCTCTCTGCCTACTTGTGATCTCTGTCTGTCCAATAAATAAATAAAATCTTTAAAAAAATAAAGTGATTATTGATGTAGTTGAATTAATAGCTACCTTATCTGTTACTGTTTTCTCTTTCTTGTCCTTGTTCTGTTCCTGTTTTGGTCTTCCACACTTTTTCTACCTTTTGTGGTTTTATTTGAGCATTCCATATGACTCCATATTCTCTCCTTTATTTAGCATATAAATTATACTTCCTTTAAAACATTTTTTTCGTGGTCGCCCTAGAGTTTGTAATATACATTCACAGCTAATCCAAGTCCATTTTCAAATATCACCATACAGTTTCATAGGTAGTGAAAATACATAATACTAATTAATATTCTTAATTCCTCCCTCCTATCTCTTATATCATTGCTGTCATTCATTTCCTTATATGTCAGTATATACATGTGTGGATGTGTGTATAATCAAATACACTGTTGCTCTTAATCATTGTGAACAAACTGTTATCTGTTGATCAATGAAAAGAAAGAAAAGTTTTATTTTACTTTCACTTAGTCATTTTCTACCTTTCTTTATATAGCTCTGAGTTTCTGGCCTATGTGATTTTCTTTCTCTCTGAAGAACTTTTAACATTTCTTGAAAGGTAGGTTTGCTGTAACAAATCCCCTCAGGTTTTGTGTGTTGGATAAAGTATTTTTTCTTTTACTTTTTTTAGGCAATAAAAATAGAACCAAGTGAAGATTTTATTTATTTTTTCTTAATGTGCCATCTTTTAAAATTTTTTAAATTTAAATTCAATTTAATTAATGTATAGCATATTATTAGTTTCAGAGGTCGAGTTTAGTGATTCATCACTTGCATATAGCACCCAATGATCATTATACCAAGTGCCCTCCTTAATGCCCATCACCCAGTTACCCAATCCCCCCACCGTCTCCCTTCCAGCAAGTTTGTTCCTTATAGTTAAGAGACTCTTATGGTTTGTCTCCCTGTTTTTGTCTTATTTTATTTTTCCTTCCTTTCTCCTATGTTCATCTGTTTTGTTTCTTAAATTCCATATATGAGTGAAGTCATATGGTATCTGTCTTTCTCTGATTGACTTTTTTCACTTAGTGTAATACCCTCTAGTTCCATCCGCATTGTTACAAACGGTAAGTTTTCATTCTTTTTGATGGCTGAGTAATATTCCATTGTCCATATATACACCTCTTCTTTATCCATTCATCTATCAATGGACATATGGACTCTTTCCATAGTTTGGCTTTTGTGAACATTGCTATAAGCATTGGGGTGCAGGTGCCCCTTTGAATCACTGTATTTGTATCTTTTGGATAAATACCTAGTAGTTCAATTGCTGGGTCATAGGGGGACTCTCTTTTTATATTTTTGAGGAAACTCCACACTGTCTTTCAGAGTGGTTGCACCAGTTTGTATTCCCATCAGCACTGTTAAGAGTCTTCCCCTTTCTCTGCATCCTCCCCAACATCTATTGTTTCCTGAGTTGCTAATTTTAGCCATTTCAACCCCTGTGAGGTGGTAGTTCATTGTGGTTTTGACTTGCATTTCCCTAATGCCAAGTGATGTTGAGCATTTTTTCATGCGTCTGTTGACCGTTTGTATGTCTTTGGAGAAATGTCTGCTTGTGTCTTCTCCCTGTTTCTTGACTGGATTTTTTTGGGGGTATTGTGTTTGATAAGTTCTTTACAGATTTTGGGTAATGCCCTTCATCTGCTGTCATTTGCAAATATCTTCTCCCATTCCATAGGTTGCCTTTTGGTTTTGTCGACTGTTTCCTTTGTTGTGCAAAAGCTTTTTATCTTGATGAAGTCCCAATAGTTCATTTTTGCTTTTGTTTCCCTTGCCTCTGTAGGTGTGTCTAGCAAGGAGTTGCTGTGGCTGAGGTCAGAAGTTGCTGCCTGTGTTCTCCTCTAGGATTTTGAAGGATTCCTGTCTCACATTTTGGTCTCTCATCCATTTTGAATTTATTTTTGTGTTTGGTGTAAGAAAGTCATCCACTTTCATTTTTCTGTATGAAGAAACACCATTTGTTGAAGAGATTGTCTTTTTTCCACTGGATATTCTTCCCTGCTTTGTCGAAGATTAGTTGACCAGAGAGTTAAGGGTCTATTTCTGGCTTCTCTATTTTGTTCCATTGATCTATGGGTCTGTTTTTGTGCCGGTACCATACTGTCTTGATGATCACAGCTTTGTAATAGAGCTCGAAGTCCGGAGTTGTGATGCCTCCAGTTTTGGTTTTCTTTTTCACATTCCTTTGGGTATTCAGGGTCTTTTCTGGTTCCCTACAAATTTTAGGTTTGTTCTAGCTCTTTGAAAAACGTTGATGGAATTTTGATAAGGATTGCATTGAATATGTTGATTGCTTTGCATAGCATAGACATTTTAACAATATGTGTTCTTCCAATCCATGAGCATGGAATGTTTTTCCGTTCTTTGTTTCTTCTTCAATTTCTTTCACAAGTGTTCTTAGTTTTCAGAGTACAGATCCTGTACTACTTTGGTTAGGTTTATTCCTAGGTATCTTATGGTTTTTGGTGCAATTGTAAATGGGATCAATTCCTTGATTTCTCTTTCTTCTGCCTCATTTGTTAGTGTATAGAAATGCAACTGACTTCCGTGCATTCATTTTATATCCTGCAACTTTGCTGAATTCCTGTATCAGTTCTAGCGATTTTGGGGTGGAGTCTTACGGGTTTTCTACATAGAGTATCATATCGTCTGTGAAAAGTGAAAGTTTGATTTCTTCCTTGCCAATTTAGATGTTTCTTATTTCTTTTTGTTGTCTGAGTGGTGAGGCTAGGACTTCCACTACTATGTTGAACAACAGTAGTGAGAATGGACATCCCTGTCATTTTCCTGACCTTAGGGGAAAATTGCTCAGTTTTCCTCCATTAAGGATGATATTTGCTGCGTGTTTCTTGTATATGGCTTTTATAATATTGAGTTATGTGAAGAGTTTTTTTAAAAAGATTTTATTTATTTATTTGAGAGAGAGACAGTGAGAGAGAGCATGAGAGGGGAGAAGGTCAGAGGGAGCAGACTCCCCATGGAGCAGGGAGCCCGATGCAGGACTCGATCGCAGAACCCTGAGATCATGACCTGAGCTGACGGCAGTCGCTTAACCAACTGAGCCACCCAGGCGCCCATGTGAAGAGTTTTAATCAAAAAAGAATGCTGTATATCATCAAATGTTTTTTCTGCATCTATTAAGAGGATCATATGGTTTATGCCCTTTCTTTTATTGATGTAGTGTATCACAATGATTGATTTGTGGATATTAAAGTACCCTGGCAGCACAGGGATAAATCCCACTTGGTCACGATGAATAATCCTTTAAACGTACTGTTGGATCCTATTGGCTAGTATCTTGGTGAGAATTTTTGCATCCATGTTTATCAGGGATATTGGTCTGTAATTCTCCTCTTTAGTGGGTTCTTTTTCTGGGTTTGGGATCAAGGTAATGCTGGCCACACTGAGTGAGTTTGGAAGTTTTCCTTCTATTTCTCTTTTTTGAAACAGCTTCAGAAGAATGGTTATTAATTCTTCTTTAATCCTTTGGTAGAATTCTTCTGGGAAACTGTCTGACCCTGGATTTTGTTTGTGGGGAGATTTTTGATTACTGCTTCAATTTCTTTGCTGGTTATTGGTCTATTCAGGTTTTCTATTTCTTCCTGTTTCAGTTTGAGTAGTTTATGTTTCTAGGAATACATCAATTTCTTCCACATTGCCTAATGTTTCAGTATATAATTGCTCATAATATTGCCCTATAATTGTTTTTATTTCTTCAGAGATGGTTGTGATCTTTCCTCTTTCATTTCTGATTTTATTTGTCCTTTCTCTTTTCTTTTTGGCAAGTCTTTCATTTTTTTATTTATTTGACAGACAGAGATCACAAGTAGGCAGAGAGGCAGGCCGGGGTGGGGGGAAGCAGGCTTCCTGCTGAGCAGAGAACCCGATGAGGGGCTCGATCTCAGGACCCCGAGATCATGACCCAAACCAAAAGCAGAGGCCTAACCCACTGAGCCACCCAGGTGCTCTTTGATAAGTCTTTCTAGGGGTTTATAGATCTTATTAATTCTTTCAAAGAACCAGCTCCTAGTTTCATTGATTTGTTCTACTGTTTTTTTTTTAAATTTCTGTATCATTGATTTCTGTTCTAATCTTAATCATTTCTCTTCTTCTGCTGGTTTGAGGCTTTATTTGTTGTTCTTTTTCCAGCTCCTTTAGGTGTAAAGAGTTAGGTTGTATACTTTTTTCTTTCTTTTTAAAAAAATATTTCGTTTATTTATTTGTCAGAGAAAGAGAGCACAAGCAGGGGGAGTTACACAAGAGGGAGAAGCAGGCTCCTGCTGAGTAAGGATCCTGATGCAGGACTTGATCCCAGGACCCTAGGATCATGACCTGAGCAGAAGGCAGACACTTAACTGACTGAGCCACCCAGCCGTGCCTAGGTTGTGTATTTGAGATTTTTCTTTTTTCTTGAGGAAGGCCTCTCTTGCTATGTATATCCATCTTAGGACTGCCTTTGCTGCATTCCAAAGGTTTTGAAAGTCGTGTTTTTATATATATATATATATATATATATATATATATATATATATTTTTTTTTTTTTTTAACTTATTTGTCAGAGAGAGTGAGCGAGAGAGAGAGAGCAGAAACAGGAGAAGCAGCAGGCAGAGGGAGAAGCAGACTCCTCGCTGAGCAGGGAGTCCAATGCAGTACTCAATCCCAGGACCCTGAGATTGTGACCTGAGCTGAAGTCAGACACTTAACTGACTGAACCAACCAGGCGTCCCTGTCATGTTTTCATTTTTACTTGCTTCCATGTATTTTTAAATTTCTTCTTTAATTTCATGGTTGACCCATTCATTCCTTAGTAGGATGTTCTTTTTCCTCTATGTATTTATGTTCCTTCCAAATTTTCTCTTGTGATCGAGTTCAAGTTTTACAGCATTGTGGTCTGAAAATACATGGTATAATCTCACTCTTTTGGTACCAACTGAGACCTGATTTGTGACCCAGTATGTGATCTATTCTAGAAAAAGTTCCATGTGCACTTGAGAAGAATGTGTATTCTGTTGTTTTAGGATGAAATGCTCTGAATATATCTGTTAAGTCAATCTGGCCCAGTGTGTCATTCAAAGCCATGGTTTCCTTATTGTCCTTCTGCTTAGATGATCTGTCCATTGTTGTGAGTGGAGTGTTAAGCTCCCTACTATTATTGCATTATTATCAATGTGTTTCTTTAATTTAATTTTACTATGAATTGGTTTATGTAATTGGCTACTCCCAAGTTAGGGGCATAAATATTTACAATTGTTAGATCTTTGTGTACCTTTTATTATGATATAGTGTCCTTCTT
Source organism: Lontra canadensis (assembly GCF_010015895.1). Taxonomy (NCBI): domain Eukaryota; kingdom Metazoa; phylum Chordata; class Mammalia; order Carnivora; family Mustelidae; genus Lontra; species Lontra canadensis. The sequence continues at coordinate 882,653 of NW_022631204.1, read as the reverse complement.
CATCTCTTATTACAGTCTTTGGTTTAAAATCTAGTTTCTCTGATACAAGGATTGCTACTTCAGCTTACTTTTGATGTCTGTTAGCATGACAAATGGCTCTCCACCCCTTCATTTTTACTCTGGAGGTGGCTTTCAGTCTAAATTGAGTCTTTTGTGGACAGAATATTGATGGGTCTTGTTGTTGTTGTGTTTTAATCTGTTCTGATACCCTGTGTCTTTTGATTATATCATTTAGTCCATTTACATTCAGAGCAATTATTGAAGGATACGAATTTGGTGCCATTGTATTACCTGTAAAGTTGCTGTTTTCATAGACTGTCTCTGTTCCTTTCTGGTCTTTGTTACTTTTGGGCTCTCTCTTTGCTCAAAGGATCTCCTTTAATATTTCTTGCAGAGCTGATTTAGTGCTCATGAATTCCTTTAGTTTTTGTTTGTCCTGGAAACTCTTTATCTCTCTTTTTTTTTTTTAAGATTTTATTTATTTATTTGACAGACAGAGATCACAAGTAGGCAGAGAGGCAGGCAGAGAGAGAAGGAGGAAGCAGGCTCTGTGCTGAGCAGAGAGCCCAATGTGGGGCTCGATCCCAGGACCCTGGGATCATGACCTGAGCCGAAGGCAGAGGCCTTAACCCACTGAGTCACCCAGGCACCCCTTTATCTCTCCTTCTATTCTGGATGACAACCTTGCTGGATAAAAGTATTCTTAGCTGCATGTTTTTCCCATTTAGCACATTGAATATATCATGCCAGTCCTTTCTGGCCTGCCAGGTCTCTGTGAAAGGCCTTATGTTTCTACCCTTATAGGTTAAGGATCTCTTGTTCCAGCTTCTTTCAGGATTTTCTCTTTATCTCTGAAATTTGCAAGCTTCACTATCATATGTTGAAGTGTTGACCTATTTTTATTGATTTTGAGGGGGGTTCTCTGTGCATCCTGGACATGAATGTCTGCTTCTTCCCCATATTTGGGAAGTTCTCAGCTGTAATTAGTTCAAATAAAGCTTCTGCCCCCCCCCCATCTTCTAGGACCTCTATTATTTGGGTATTATTTTGCTTTGTGGTATTGCTGATTTCTCAAAATCTCCTTTTGTGATCCAGTAGTTTTTCTCTCTTTTTTTCAGCTTCCTTATTTTCCACCTTTTTGTCTTCTATATCACTGACTCTCTTGCCTCATTTATCCTGGCTGTTAGAGCCTCTAGTTTTGACTGCATCTAGTAATAGTATTTCAAATTTTGGCCCAATTAGATCTTAGTTCTTTTATTACTCCAATAAGGGATTCTCCAGTGTCTTCTATGCTTTTTCAAGCCCACCGAATATCTTTATAATCATTGTTTTGAATTCTACTTCTGACCTCCTACTTATATCCATATTGATTAAATCCCTGGCAGTGAGTACTACCTCCTGTTCTTTCTTTTGGGGTGCATTTCTCCTTCTCTGCATTATGTCCAGAAAAGAATAAAAGAAAAAGAAAGTAAAGACAAAAATAACAACATCACCTCCAGAAAAGAACAAACAAAACAAACCAGAAGAAAACAGAAACAAAACAAAATAAGAAAAAAATTGAACAATAAGTAAAACAAAACAAATGTTGAAAGTGTTGAAAGATCCTGGGTGTATTTTGATCTGTTTGTTAAAAGAAACTAGATCCCAAGATAGGAAAGAAAGAAAAATTTATATATACACAAAAATAAAATAAAATACAGTGAAAGGAAATAAAAAATCAAAAATATAATGCATATATAAAAATAAAAATTTAAAAAGAATTGAAAAAATAAGAAAATAGCTGAAAAATAACCGGAGACACTAAAGAATAATTTTAAAAAACCATGAATGTTATGTACTGTTTTCCCCAAAAGCTGAAGTTTTGCCATTCTCCATGATCGGTATACTTAGTACTGGTTGGTTGCTCGTGCTGGTCTTCTGGGGAAGGGGCCTGTTGTTTTGATTCTCAGTTGTCCTTGCCCTTGTGGAAAGGTGCCTCCCTTGCCAGGAGGCCAGGCTCAGTTTAAGTGGCTTCAGATTGCACTATAGGGTGCTGTTTTGCTCCTTGAAGGCTTTCAACACTGATGGTTGGAATGAAAATGGCAACACCCCATCTCTAGCCCCAGAGCTGAAAGTTCACACCCCCCACTCTTCAGTGTACCTAAAAGCAGTCAATCACTCTTGCCTCCCTGGTTTCTGTCTGCACTCTGTGTTCACCCAGTGTGTGACCAACTGTTTTTTATCTCATGCACACAACCCCGATTTGAGTCTCCAAACTTTACAGATTCCTGTGGTGTGGCCCGAGTCATTCATCCCAGGGAAGCCTCACCCCACTTCTGCCTTTTGCTGGGACAGGGCCCAGAGAGCAGTCATGTGACCCTGCAGTGGTTTGCAGTTTATGGCAACACCGAGCAGAAAGTTGGTGCCTGTAGTTGCTGTTTTTAGCTGGCTCCCCCCTCTGATGCCTGGGAACTCTGCCGCACTTGGGCATCCCTTTCTTCTTGTGACACTGGGGATCCTGAGACCATGCTGTCCCACCTGGGATTCTGCCCCACTTCACCACCTGAGCATCTTTAAGCCAAGGACATCTCCCACTGTAGCAGACTTCTAAAGTTCTAATTTTGCATTCTGCTGCTTTTACTACTTTATGGTAGCCTCCTTAAGCAAGCTCCCTCCCTTCCACCATATCTCCCCATATATCGCCCCAGATTCATATCTCTGTACCTCCTACCTTCCAAAAAATGGTTGCTTTTCTATTTGTAGAATTGCAGCAATTCTTTTCTCAGACCTCCAATTGATTTCACAGGTATTCTGAATAATATGATAATTATTTAGCTGAATTCCAGGAACAAGACAAAATTAGGGTCCCCTATTCCTCCACCATCTTGACTCTTCTCCTGTGCCATTTTGATTTATGTATTTTTTCCTAGTGAAATATTGAAACTTTATTCCTATATAGGTCCATTTACTACCCTCCTTTGTGGTATTGTTATACAGATTGCATTTATGTAATGCAATGTATTATAAATCCAATAATACTTTTTTTGTTTTTGTTTTTTTGATTTTTGATTTATTTATTTGGCAGACAGAGATCACAAGTAGGCAGAGCAGCAGGCAGAGAGAGAGGAAGGGAAGCAGGCTCCCTGCTGAGCAGAGAGCCTGATGTGGGGTTCAATCCCAGGACCCTGAGATCATGACCTGAGCTGAAGGCAGAGGCTTAACCCACTGAGCCACCCAGGTGCCCCCCAATAATACATTGTTATAATGATCACTTTATATATAATTGCATGTATTTTAAGGAAACTGGCGAAGAAAGGAAAGTAAGTATGTGTTTAAAGAGTTTCTTATATTGGCTTTCTTATTTATCATTTGTGGAATTGAGTCACCATCTGGAGTTATTTTTGTTTTCATGGTCAAGTATGAACTCATTTGGCTTTTCTACAAACATGGTCTTTTTGCCTATTTAAAAAAATTATTGTAGGGATGCCTGGGTGGCTCAGTCAGTTAAGCCATTGCCTTTGGCTCACGTCATGATCCCAGGATCCTTGGATCGAGTCCTGCATTGGGCCTCTTGCTCGGCAGGGAGCCTACTTCTCTCTCCACCTCTGCCTGACACTCTGTCTGCTTGTGTGCTCTCTCTCTCTCTCTCTGACAAATAAGTAAATAAAATCTTTTAAAAAATTATTGTAGTAAGAACACTTAACATGACATTTACTCTCTCTTTTTTTAAAGACTATTTTATTATTTATTTGATAGAGAGAGAGAGAGCACAAGCAGGGGGAGCGGCAGATGGAGTGAGAAGCAGGCTTCTTGCTGAGCAGGGATCCCGATTCGGGGGTCGATCCCAGGACTTTGGGATCATGACCTGAGCCAAAGATAGGCGCTTAACCAACTGAGCCACCCAGGCGCCCTGACATTTACTCTCTTAACAGAGTTTTAGGTGTATAATACTATATTGTTAATTATAGGCATAACGTGGAATCAGATCTCCAGAACTTATTCATCTTGCGTAACTGAAATCTCTGCTTTTGAGGATATTTTGCATTATACAGAATTCTGGATTGGTGGTTTTTTTTCTTTTAACACTTTAAATAGTTCATTCCGCTTTCTTCTTCCTTACATGGTTTCTGAGGACATGTCAGATTTTTTTTAAGATTTTATTTATTCATTTGAGAGAGAGTGAGAGAGAGCACAGTGGGGAGGGACAGAGGGAAAGGGAGAAGCAAGCTCTCCACTAAGCAGGGAACCCAACAGGGCTTGAGCCCAGGACCCTGGATCATGACCTGAGCTGAAGGCAGATACCCAACCAACTGAGCCACACAGGTACCCCCAGTGTTTTTTTTAAATCCATCTTTGATTTTCCAAAATTTCAATATGATATGCCTAAGTGTAGGGGCACCTAAGTGGTTCAGTCAGTTAAGCATCTGACTGTTTTGGCTCAGGTCATGGTCTTAAAGCTGTGAGAGTGAGCCCCACATTGGATTCCATGCTCAGCGGGAAGTCTGCTTCTCCCTCCCTCTTCCTCTAACCTCCCGTGCTCATGCACTTTCTCTAAAATAAGTGAATCTTTTAAAAAAGGTAGAAGTGTTTATGGGGCACCTGGGTGGCTCAGTTGGTTGAGCGACTGCCTTCTGCTCAGGTCGTGATCCTGGAGTCCTGGGATCAAGTCCCACATCAGGCTCCCAGCTCCATAGAGAGTCTGCTTCTCCCTCTGACCTCCCTTCTCATGGTCTCTCAGTCTCTCTCTCTCTCTCTCAAATAAATAAATAAAATCTTCTTAAAAAAAGTAAAAGGGTTTAAAAAAAGATATGCCCAAGTGTAGTGTTTATTTTTTTATTTTTGGATATTTACCTTGCTTGTTGTTCTCTGAGCTCCCTGGATGAGTGGTTTGGTGTGCAACATTAATTTGGGAGAAATTCTCAGTCATTATTCCTTCAAATATTTCTTTTGTTCCATACTCTTTTCTTCTGGCCTTCCCGTTGTGCATATGTTACATTTTTTGTAGTTGTCCTAGTTTTTGGATATTCTGTTCTGCTTTTTTATTCAGTTTTTTTCTCTTTGATTTTCAATTTTGGAAGTTTCTGTTATCATATCCTCAAGTTCAGAGGTTCTTTCTTTAGCGCTGACCAGTCTACTAATGAACCCATCAAGGACATTCTTCAATTCCATTACAACGTTTTGATCTGTAGCATTTCCTTTTTATTTTTGTAGAATTTCCATCTCTTTGTTTATATTATGCATCTGTTCTTCCATGTTATCTGCTTTTTCCATTACAGCTCTTATCCTATTAATCATGGTTACAGAAAATTCCTTGTCTGGTAATTCCAACTTTCCTGCTATATCTAACTAGTTCTGACGGTTGTTTCAAACTTTTCTAAAAAGATTTTATTTATTTATTTTAGAGAGAGAAAGAGAGCATGAGCAGGGGGAGGACCCGAGGGAGAGGAAGCAGACTCCCTGCTGAGCAGGGATCCTGATGTGGGGTTTGATCCTAGGATCTTGAGATCATGATCTGAGCTGAAGGCAGATGCTTAACCAACTGAGCCACCCAGGTGCTTGATGACTGTTTCAATCTTTTTAAGCTGTATTTTGTGCCTTTTAGTATGCCTTGTAATTTCTTGTTGGAAGGTGGACATGATGCACTGGGTAAAAGGAACTGCCACAGATAGGCCTTTATTAATGCAAGGTAAGATGTGGTGGGAGAAGTGTTCCATAGTCCTATGATTAGGTGTTAGTCTTTTGGTGAGTTTATGTCTCTGGACTGTGAACTTCATCAGTGCTTCTTAGTTTTCCCCATTGTTTAGGTGGGACAGGATTGGCTAGAAGGAACTGGAGTTGGATATTTCTCTTCCTCCATAGAGTTTAAGCTCTGATAAAACCCCAGCTGGTTGGGGTCTGGTTAAGTGGTTTCTCTTGAGGGTATGTTTTGTTAAGAAGAACAGAATACTCTGGTGTATTTAAAAAATAGTAACTTTTCCCTTTTACTCTTATATTCACTGCAAGTATCTGGTCAAACCCCTGAAGGAAAAGCTCACAAAAGTGTTGGAGTTCCCCATCACTGGATCCTCCTGGAGTTTTAAACTCTTAGACTTATCTATACTGAACCAAGGAATTCATCAAGTACAGTTTAGGTTTTCTTATCCTGGCACTGGTGCTTGTAGTTTCTGTTCAGAGGTTTTGGGTCTGTTATGTTGTGATTCTCTGAATTTGCCCTTCTGTCTCTCCAATTTTTGGATCAGTGGCTTGCTCTCTGAATAATTAGATTCTCTGAAGAATCTAAAAGGAGTTGTTTATTTTTCAGTTTGTCAAGCTTTTTGCTTGTTGTTTGGATGGAGCAGTGACTTATAAACTCTTTACATGCTGGGCAGGAAACTGGAAGTCCTCCTTTACCCTTTTAAAGTTTGGATTATTCATTTTTTTGTTGTTGAGTTGTAGGAATTATTTATACATTCTGGATATTAACCCCTTATCGGATGCATGATTTGCAAGTATTTCTTCCCATTATGTAGGTTGCTTTTTCACTGTGTTAATTGTATTTTTGTTTTATGTAGCCTTGCTTGCTTGTTTTTGCTCTTGTTGCCTGTGCTTTTGGTGTCATATCCAAGAAATCATTGCCAAGTCTAATATAATGTTTTTCCCTATTTTTTTCTAGAATTATTATAGTTTCAGGTCTTACATTTAGATCTTTAATCCACTTAGAGTTAATTTCTGTATATGGTGTAATAGAAAGGTCCAACTTCATTATTTGCAGTAGATATCCAGTTTTCCCTGTACTACTTGTCTTTTCTCCATTCAGTGGTCTTGGCACCCTTGTGAAAGATTATGTGACCATATACACCGATGTGGGATCATCAAGTGTGATGGTCAAGAAAGAATTCTTGAGGTGTTTCATGGGCAAAAAGGTGGCTCTTTTTTAAAGCATGGGTACAGGACCGATGGACAGAAAGAGCTGCACTGCACTTATGATTGTGAGGAGTGACTGATTATATACTTTTTTGCTAATGGGGGTTAGGCATAAGTAAGTCTCTAAGGAATTTATGTATATTGAAAGAAAATTGACAGGACCTTGGAGGTCTGGCTATTGTCAAGATAAGGTTACCCTTTATTATCTAGTAAAACTTTAGTCATGAGACCCTTGAGGAATGTCATGTTCTAAATATCCCAGATGTGCATCAGTGGGCCACATGTGGTAAGGTGATTCACTTTTGGTTTCATTCTTCCTGCCTTTGTTTTCCTTATCATACATGAGGTTGTATTTCTGGTTTCTGAAGAGTAGCAGAATATGCCACCACAAAACATGGCCCTTGGCATAGCACTCTTTTGACCTGATTTTTTTTTTTTTGAGAAACTGCAGATACAGGAGAAACTCTGAAAACAGACTAGAAATTTAAGGTAGTGGTTTAGGCCATCTTGGGGAGTTCCTCGATTTTTCTGTGTATCTCCCAAGCATACATGATGTATATACATGTTAATAAAATTCCAGGGGTGCCTGGGTGGCTTAGTGGGTTAAGCCTCTGCCTTCAGTTCAGGTCATGAGCCTGCATCAGGCTCCCTGCTCAGTGGGGATCCTGCTTCCCCCCACACCCCGCCTCTGCCTGCCTCTCTGTCTACTTGTGATCTCTGTCAAATAAATAAATAAAATCTTTTAAAAAAATAAAATAAAATTCTGTTTGCTTTTCTATTGTTAATCCATCTTTATTACAGGGAGTCTCAGCCAAGAATTTGGAAGGATAGAGGAAACTTGTTTTTTCTCCTTTACAGTTTTGGCGACTCAGGAGGTAGAACTCATAGGGATACCCCCCCTTGCTCTACTGCCCAAAGATGAGATCTGGAAAACCGGTGGATGCTAGTGAAGAGTAAGAATTTTTACCAGTCAGCTCTCCTGGATCCCTGTTTGTATTTCCAGGTCAAGAAAGAAAGGTAAAATTTCACTCTCATCTTTTCCTTTCCAAATTCAGTTTAGCAGGGAAAACATTGTTAGAATTGGTTCTTTGATTCTGCTTTCAGGTACCCATTGGTTACTGATCCTTTCCCTCCTAAAGACAGCTGTATATCAATTTCCTGTTTGTCTCATTTTCTTTCTTGAGAACTTCACTTGGTTTTCTGCCTGTCTGGGGGCATACAGCTTGCTAGTTCTTGGCTATGCAGGTCACTCAACTATCAGTTTGGGAATATGACTAGACAGAAATGTGAATTGTGTCCCATGTGGCTGGTGTCTTACCATTACCAGCTCTGAAGGAAAGTTGTCTAAGTCTTTCTTCCTTTTGGCTATCTTTGGAAATGGTTCCAGATATTGAGAAGCCTGCATATTTTATACCCTATTTGGGGAAACCTCTTGTGTCCATTGTTAAGTTATAAAAAGCTTTTTGGTTTTGGTTTAAATCACATCATAGATATATGTTTGGTTTAAATGAAAAAGGGAAATAATTTTTGTAAAAAAGGAGTCCAATACTGTCAGGAATATTTACTGTTTCTTCTGGCTGAAATAGTTTTATAATTATTGTTTTATACACTTGTCTTTTAAATCATATGGGAAATAAAAAGAGGAGTTATAAATAAAAAATACAATAATTCTTGCTTCTGTAGGACAGGTCTGTTAGGCATAAACTCCCTCAGATTTTGTTTATTTAGGAATGCCTTACATTTTCTTTCATTTTGTATGACAGTGTTGTTTAATTTAGACAATATCGACAATTTCTTCTTTCAGCACTTTATCTTTTTTCCTTCAGCACTTTAAAAATGCCATCCAACACATTTGCCTCCATCATTTTTGATGAGAAATCTGCTGATTTTCTTATTGAAGGTAACTTGTTCTTTTTAAAAAAATTTTTTTAAATTTATTTGACAGAGAGGGATCAAAAGTAGACAGAGGGGTGGCAGAGGCAGGGGTAAGCAGGCTCCCCACTGAGCAGAGAGCCCGATGTGGGGCTCAATCCCAGGACCCTGAGCTCATGACCTGAGCTGAAGTCAGAAGCTTAACCCACTGAGCCACCCAGGCACCCCTGAAGGTATCTTGATCTTGACAAGTTAATTCTGCTCTCAAGAGTTTCTCTTTGGCTATGACTTTTGACAATTTGATTATAGTTTGTTTTGGTGTGGATCTCTTTTTGTTTATTCTTCCTGGAGAGTGTCAAGCTTTTTCTTTTTTTTAACCTGAGGTTAAGTAAAGAATTCTTAAGAAATAATACCAAAAAACTAATCCACAAGAAACTCTAAAAAATTATTAAGTTGGATTTCATTAAAATCATACATTTGCTCTGAGAAATATCTTTTTAAAAAAATGAAAAGATAGATGTAGAATGAGAGAAAATATTTGTAAATCACAACTATATGCAGAACATACAAAGAACTCTCAAAACTCCACTATAAGATAATAAACTATTCCTTTTTAAAATGGGCAAAGGACATGAAAAGACACTTCACCAAAAAAGATAAAAGATGGCAAATAAGCTCATTAAAAGCCATTACAAAAACTCAAATTAACACCATGATGAGATGCCGCTTTAACCTTATTTGAATGGTGGAAATAAAAAATACGACAATATCAATTTCAGAGAAACTGGAACTCCTATATATTGAAGGAAGGAATGGAGAATGGTACAGCCACTCTGGACAACAGTTCGCTTGTGCTCTCTCTCTCTCTGACAAATAAATAAATTAAATATTATAAAAAGCTCTTGTTTCTTGATTTTCTGTTTAGATTATCTGTCCCTTGATATAAGTGAGTTATTAAAGTCCCTTACGATTATTGTATTATTATCAATTAGTTCCCTTATGTTTGTTATTAACTTTTTATGTATATGGGTGCTCTTATTTGGGTGCAAAAATATTTATAATTATTATGTCTTCTTGCTGGATTTTCTCCTTTATGAGTATAGTGTCCTTTGCCTCTTGTTACAGAGTTTGTTTCCAAGTCTATTTTTGTCCAATGTAAGTATTACTACTACAGCTTTCTTTTAACAACCATTTTTATGATAGATGTTTCTCCATCCCCTGACTTTCAATCTGCAGTTGAGTCTCCTATAGGCTGTGTATAGATAGGTCTTTTTAAAAAAATTTTTTTAAATCTACTATATCTCCCTATGTCTTTTGATTGGAACATTTGGGCCATTTACATTCAAAGTAATTATTGATAGATATGTATTTACTGTCATTTTATTATTTGTTCTGTGGTTGTTCCTGAAGATTTCTCTGATCCTTTCTTTTCTTTCTCTTTTTCATGGTTTGCTGATTTTCTTTAGTGATATATCTGGATTTCTTTCTCTTTATTATTTGCATATTTATTAGTGGTTTTTGATATATCGTTACCATTAGAGTTTTATATAACATCTTCTGCATATAGCAGTCTATGTTAAGTTGAAGGTCATTTAAGTGTATTTATTTTTTAAAAGATAGTATTTATTTATTTATTTGAGAGAGAGAGAGAGTGCACAAGTGGGGAGGAGGGTCAGAGGGAGAGGGAGAAGCAGACTCCCCACTGAGCAAGGAGCCCAGTGTGGGGCTCAATCCCAGGACCCCGGAATTACAACCTGAGCCAAAGGCAGACGCTCAACTGACTGAGCCACCCAGGCAACTTGATGGTCACTTGAGTTTAAATCTATTCTTTACTCCCCTCCTCTCCATGTTTTAGGTATATGTCCTAATGGTTTGCATCCCTTTATTTTGTGAGTTCCTTGACTGGGTTTTTACAGAAATATTCATAAACTGCTTTTGTGTTTCCTACTTTCATACTCTCACTTTTGGTCTTTCTTTTCCACTCAATGAGTCCCTTTTAGTATTTCTTTCTGGGCTGGTTTACTGGTTGTTTTACAGTGAACTCTAATTTTTGTTTGTCTGTGAAACTCTGTATCTCTCCTTCTATTCTGAATAGAAGGATAGTCAGCTACACCTTCTGTTCTTAAGGGTAACAGCCTTTTGAAGAAGAGGTTCTGTAGTGCCCTTCCATGTAGTGTTCCTTATTCTGCAGGGCCTGGTGCTTCTGGGAGTGTCTCTAATGTGTGCTGCATGTGCTCTTATATATTGTCCTGGCATCTTTATCCTTCAAGCCAGTCATCTGCAGAGGCTCAATTTGCCTGTTGTGGACAGTGTTTGGTCCTTGGTCTGGATTTGATGCATTTTAACTAGGTCTGCTCTGGTCTGCTTGTGAAATGACACCTGTCAACACCACTGTTGGAACTGAGGCTTTGCAAATCTCCTATGTTGGGAGATGTGGTTTGAGCAGGGTTTGGGCTTGTCTTTTGGGGGAGGGAGCCCACTGCATTGGGACTAAGGCAAGCGTACCTGGAAAGGGCAGTTCCACCAGCATGTAAGGGCCAGGGCTTAGTGTGAACAAGTTAGGTAGTGAGTGTGAGCAATGCACTTGTTCCCACAGGTGGCCCTGTGCTTATGCAGAGGGTCAGGGCTGGGAAGTGGCACTGGCTAGTTCCTTTATTCCTGGAGGGGTCTCTCCATGAGCATTGTCTCTCTGGGACACACTCTAAGATGAGCAAATAAGCTCTCCACTGTGCGTCCCAGATGCTTTTTTTTTTTTAAAGATTTTATTTATTTATTTGACAGAGAGAGAGATCACAAGTAGGCAGACAGGCAGGCAGAGAGAGAGGAGGAAGCAGGCTCCCTGCTGAGCAGAAAGCCCGATGCGGGACTCGATCCCAGGACCCTGAGATCAGGACCTGAGCCGAAGGCAGTGGCTTAACCCACTGAGCCACCCAGGCGCCCCCCCAGATGCTCTTTAGATAGCTGTTTCCATGGTGTATGTCTCCAGGTTGTTTGCCTTCATCCTCTGCAAGAGCAGTGCAATGCCGCTCAGCTCTCTCCCAGCCAACCCCACTAACACTTAGAACTCCAGGCTTTAAGCCCTGCTGGTTGCAAGAATCAATGAAATTCAGGCCCTCTTGCTTTCCAAGCCAGTTGCTACAGGGATTAGTTTTCCATGTGTGTTCCCTTGTGTGCTTGTCTCTCTCTCTCCCTTCACCACAATCACGGCTCCCTCTCCACCACAGTGGCCATGATCTGTTTTTGCCCCAAACTACATCTCCACACTTCTTGCCTTCTTTTATGTGACCTCTTCTCTACCTTTATTTATGGAGTTTGTTCTTCCAGTATTCAGGTCCATTTCTGAGGGTACTTAGGATGATTCGGTAGTTATCTAGTCATATTTATGGGATGAGGTGGGCCCAGGATCCTCTGACTCTGCCGCCATCTTCTAACTTCTCTCTCTGTATTTTAAATGTTTTGAATCACCTCCACCCTGTTTTGCACAATGGCTACACCAATTTGCATCCCCACCAACAGTACAAGAGGGCTCCCCTTTTCCACATCCTTGGCAACACCTGTTATTTTCTCTGTTTTTGATTTTAGCCATTCTGATTGGTATGAGGTGATATCTCTTTGTAGTTTATTCATGCAAAATCTTAAAAGAAATCATCACCCATAGAGGATGAGTCCCATCAAAACAGTGTATCAAACCAATAACAAGGAAGACATGAATTCTAGGAAGCAGAATATCCCACTTAGGGTCTTAGTAAAGAAATGTTTTAAGTCAGCATAACACTCTTAGCCAATAAAGATTGAAGCAGGGTCTTGGAAGGTAATTTCCAAGAACAAAGAAATGGATATAGTTGAAGATTTGAAAAACATTGTCAATAGGTTTATGACAGAAATGTGAACTCTTGAGGGCAGAAACTTCATCTGTTTTTCTTAATGATGTAGTCGAACATTTTAGTATAGTACCTGGCACATGGTAAGCCCTCAATACAGATTTGTTAAATAGAAAATAGAGGAAGAGTGCAGGAGAGGAGAAGAATTTGAGACAGCAAGTATACAGTACTATTTTAAGAAGTGTTTCTGTAAAGGTGATCAGAGAAAAATGGTGTAGCTTGAAGGAAAAGTAGAATCAAAAGAAGGTATTTTAAAATTAGGAAAAATGACAATGTACTTGTATGCTGATGGGAATGAGAAAATAGAGAAAAACATTTAAGAATGAGGGAAGTTTTCTTGTGATTGCTTGTATATTCTCAGAGGATTGGGAAGCAAAGTTACAGGTACGAGTGAAGATGGTTCATGGTCAGCAAGTGCCCCCAATATCCTGAACTTGCCTGGATCTTCCATTCATCTTTTTATATGGAACTTTTCGTAATAAAGTGCTGTGAAAAATTAAAAAGAAATGCTTCTATTAAAAGTCATGATAAAGAAGAGTGAAGGCAAGCTACAAACCAGAAGGAGATATTTCTATTAATGAAATCACCAAAGAATTATAGAATACTTAGAGAACGCCCACAAATAAATAGGTAAACAACCCATGGGGAAAATGGGCAAAAGACAGTAAATAGACACCTCATAGGAAAGGAAAACCCCAAGGCCACATATATGAAAAACTGATCAATATTATTACTAATCAAGAAATTGCAAATTAGAGACACCTGGGTGGCTCAGACAGTTAAGCATCTGCCTTCGGCTCAGGTCATGATCCCAGGGTCCTGGGATCGAGTCCCGAATCGGACTCCTTGCTCAGCAGGGAATCTGCTTCTCCCTCTGCCTGCTGCTCCCTCTGCTTGTGCTCTCTCCCTCTTTCTCTCTGACAAATAAATAACTAAAATCTTTTAAAAAATTAAAAAAAGAAATTACAAATTAAAGCTATAATGAGGTACCGTTTCACTTTCACTAGATTGGCAACGATTTTGTAGTTTGTTAATAAGAATGTGGACCAAGTGGAACAGTTAAACACTCTTGATAGGAGTGTGAATTAGTATAATCATTTTGTAAGTAAATCTGGTGTGATCTAGTAATGTTGGAAATGTGTCTCCTCTATGAGTTGACAATTCAAGTCCTAAGTATAAACACTAGAACACAGCTTCTCAGCCCTTTTATTCTCTGGCCCACACAGGAAATGCTATTTGTATGACACACAGGAGTAAGATGACAAGGTTGTTCAGGGCCAGAACCAAGAGATCTAGGGTCTGTGGACTGGCTCCCTCTAGGACTAAAGGGGTCTCAACCTTTCATGTCCAAAACTTGGAGGACTCTCACACATGGGCACCAGGAATCATGATCCAGAATGTTTATAGTGGCAATGTTTGTAATGTTCCCCGCAAATAGAAACAACCCAAATATCCATCAATGTTAAAATGGATACATAAATTGAGATACAGTTGATTCTTGTGATTTGTAGAGCCCATATTTGCAAATTTCCCTACTTGACAAAGTTCATTTGTGACTCCAAATCAGTACCAGGGTGCTTTCCTTATCACTTGAGGGAACAGTGAAAAATATGAGTCACTGGAAACACATGTATGTTCCCAGATAAGGCCAAACAAGGTGACACTTTGCCTTCTTTCAGTCTCATACTGTAAGCAAGGGTCCTTTCATGATGTAGTTAGTACCCCACATTTTGCATTTTTGTGCTTTTTGTTGGTTACTTCACAATTAAAGATGATCACCATGCTTAGTGCTAATGTGTTGTCTAATGTTCTTGAATGAAAAATGACTGTTATGTGCCTTATGGAGAAAATATTTGTGTTAGATAAACTCTGTTCAGGTGTAAGTTATAGCGCTGTTGGCTATGAAGTCAATGTTAATCAATCAATAATGTATATTAAACAAAGTGCCCTTAAAGAGAAACACAAATGAAATATGGATATGCATTGATCAGTTGATGAAATGTGACCAGAGGATCATAGGAGCTTGAAATTATATTTCCCTTAGGAGCAATATTTCAGGATTGCCTAATTCTGTGTTCATGGCAACTTCATAGAATGTAACTACCACAATAATGAGAATTTACTCTATATTCATTTGGTGAGATAGTCTATGGCACTGATAATGAACGATTGCCTGCCACACGCAACCACAGGGATGAGTCTCAGTTACACAAATTATTCCCCTGTATAAAGAACAAAGGAGGGGCGCCTGGGTGGCTCAGTGGGTTAAAGCCTCTGCTTTCGGCTCAGGTCATGGTCTCAGGGTCCTGGGATCGAGCCCCGCATCGGGCTCTCTGCTTAGCAGGGAGCCTGCTTCCTCCTCTCTCTCTCTCTCTGCCTGCCTCTCTGCCTACTTGTGATCTTTGTCTGTCAAATAAATAAATAAAATCTTTAAAAAAAAAGAACAAAGGAAGCAGTAAAAAACAAGATGTTGTTAGGATTATGAATCTACCTAGAAAATAACTAAAAGAAAAGGGAGGGGAGTGACTGGGTGGCTCAGTTGGCTGGGCGTCTGCCTTCAGCTCAGGTCATGATCCCAGGGTGCTGGGATTAAGTCCCACATTGGGCTCCTTGCTCAGTGGGGAACTTGCTTCCCCCTCTGCCTGCTGCTCCCCCTGCTTGTGCTCACTCTCTCTCTGACGAATAGGTAAAAATCTAAAATAATAAATAAAAGAAAAGGGAGGGAACAATGAAGACACAGGATAGAGGTTACTCTTGAGGAGGGTGAAAGGAAAGGGATCAAGGGATACATGCAAGAAACTTCTAAGGTAATGGTGATGTTTGAAAAAACACTGCTGTAGAAGTTTATTGAGGGAGTAAGTGACTCTTAAATCTGTCTCTCCGGCTCTGATCCCTCATTGGAGCTCCAGGACCAAATTTCTAAGTGCATTTTGGATAATTATACCTGCATATCCTATAAATACCTCAACCTTGCCATATCCAATCATTTTCTTCCCAAAATTCCTTTCTTCCTGTGTCCCTCTGCTAGCGAATTCTCCCTACCACGAAATAACTCAAAAACAGGAATTTTGGTCATCTTTGACTTCTGCATCATCTTTGGCCTGCAGGGACCCCAAAAATGTGCCTGTCAGATCTCTTGCTAGAGGGCAAGCTCTAGCTGTCACTTCTTTGGCTCCACCACTAACTTTGTGCCAAGACTACACATCTCTGGGAAATTCCCAGCCAATGACTAAGCATGGCAGGGACATATTGCTGGGGGACAAGACTCCACTTACTGTTGGCTGTGGGGTGGGGAATCCATGTGAGCCTGAATAAAGTCTACACTTTAGTTTTAGAACTAAATGGCATCTGAAATTCTTCCTATTTGACTCCCCCCCACCCCCTTTTCTCCCACATCTCTCTTAAAGATGTCAAACATGCATCACATTTTAAATAGTCTTCCTGCTTACCGTTGCTGCTTCTCCTTTATTCTTCACATGCCATTCCCCCATAATGATCTTTCACAATCAATCATGTCTTGGTATCCATATTTTTGTAGAAACCAAACTAACAACAGTGGTAGTCAGGAGTGGTCTTGGCAACAGGCTGGAAGATGGGGTTTATGGACTGGCTCCCTTGTTACCCAAATGGCAACAACAGTACCATCCTGAATATTCTGTGTGGCATGGATAATTAATAGCACAAGGTTAACTCCTGATCGCTTAAGGTTTCACTTACATACCTGGGGAAACATCACAGTGTAGAGTTTTATCCTAGCTTGTGAGATGATTCAGGCCTTTGAATGGTATGAAGGGCACAAAGTCGAAGGAAGGCCAAAAGTGGCAGTCATCACCAAGTGGTACTGATGCCCTGAAGAGACACAATGAGTAACTAAGGAACATTATCAAAGAATTAAGGGCTAAGGGTGAGACACACAGAGCTTCCTTGGTAACTTATAAAAAGGCCCTTTCCTACAGCAGAGGAACAGGAGACACACTGAGGATCCCACAGAGGATGTGGTAGTAATACAGGTAAAACTTCACAGGGGCTTATATCCTCAACCAACATAAGCCCGTTATAGGAAGTTGAGGGATCACTTTGGAAAAAGGCCAGATTCTGAAGAGCAGCCAGGATATGTCCCATACATGCCCCCAAGGAAGCTGGTTTTGCAAAAACACTTTTGTATCTTGATTACGGGAATAGTTACATGTTTTACCCATACATTAAAAATCAGGGTACTGAAAACCAACAAAGGAAAAATGGTTAATTTAACCATAACAATTCAAAATTTATCATTTAAAAAATCTTTCAATGCATGACATATAAACAATGGGACACAAAATACCACTCAAAATCATGGCACGCTTCTCAGAAATGATATTGGAAGTTAATTTAAAAAAAAGAGTAGATCAAGGCCTTCAAAATCCCTGGGGGGAAATTTCAGCCTGAAATTTATACATCTAGGTATCAATTAAGAATGAGATCAAGACAAACTTTGCCCAGGTAAAGTCTCAAAAGAAGTCACTTACCATGTGTCTTTTCTCAGGAAGTACCCAGAGGATGTGTCTCATCAAAAACACTGTAGTAAACAACAAGAAAAAAGTGGGTTCCGAGAGGCCCCGGACCGCACTTGGGTGCCTAGCAAAGGAATGTTCTAGATTGATGCAGCACCCTTAGCAATCAACAAAGACTGGAGCGTGCTCTGGGAAGGCATACTCCAAGAACAAAGGAATGAAGATATTTGAAGATTTGGAAGAGATAGATGATAGGTCTATGACAGAAACGGAAGTTCCTTTAGCCCAGTTCACCAATGTAGCTCCAGGTCTTAGAACAGTGCCCAGCAGGTGGCAAGCATTCAGTAACACTTTGTGAGATTCCAACAGAGAGGAGGACTGAACGGGAGGAGAGGAACTTGAAACAGTACGAACAACTTGTTCTTTTAAGATTTATTTTCCTATTAGAGAGAGAGAGAGAGGAAGCATGATCAGGAGGGGCAGAGGGAGAGAGAATCTCAAGCAGACTCCAGGCTGAGCGCCCAGCCCAACACAGGGCTCGATTTCAAAACCCTGAGACCACGACCTGAGCCCAGATCAAGAGTCGGATGCTCAACGGACTGCGCCACCCAGCTGCCCTGACACAACTATTCAAAGGAGTTCTTCTGTAAGGCCGAGCAGGGAAATGTGGGGGCGCTCAAATGGAAAGTGGGATCAGAAGAGGGGTTTTTTAAGTTAGGAGAAATGACATGACAGTACATTGATACGAGTGATCCCAAATGGAGGGACACATTTATAAGGACGGAAGGAAGTTTTCTGCCAGTTGCCCTCTACTCTCAGGAAAATGGGAACCAGGGTCATCAGGTGGGAGTGAAGAGGGTGAGTGAACAGAAAGGACCCGAATATCCTCAACATCTCCAGATGTCCCCCAAATCGTCCTCCTTGACCCGAAAGCTGGCTGTTCCCTAAGATCATTATTTTCCTTGAAGCATTTCTTGGGTGGTATTGAGTCTCACACACTCTTCTACCACGAGAGCGTTAAATCCTTGCATAATTTAGATCCCTTCAAAGCTGTTGAGATCAGCTTCATGGTCCTCAGCATGTTCTATCCCAGGAAATGAGCATGTGGACTTGAAAAGAATGTGGAATAGAAGAAACAAAACAGATGAACCTAGGGGAAGGGAAGAAAAAATAAGGCAAAAACAGAGAGGGAGGCAAACCCGAAGACACTCTTAACTCTAGGAAACAATCCCCGAGTTCTGAGAATTGCTGGAGGGGAGGTGCATAGGGGATGGGGTAAGTGGGGGAAGGGCATTGAGGAGGACACTTGATGAAATGAGCCCCCGGTGTTATATGCAGCTGATGATGAATCACTAAATTCTACCCCTGAAAGGCGTAATGCCATATACATTAACTACGTTGAATTTAAACACAAAATTTAGAAAAAAAAAAGAAAGAAAGAAAAGGAGGAGTACACAACAGCTCTTGAATGGAGCATCCTGTAGGTGTCCATTAGTTCAAGCTAAAACCAAGACTGTTCAGGTCTTCTATATCCTCTCAAATTTTCTGTCTAGTCCTTCTATCAATTGTTGAGACAGAGTATTAAAGCCTCCGGATACCACCGTTGAATGTGCTAGTTCTGCCATCAATTTTGTCAAGTTCTGTTGTATGTACTTTGAGGCTCTGTACTTCCACGCATCTAAGTCTACAACTGTGATGTCTCCCATACTGGTGGATCCTTTTATCATTATAAACTCTCCAATTCTGGGGGCGCCTGGGTGGCTCAGTTGGTTCAGAGAATGCCTTCCGCTGTGGTCATGGTCCCACGGTCCTCGGATCGAGCCCCACCTAGGGCTCTCTGCTCGGGGGGAGTCTGCTTCTCCCTCTGTGAGCGCGCTCTCTCTGTCTGAAATAAATAAATAGAATCGTAGAAAAAAATGTCCAGTTCTGTCACTGGGAACACGTTCTGCCTTAAAGGGCTACTTTGTGTGTTGTGATGATGGCCACGACAGCGCACACTAGAGGCTGAACTCTCGGTAGATCGTCCTCAGTCTTTTCCCTCTCAGTGGGTTTAGGGCGTTATCGGAAGAACCTCGCCTGACCAGAGCATACAGTGGAATGCACCGGGCCTTACACTGGGTGGACCCTCTCTATACCTGGCGATTAATGCATTCAAACTAGGGGTGAATTTACAGATGTTGCTTTGCTGTGACTTGTATACATTTCTTACGTCTTTTTGTGCCTCTGTTTCTCCAGGACTACCGTCTTTGGGGTTAGATAGATGTGTTCTCATATACCACTTGACTCCTTGGTGCTGGGGCCCCAGCCCCTGAGGCCTCGGAGCTTTCAGGGTGGCCCTTCGCTCCCTAGCAAGACCCAGCATGTGCCCTGTGCTGATAGACGCTGTGGAGAATGCTCCCCGCCAACCACAGGGGCCCCTCCCAGCGGAAGCCCTGATCTTCTCTCCATAACCTCGCTGGGGCTATGCCAAGCCTGATAAGGGAGAAAAGAAATGATACACCGAGGCAGTTTCCAGAAATAGCTGCTCTGTACTGGCAGGAGCAGGGGAAATAGCCTTGGGATTGGAGTTTGAGGGTGCTGGATCAAGAGGACAGGAAGAGAAGACTGGATAAGCAGGTTTTACTGAGTGGGGGGCACTTTCTCATCGCACGGGATTTCCCATACGGGCAGGGACTCGCACTTCTCTCCGTGTGGGCCTTCAGCTTCTTAAAGCTTTGGAGGGCCATGCTGGTGGTGAATTTGCTCCCTCTCCTGGAGTCCCTGCCAGTATGGGAAATCCCGTGCGATGAGAAAGTGCCCCCCCACTCAGTAAAACCTGCTTATCCAGTCTTCTCTTCCTGTCCTCTTGATCCAGCACCCTCAAACTCCAATCCCAAGGCTATTTCCCCTGCTCCTGCCAGTACAGAGCAGCTATTTCTGGAAACTGCCTCGGTGTATCATTTCTTTTCTCCCTTATCAGGCTTGGCATAGCCCCAGCGAGGTTATGGAGAGAAGATCAGGGCTTCCGCTGGGAGGGGCCCCTGTGGTTGGCGGGGAGCATTCTCCACAGCGTCTATCAGCACAGGGCACATGCTGGGTCTTGCTAGGGAGCGAAGGGCCACCCTGAAAGCTCCGAGGCCTCAGGGGCTGGGGCCCCAGCACCAAGGAGTCAAGTGGTATATGAGAACACATCTATCTAACCCCAAAGACGGTAGTCCTGGAGAAACAGAGGCACAAAAAGACGTAAGAAATGTATACAAGTCACAGCAAAGCAACATCTGTAAATTCACCCCTAGTTTGAATGCATTAATCGCCAGGTATAGAGAGGGTCCACCCAGTGTAAGGCCCGGTGCATTCCACTGTATGCTCTGGTCAGGCGAGGTTCTTCCGATAACGCCCTAAACCCACTGAGAGGGAAAAGACTGAGGACGATCTACCGAGAGTTCAGCCTCTAGTGTGCGCTGTCGTGGCCATCATCACAACACACAAAGTAGCCCTTTAAGGCAGAACGTGTTCCCAGTGACAGAACTGGACATTTTTTTCTACGATTCTATTTATTTATTTCAGACAGAGAGAGCGCGCTCACAGAGGGAGAAGCAGACTCCCCCCGAGCAGAGAGCCCTAGGTGGGGCTCGATCCGAGGACCGTGGGACCATGACCACAGCGGAAGGCATTCTCTGAACCAACTGAGCCACCCAGGCGCCCCCAGAATTGGAGAGTTTATAATGATAAAAGGATCCACCAGTATGGGAGACATCACAGTTGTAGACTTAGATGCGTGGAAGTACAGAGCCTCAAAGTACATACAACAGAACTTGACAAAATTGATGGCAGAACTAGCACATTCAACGGTGGTATCCGGAGGCTTTAATACTCTGTCTCAACAATTGATAGAAGGACTAGACAGAAAATTTGAGAGGATATAGAAGACCTGAACAGTCTTGGTTTTAGCTTGAACTAATGGACACCTACAGGATGCTCCATTCAAGAGCTGTTGTGTACTCCTCCTTTTCTTTCTTTCTTTTTTTTTTCTAAATTTTGTGTTTAAATTCAACGTAGTTAATGTATATGGCATTACGCCTTTCAGGGGTAGAATTTAGTGATTCATCATCAGCTGCATATAACACCGGGGGCTCATTTCATCAAGTGTCCTCCTCAATGCCCTTCCCCCACTTACCCCATCCCCTATGCACCTCCCCTCCAGCAATTCTCAGAACTCGGGGATTGTTTCCTAGAGTTAAGAGTGTCTTCGGGTTTGCCTCCCTCTCTGTTTTTGCCTTATTTTTTCTTCCCTTCCCCTAGGTTCATCTGTTTTGTTTCTTCTATTCCACATTCTTTTCAAGTCCACATGCTCATTTCCTGGGATAGAACATGCTGAGGACCATGAAGCTGATCTCAACAGCTTTGAAGGGATCTAAATTATGCAAGGATTTAACGCTCTCGTGGTAGAAGAGTGTGTGAGACTCAATACCACCCAAGAAATGCTTCAAGGAAAATAATGATCTTAGGGAACAGCCAGCTTTCGGGTCAAGGAGGACGATTTGGGGGACATCTGGAGATGTTGAGGATATTCGGGTCCTTTCTGTTCACTCACCCTCTTCACTCCCACCTGATGACCCTGGTTCCCATTTTCCTGAGAGTAGAGGGCAACTGGCAGAAAACTTCCTTCCGTCCTTATAAATGTGTCCCTCCATTTGGGATCACTCGTATCAATGTACTGTCATGTCATTTCTCCTAACTTAAAAAACCCCTCTTCTGATCCCACTTTCCATTTGAGCGCCCCCACATTTCCCTGCTCGGCCTTACAGAAGAACTCCTTTGAATAGTTGTGTCAGGGCAGCTGGGTGGCGCAGTCCGTTGAGCATCCGACTCTTGATCTGGGCTCAGGTCGTGGTCTCAGGGTTTTGAAATCGAGCCCTGTGTTGGGCTGGGCGCTCAGCCTGGAGTCTGCTTGAGATTCTCTCTCCCTCTGCCCCTCCTGATCATGCTTCCTCTCTCTCTCTCTCTAATAGGAAAATAAATCTTAAAAGAACAAGTTGTTCGTACTGTTTCAAGTTCCTCTCCTCCCGTTCAGTCCTCCTCTCTGTTGGAATCTCACAAAGTGTTACTGAATGCTTGCCACCTGCTGGGCACTGTTCTAAGACCTGGAGCTACATTGGTGAACTGGGCTAAAGGAACTTCCGTTTCTGTCATAGACCTATCATCTATCTCTTCCAAATCTTCAAATATCTTCATTCCTTTGTTCTTGGAGTATGCCTTCCCAGAGCACGCTCCAGTCTTTGTTGATTGCTAAGGGTGCTGCATCAATCTAGAACATTCCTTTGCTAGGCACCCAAGTGCGGTCCGGGGCCTCTCGGAACCCACTTTTTTCTTGTTGTTTACTACAGTGTTGTTGTTTTTTTTAAGATTTTTTTTTAATTTGACAAACAGATCACAAGTAGGCAGAGAGGCAGGCAGAGAGAGTCAAGAGGAGGAGGCAGGCTCTCCGCCGAGCAGAGAGCCCGATGCGGGACTCGATCCCAGGACCCTAAGATCATGACCCGAGCCGAAGGCAGAGGCTTTAACCACTGAGCCACCCAGGCGCCCCTACTATAGTGTTTTTGATGAGACACATCCTCTGGGTACTTCCTGAGAAAAGACACATGGTAAGTGACTTCTTTTGAGACTTTACCTGGGCAAAGTTTGTCTTGATCTCATTCTTAATTGATACCTAGATGTATAAATTTCAGGCTGAAATTTTCCCCCAGGGATTTTGAAGGCCTTGATCTACTCTTTTTTTTAAATTAACTTCCAATATCATTTCTGAGAAGCATGCCATGATTCTGTATGCTATTATCAGTCCCAATCCTGTTTATGGATAGATTTGTGTAATCTTCTCCACCATTAGGATATAAAATATTTTCATTATAGTTAAAATTTCCCTCACTCTACCCTCTATTTAAACCCTCTTTCCCATCCTAAATCTATCCTAACCAGTGATATGTTTCCCATTCTTATATTTTTACCTTTTCCAGAATTGTATACAAGCATAATGATAGCACGTTATCTCTTGTGTCTTGTCCTTTCATTTAACAAAATGCATTTGTGATTCATCAAAATTGTTCAAATAGCAATTGTACTCTCCTTTATGTTGGCTAAGTAGTATTCAATTTTATGGATGCATCAAAGGTTGCTTTTCATTCATCTGTTAAAAGACATCTTGATTTCTTTAATTTTTGAACTAGTATGAATAAAATTGCTATGAGCATTCATGGAGAAGTTTTTTTGTAAACACAGGTTTTCATTTCTCTAGCTCTAGGGAAAGCACTCAGAAGTGACATTGCTGAGTGCTATGATTATTCCGTGTTTACTTGTGTAAGAAATTGGCAAACTGCTTTACAGAGCAGCTGTACCATTTTGCATTGCCTTCATCAATGTCTGAGCATTCCATTTACCTCCAATCTCACCCAGCACTTGGTTTTGTCAGTATATTTTTTTTAAAGATTTTATTTATTCATTTGACAGAGAGAGATCACAAGTAGACAGAGAAGCAGGCAGAGAGAGAGAGGGAAGCAGACTCCCTGCTGAGCAGGGAGCCCGATGCGGGACTCGATCCCAGGACCCTGAGATCATGACCTGAGCCGAAGGCAGCGGCTTAACCCACTGAGCCACCCAGGCGCCCCTGTCAGTATATTTTAATTCAGCTATTGTAATAGGTATGTAGTGGTATCTCATTGTTGTTTTACTTTGCATTTTCCTAATGGCTAATAACACTTTTTCATGTGCTCAACTGCTATTCTCATATCCTCTTTGGTGAAGTGTCCATTCTTAATTAAACTATTCATTTTTTAATTAAATTTTCTAAAAATATTTTACTTATTTGAGAGAGAGAGAGAGAGAGAGAGATTGTGAGATAGTGAGAGAAAGAGAGCACGAGGAGTGGGGGGCAGAGGGAGTAGCAGACTTCCCACCGATCAGGGAGTCTGATATGGCGCTTAATTCCAGGACACTGGAATCAAGACCTGAGCCCAAGGCAGATAGATGCCTAACCGACTGAGCCTTCCAGGTGCCCCAAGCTGTTGATTTTCTTATTGTTGGGTTTTAAGAGTTCTTTGTATTCTCTGGATCATAGTTGAATATATAATTTACAAATATTTCTATGTATTATTTGTTTGTTTTTTTATTCTCTTAACAGGGTCTTTCTCAGAATAAACTTTTTAAATTTTCATGAAATATAATTTAACACTCATTCCTTTTTTTTTTTTACATGTTTCTGGTGTTATGTCTTAGAATTATTCATATATCCTCAGGTTATGACAAAATCTTGGATTTCTCTCACTGGTACTTTGTGGTTTTGAGAATAAAGATCTTGTATATATTTTGTTAGGTACATCCCTAAATATTGTAAATTATATTGGTTTTTAAATTTTTGGTTTCCATTTGTACATTTATTGTATATAGAAGTACAATTGATTTTTGTTAATGATGTTGTATCCTGTGATCCTACCAAACTCATTTGATAGTTATGAGAATTTTTAAAATAGATTTCATGGGATTTTTCTATGTAGATAATCATATTGCCTATGAATATGGTCAGTTTTATGTCTTCTTTTCCTATTGGAATGTCTTTTATTTATTTTTCTTGAATTATTATACTAGCTAGGATTTTCAGTATGATGTTGAATAAGAATGGTAAATATGGACATCCTTGCCTTATTCTTTATCTTAGAGGGAAACCAGTTAGTTTTTCACTATCAAGTATGTTAGCTGTAGGTTTTTTATAGATGCCCTTTAGTAGGTTCGGGAAGTTCCCTTCCATTCATAGTTTGCTGAGTTTTTGTCTTGAATAGATGTCAAAAGCATTTTCTTAATCACTTGTCATGATGGCATGACTTTTCTTTTATAAAATATTAATATAATGTCTTTAATTTGAGGGCTTTAAATTGAAGTGGTGCAGTTGGTTAAGCATCTGACTGTTGGTTTCGACTCGGGTCATCATCTCATGGCTTGTGAGATTGAGCCCCTCAGTGGTCTCCATACTCAGTGACGAGTCTGCTTGAGATTCTCTCCCTCTATCCCTCCCCCAACTCATGTGTGCACATGTACTCTCTCTGTCTCAAATAAATAAATTAAAAAAATAATAATGGCTTTAATTGATTTTTTTAACATTGAACAAACCTTGTATTCCTGGAATAAGCATCACTTGTTTGAGATACATTTTTCTTTATGTACATTGCTGGATTTGATTTGTTAATTTTTTTCAATTAAAAATTTTTTTAAAAAGAGTATTTATTTGACAGAGAGAGAGAGCACAAGCAAGCCGAGTGGCAGGCAGAAGGAGAGGGAGAAGCAGGCTCCCTGCTGAGCAGAGAGCTGGACATGGGGCTCAATCCCAGGACTGGAGCGGAAGGCAGACCGACTGAGCCACCCAGGTGCCCCTGATTTGTTAAGATTTTGTTGAGGATTTTTGTGTCTATGTTCATGAGATTCTTGGTCTGCAGGTTCTTGCTTGCTTGTTTTTTTGTTTGTTTGTTTGTCTTTGGTTTTGGTGTCAGGGTAATGCTGGTCTCATGAAAGGGGTTGGAAGCTCTTCTCTCCTGTTCTATTTTTGGGAAGAAGTTTTACAAAATTGATGTTAATTATTTAAATGTACAGTAGAATTCACCAGTGAAACCATCTGGGCCTATCATTTTCTTTTTTGGAAGGTATTTAGCAATGAATTCAGTTTCTTTATAGGAGTATCCAAGTTATCTATTCAATATTGGATAATTTTTGGTAATTTGAGGTTTTCAAGATACTGGCCTATTTCTTATAAGCTATTCAATTTATGTGCATTGACTTATTCATATTACCATTCCCCCCCCTATTTGACCAATAGCAATATATTTTCTGTATTCTTGGAATCTGGAAATATTTGATTGGTGACTTTTTTATGATGTGCGTTTTGTTGTGTATTTAGTATGTATACCCTTTCACTGGAAATGTGCGTCTTTCCATTCCAGGAACTTTTCTACTCAGTCAATTTGAGCCGCTGTAATAGAATGCCATAGACTGGGTGGCTTATAAATGACACAGATTTATCTCCCACAGTTCTGGAGGCTGGATTGTCCAAGGTCAAGGTACCAGCAGTTTTGGTAACTAGTAAGGGCCCACTTCCTGGTTCACAGACAATGTCTTCTTACAATATCCTCATGTGATGGTGGGCCAGAGAGCTCACTGGGGTCTCTTTTATAAGGGCACTAATCACTTCTGTGAGGGCACCACCCTCATCATCTAATCCCCTCCTAAAAGCATCACTTCCAAATACTATCACACTGGGGCTTAAGTTTTAACCTTTGAATTTGGGGGGACACAAACATTCAGCCTATAGCATTGTCTTAATTTTTCCTCTCCAGCATTTTCTTTTTTTCTCTTCTTTTAGAACTGCTAACATTTCCATGCTGGTGAGCTCTCCACACATCCATAGAGCCAAGAACACCGTTCCTAGACCAGCAGACTGGATTTTGAGATTGATAATGAAATTTTCTAAGCTCTTCTCTTCCGTTATCCATTTCACTGTCCCCTTTCCATGGTTTCTGGGATACCTCTGAAGCTTTAGTTTTCAACCTTTAATTGAGGTTTGTGGTTTGTTTTAAATCTCCATTCTTCTATTTTCATTTCTACAAGTTCTTTTTTATTTTCTGTTCCTCTTTTAAAGCATGGGTGCAGTATCTTCTCTCATCTCTCTAGGATATTATTTAGAGGACTTGGGGTTTATGGTTTTATAAAAAGCATTTTTTTCTGTTCCTCATATTATATCTGCTTCCTCTGGAGTCTACTTTGCTATTTGTCTTGGTTCCTCTCATATCGGAGATCTTTTTTTTAAGATTTTATTTATTTATTTGACAGAGATCACAAGTAGGCTGAGAGGCAGGCAGAGAGAGAGGGGGGAAGCAGGCTCCCTGCTGAGCAGAGAGCCTGATGCGGGCCTCGATCCCAGGACCCTGGGATCATGTCCTGAGCTGAAGGCAGAGGCTTTAACCCACTGAGCCACCCAGGTGTCCCTCATATTGGAGATCTTATTCAAATGCTGTAGGATCCCTGAAAGTCCATTGATAGTACATTTTGAGGCACTAACATGCTGACTGCAAGTTGTATTTCTTTCATTTTCTAGCCTTTTAAAAAATATTTTATTTATTTATTTGAGAGAGAGAGGGAGAACAGAGAGAGAACACGAGAGCACAGAGAGTGAGAAGCAGTCTCCCCACTGAGCAGTCCAATGAGGGGCTTGATCTCAGGACCCTGGGATCATGACCTGAGCTGAAGGCAGACGCTTAACCACTGAGCCACCCAGGTGCCCCTTCTAAGCCTTTTTATTGTGAAAAGTAAAGTACTAAGATGATCACCAAACTCAATGGATGATCATAAAGCAAACACATTTGGACCAACCACAAAAGTCAAGAAATAGAACGTTACGAGTACTCAGAGGCTTTCCCTGTGTCCCTTCTCAATCAGTTTGCCTTTCCCCTTTCCAAAAAGTAACAACTATCTTAACTTTCATGGTAATCACTTCTTTGTTTTTCATTAGAGTCTTACGTGCAGTTATAAGGAACACTGTTAAATGTTACTCTTTTTCGCTTTTTAAAAAATGTTATGGTGGGGGTGGATGATGGGGTAACTGGGGAGATGGACATTAAGGAAGGCATGGGAACTAAGGAGCACTGGGTATTATATAAGACTGATGAATCACTGACCTAATAATATACTATATGTTAGTTAATTGAATTGAAATTTTTAAAAAAGATGTTATTTATTTATTTGACAGAAAGAGAGAGAGAGAGAGAGCACAAGCAGGGGGAGAGGCAGAGGGAGAAGCAGACTCCCTACTGAGCAGGGAGCCCAACATGGGGTTCGATCCCAGGACCCTGGGATCATGACCTGAGCTGAAGGCAGACATTCAACCGACTGAGCCACCCAGGCACCCCAATTAATTGAATTTAAATAAAAAAATTTATGTACATGGAATCTTACTGTATACAGGACTGTGGGTCTGGTTGTGTGGTAGACAGACTGGTAGCCAGGTAAATACATCCATGTTCTAATCTGGGGAACTTATGACAGTGTCTGGTCATGTGGCTGAAGTGAACTGAGGTAGCAGATGGAATTAAAATTGTTAATCAGCTGACTTTAAGATAGAGAAATTACTCTGGATTATCTGGGTAGGTCCAGTATAATCACAAGCATCCTGAAAAGTGGAAGAGGGAGTCAGAAGAGGGAAAACCAGAGCTATAGTAGCATTGAAAAGGACTCAGTACAGGGGCACCTGGGTGGCTTAGTTGTTAAGCGTCTGCCTTCGGCTCAGGTCGTGATCCCAGGGTCCTGGGATTGAGTCCTGCATCAGGCTCTTTGCTCAGTGCGGAGCCTGCTTCTCCCTCTGCCCCTCTCCCTGCTCATGCTCTCCCCCTGCTCATGCTCTCCCTCTCTCCCCCCACCCCCGCTGACAAATAAACAAATTAAAAATCTTAATAAAAAAAGACAAGAATGTCCACTTTCACCACTGCTATTGAACATTATACTGTAAATTCTAGCCAGAGCAATTAGGTAGAAGAATAAATAAAAAAATATACAAATTAGAAAAGAAGAAGTGAACTATCTCTAGTCGTGGATGACATGATCCTATGTAAAGAAAATCCCAAAGAATCTTAAAAAAAAGCTGCTATAGCTAATACATTCAGAAAAGATGCAAGATACAAAATCAACAATCAAAAATTAGTTGTGTTTCTATACCAGCAATGAAAAATCCAAAAGGGAAATTAAGAAAACAATTCCATTTAAAATAACATCTAATATAATAAAACATCTAGAAATAAATTAATCAAGAAGCTAAATACTTATATACTGAAAACTACAAAACATTTCTGAAATAAATTAACTATGACCCAAATAAATGGAAACACATCCTATGTTCATGGATTGGAAGACTTAATATTGTTAAGATGCCAGTACTTTCTAAAGCAGTTTTAGGATTGAATGCAATCTTTATCAAAATTCCAGGGACTTTTTTGTAGAAATGGAAAAGCCAATCCTCAAATTCTTATGGAGCTGCAAAAGACTCCAAATAACCAAAACAATCTTTAAAAAGAAATAAAGTTGGAGGACTCAGTTACCAATTTCAAGCTTATTACAAAGCTATAGTAATTAAGCAATGAAATCCTGGCATAAAGATAGGTGTATAGAAACATAAAATAGAATTGAGGGTCCAGTTATAAAATGACATACCTATGATTAATTGATTTTCAACAAGGGTGTCAAGACCATTAAATGGAAAAAAAAGACCATTCAATGGGGGAATGAAGACTCTAACAGATGGTAATGGGAAAATTAGATATCCACATGCAAAAGAATGAAATTTAACCCCTCCCTCATACTATATACAAAAATTAACTCCAAAAGGATCAAAGACCTAAATATAAGCGCTAAAATTATAAAAATCTTAGAAGAAACATAACAATCAACCTTCATGATCTTAGACTTGGCAATGCATTCTTAAATATGGCAACAGAAACTTGGGCAACAAGAGGGAAAATAAACTGGACTTGACCAAAATCACAATTTTTGAGCATCAAAGAATATTATTAAGAAAGTGAAAAGAAAACCTATAGAATGGAAGAAAATATTTGCAAATCATATATCTGATAAGGGTTTAATATCCAGAGTATATAAAGAACTCCTATAACTCAACAGTGAAAAGATGGCCCTATTAAACATGGGCAAAGCATTTGAAAAGACATTTCTCCAAAGAAGATATACCTATGGCCAGATAAATACATGGAAAGATGCTTAACATCGTTAGTAGGGAAATGCAAATCAAAATCCCAAGGAGATCCCATTTCACACCTACCAGGATGGCTATCATAAAAAAACAAACAGAAAATAACAAGTGTTGACAAGCATACAATGAAATTGGACACTCATGCATTGCTGGTGGCCATGTAAAATGGTATAGTTGCTGTGGAAAACAGTCTGCTAGTTCCTTAAAAGGTAAAACATAGAGTTGCCATATGACCCAGCAATTCCACTCCTAGGTACATACCCAAAATAACTGAAAAAAAAAAGTATCCAAGAGAAACTTTTACACCAGCATTCACTGCAGAATTATTCACAGCAGCCAAAAGTGGAAACAAGTCATTGTCCATTAACAGATGAATGGATAAACACGATATGATACATAATACAATGGAATATTATTCAGCCAAAACAAGGGATGCAGTTTTGATACACACTACAACATGGATGAACCTTGAAAACATTCTGCTAAGTGACTCAAGAGGACAAATATTGTATGATTTCACCTGTCTGAAATCTCTAGAATAGCAATGCCATATAGATAAGAAAGTAAATTAAATTAAAGTAAATTAAAGGTTACCTGGGGCTTGGGCATGGTGGAAACGGGGTTATTGGTTATTGGCTTAATGGTTACAGGGTTTTGTTTAAGGTGATGAAAAAGTTTTGGACGCATATAGTGATAATGGTTGCAAAATATTGTGGATATAATCAATGCCAGTGACAAGTACACTTAGAATTGTTAAAATCATAAATATTACATCATACATCTTTTACTACAAAAGCTAATTCCAATTAACCCGAGAGAAGAAAGAAACAGAAGGGAAAAACAAAGAAGAGACATAACAAATTGAAATCAGCTAGCAAAATGATAGACTGTATTTCAAACATATCAATAACCATGTTAAATTGGATGATCTACACACACCCGTTAAAAGACAAGATTGTCAGGGGCACCTGCCTGGCTCAGTGTGTAGGGCATGTGACTCTTGATCTCGGGGTCATGAATTCTAGTCCCACGTCAGGCGTAGAGCTTTCTTAAAAAAAAAAAAAAGACAGAGATAGTCAGACTGGATTAGAAACCGCAACACAACTACATGCTATCTACAAGAAACCCACTCTAACTATAAAGACACAAATTAAAAGTAAAATGAAAGAAAGATATACCATACAGATATTATCTAAAGAAAGTTGAACTAGCTATGTTAATTTCAGAGTAAGCCAAGTTCCAAGCAGTGAATGTGTTCAGGGATAAAAAGGAACATTGCATAATGATAAAGGTTATCAATTTTCAAGATGATATAACCATCCTAAATATGTATGTACTTAACAAAAGAACTTCAAAATTCATGAGACAAAAACTCATAGAACTTAAAGGAGAAATAGACAAATCTACCATTATAGTTGGAGAATCCACCATTCCTCTCTCAATAATTGAGAGAACAAGTAGGCAGAACGCCAGTGAAGGGGCGCCTGGGTGACTCAGCGGGTTAAACCTCTGCCTTCGGCTCAGGTCATGATCTCAGGGTCCTGGGATCGAGTCCCGCATCTGGCTCTCTGCTCAGCAGGGAGCCTGCTTCCCCTCTCTTTCTGCCTACTTGTGATCTCTCTCTGTCAAATAAATAAATAAAAGCTTATGGATAACTTGAAGAACACTAGCAACCAATTTGACCCAGCTGACACTTAGAGAACCCTCCACCCAACACAAGACAAATCTTTTTTTTTTTGAAGATTTTATTTATTTATTTGACAGAGACAGCTAGAGAGGAACACAAGCAGGGGGAGTAGGAGAGGGAGAGAGAAGCAGGCTCCCTGCTGAGTAGGGAGCCCGACACAGGACTCGATCCCAGGACTCTGGGATCATGACGTGAGTTGAAGGCAGACACTTAACCAAGTGAGCCACCCAGGCGCCCCAACATAATACAGATCTTAAGTGCACACAGAACAACCATGAAGTTAGACCATACTCTGGGCCATGAGCAACACTTGACAAATTTAAGATAGTAGAAATCATACAAATCAGGCCATACTGGAATTAAACTAGAAATTACTACCAGAAAGATATCTGGAAAATCCCCAAGTTTTTGGAACTTGAAAAGTATACTTCTAAATAACCCAGGGGTCAAAGGAAGTTCTTGAGGCAAATTTGATAATACTTTTAATTAAATAAAAATGAAAAGAAAACATATTGAAATTTGTGGGATGTAGCAAAAGCAGTGCTTAGCAGGAAATTTATAGCATTAAATATTTATTAGAAAAGAAAATCTCAAATCACTGAGAGCACATGTAGTGGAATTAATACAATGATTGACCATGAAATTTAAGCTGGGGAGGGAGGGAATTGAGGACATGAAAGGAAGTGGGAGTAGGAGGTTTAATGAGTGGGGCCAAAGTACTGTTAGGGTAGAGGCACAATAAATATTGTTTATTTAGAATTAGAAAGGAGAAAGTGTTAGTTGAAAAGAGGGATGCCTGAAGTTGAGAAAAAAGAGGAGTAGTTTTTTCATTTGTTTTGTTTTGTGTTACTAATTATAAGGTCAGTGGTATGGCCATGCGGGTTAGTGGATTAGTGGATAAAACAGGGTGGAGGGCATGATATTTAGGGGAGAGGAGGTCAAGGAACTGAGAGGCTGGAGATCATCTATTTGGAGACTGAACTGACCAAGAATTACGACAGGAATAGTGTTACAGGGAGTAACAGTGAACCAGGTACTAAAATCTTCCAGGAGTAAGTATGAGTGATCCAGCGGTCAGTAATCTCCCTGAGGACAAAAAGCGAATGATATAATTTGAGGACAGGAGATTCAAAGCTGGGGGTTGTTTTTGAGGAGGGAGGAGAATGTCCTGGAAGGGACAATGAGGAGGACACCTTTCCCACTTCCAGGCCCTGTGGTGCTGGAGGTGTGGGAGAGAAGACAGCACCATTTAAGAGGGTTTGGGGACACTAAGGACCTCAGAGTTTGATTTCACTTAAGGGAGAAGATGAGGGGATATACAAAGATGCAGCTGCAGATATAGGGGAATTTGATAACTGTCCCCGAATTCTACAGATGGTAAAAGGGTTTCAGAAGTTGGAGAGGAGGGATACGGAGTCATAAAAGCGATATACCGAGCTGTCTGGCTACACTCAAAGAGAAACATGACTTGGGAGTCTTAGGCTACTGACACAAATAGAGAAAAGCCATGTTGAGATTATTTGTGATGGTTTCCAGAAAAATAGTGATGGTGAGGCCCTCGGGAGTGAGAGGTAGTGGTCTGTATCAGTCACGGTTCAGCCAGAGAAGCAGAACCAATAGGATGTATATAATTGGTTTATGTGATTGTGGTATATACAGTTGAAACCTGAACACGTGTTTGAAGTGCATGGGTCTACTTACACACAATTATTTTTCCATAAGTACAGCATAGTTGTGTAAATATATTTTCTCTCCCTTAATGATCTTAAAATAACATTTTCTTTTCTCTAACTTACTTTATTACAAGAAGACAATATATAATACATGTAACATACAAAATATGGATGAATTAGTCAATTCATGTTTATGTTATTGTTAAGGCTTCTGGTCAAGAGGAGGCTATTCGTTAAGTTTTGGGGGAGTCAAAAATTATACACAGATTTTCAACTGCCTGGGGGCTCAGAACCCTAACCCCTGCATTGTTTCAAGGTCAACTGTACTTTGTTTGGAATGTATGGCCTTGCAATTGAAAATGGTGATGAGGTAGCAGTTTGTTTAGAGGGAGGGCAGAGGGAGAGGGAGAATCTTTTTTTAACTTTTCTTTAAAGATTTTATTTATTTTATTTGACAGAGGGAGAGAGAGAGAGAGTGAGCAAATATAAGCAGGGGAAGCAGCAAAGGCAGAGGGAGAAGCAGACTCCCCACTGAGCAGAGAGCCCAATATGGGGCTCAATCCCAGGACTCTGGGATCATGACGGAGCCACCCAGGCACCCCAGAGAATCTTTTTAAAAAATGATTTATGTATTTGAGGGAGAGAGAGCACACAAGCGTGGATGTGCAGACGGGCAGAAGGAGAGGGGAGAGAGTCTGAAGCAGACTCTGCACTGAGCAAGGAGCCTGACTCAGGGCTTGATCCCACAACCTAGAGATCATGACCCTAGCCGAAACAAGAGCTGGCCCCTTAGCTAACTACACCACCCAAGCACCCCTGAGATGGCCATTCTTAATGTAAATATGGAAATTCACCTGGGATGCTTGGAGACTTCTCCAGGTCACTCCAGGAACTGGGCTTACTAAGAAGTTGAGTTAATGTCCATTTTGATTGCTCAAAGTGATGATTTGGGGCTAGATAGCAATAGTAGACTCCTACTTGTTTAAGATACAGCTGAGATGATTGGGAAATGGAGTAACCCATACAAAAAGTGGCAGGTGAGGGCTGGCATTGGTTATTGCCACAGGTTTGGAACCTAGTTTAATCCAATAAATCCCTTACTCATTTATTGGCTGAGAAAGGGCTTGATAAAGAAGTCGAGACACCTGAATGTCAAGAAGCGTTTGGGCAGTTAAAAGGCAATTGGGTAAGAGACAAGATTTCAACTATTCCTGATCATGATTTTGTTTATTTATTTATGAGAGAGAGAGAGAGAGAGCGTGCACAAGCAGGCAGAGTGGCAGGCAGAGGGAGAGGGAGAAGCAGGCTCTCTGCTGATCAGAGAGCCCGATGTGGGGCTCAATCCCAGGACCCTGGGATCATGACCTGAGCCGAAGGCAGTGGCCTAACCGACAGAGCCACCCAGGCATCCCGATATATTCTTTTTTTTTTTTTTAAAGATTTTATTTATTTATTTGACAGAGAGAGACAGAGCGGCATCACAAGTAGGCAGAGCATCAGGCAGAGAGAGAGGGGGAAGCAGGCTCCCTGCTGAACAGAAAGCCCGATATGGGACTCGATCCCAGGACCCTGAGATCGTGACCTGAGCCGAAGGCAGAGGCTTTAACCCACTGAGCCACCCAGGCGCCCCATCCCGATATATTCTTTGTAACTACAGAAACTTTGACTCAAGAGCATGAGGCTATGGTAACTTAGAATGGAGAAGAGAGAAAAAAACGTGCCTCCCTTTTTATAGTCAGGAAACTACTATGTATACTGCTAATAACATTTCTTGAATGTTTCTTCTGTGCCCAGCACTTTCTGTACGTTATCTTACGTAGTGCTCAGAGCAATCCCGCAAGGTCATTATTGAATAGCCAGAATGGAATAGGCCCTGATCAAACAGAATGGACACCTGGAGACCATCGGTACAGCCATACTCATGCACATCAATTGAGTATGGATCTTGTCCATTTTATGGATGAGAAAATTGAGGCACAGCCAGTGTTAAGTAACTTGCCCAAGACACACAGTTGGGGAGCCGGTGACTTAAATGCTGATCAGTGGGTCCCCCCAGCCTGCCTTTGGCTGTGACCACTATGCTGGGCTGCATAGCTTCCTAGTAGAGAGGGAAGATGGAGCCCATGTTCATCCAAAGGTGAAACATTCCTTATTCAGGTTCCTGTCATCGTGTGGTGGACATAACACATTCTGGAGAGATTAAGGACTTTCCCTTACTGCTTTAGGATTTTGTGGGGAGACAGGAATTTGCAGGGGAGGGGTGGTGGTTGTCAGGTCAGGAGTAGGACAGTCAGGGAGTGTCCCAAAATTTCTCCCGGGGAAAGCAAGCATGTTAGAATAAAATTACACATTGAATGTAGCAGCATTTGAATGTTCCTAATTACAGTCTCATGCAGACAAGATAGGGAGGGAATGAGGGAAAGCGTTTTGGGGGGGGCGGACTGGTGGTGTTGTCGGGGGAATCCACATCCAACATGAGGATGAGGGGCTGAAAAAGGATCTGTTCATGTTCTGCTTAAATCTCCTGTAGTTTCTTTCAAAATACCACAAATCTCTTCTTGCAGTTTCAGCCGGGGCTCAGAGTCAGGGCCAAAGTTCAAACAACATCAAAGTTTATTTTTGAAATAAAGGTTTATTTCCTCATGGAATTCTTGAAGGGTTTGCCCTGCATGTCTGTGAAGCATTGAGTTTGGGCTGAAAGGAATTTATTTTAGGACCTTGAGCCGTCTTCGGCTTACACGCCTATTGCCCTAGGAGGTGATTGATGGCTGTGTAAGTTTCCAGTCCAGCCCTGGAGGCCCAGCTCTGGGGCATTCCCCTCCCTACTCTGAAGGCTGCCTCAAGGGCAGAAGTCTGCTTTCTCCTCTCAAATGGAGGCACTGATGGGAGGCACTGACCGGTCCCACTGTGTTCTGAGTACGGTGCTGATAAGCACTGAGTTTTATCTGCATTGTTGATTGCATCCTGGGATCCCTTCTGATTAAAGGCTAAAAGCCACCAGTTTGTTTTCTTCCGCTGCTTTCTTAGGGCCCGTCTGAGGAGGTAGGTTACTTGTATTCTTAACTGTAGAGCCAAGCGTTAAAATACTGAAAAGGATAAATGACATTAAAAAAAAAGAGTCAATCTAGTATTTGCCGATTCTTGTCAGTTTCTCTTGGTGCAGACACTTAGCACCAGGGAACAAGGCGATGTTGACATTGGGACTGAGGAGCAGCCTTTTTATCCCCTACTGGCTGTATATATATTTTTTCATTCATAGGGAAAGTATCTGCATTGAGTCTCATGGCAAGAGGGTGTTGAGGGTAGAATGTATGTTCTTACAACTTCTTTTCTTTTTTTTTTAAAGATTTTATTTATTTATTTGACAGACAGAAATCACAAGTAGGCAGAGAGGCAGGCAGAGAGAGAGGAAGGGAAGCAGGCTCCCTGCTGAGCAGAGAGCCCGATGTGGGGCTCGATTCCAGAACCCTGGGACCATGACCCGAGCCAAAGGCAGAGGCTTTAACCCGCTG
Source organism: Lontra canadensis (assembly GCF_010015895.1). NCBI lineage: Eukaryota > Metazoa > Chordata > Mammalia > Carnivora > Mustelidae > Lontra > Lontra canadensis. The sequence continues at coordinate 845,884 of NW_022631204.1, read as the reverse complement.
AGCCACCCAGGTGCCCCTGTTTTTACAACTTAGATAAAACAATTGTCTGACTATAGAGGAATGGCAAGGAAAAAAAATGGCATTGCTGCTTGGCTTCCAAGATGCTACCATCTGGGCAAATTTGAGAGGTAGCAACATGGGGGCACCTTTCTTGGTTCTCATCCTGAAATAAGACCGAGGGCTATGCTGGGAAACTGGGGAGGTGGCATGTGTGCTCATGAATTTTCATTTTGCTGCTGTGGAGATTGCCCACTTGGAGGAAGAGAAATGGCGTAGCCTAGGTTACTTATTTATGCCTTCAAACTCCAGTTTAAAAAAAATTTTTTTAAAGATTTTATTTATTTATTTGAGAGAGAGAGAGAGCATAAGCAGGGGGAAGGGCAGAGGGAGAAGCAGGCTCCCTGCTGAGCAGGGACCCCCCCCCCCCCCAATGTGGGGCTTGATCCTGGGAATCTGGGATCATGACCTGAGCTGAAGGCAGACACTTAACCAACTGAGCCACCCAGGCACCCCTCAAAATCCAGTTTTTATTGAAATTCCAGGTTCTTAGCAGCAGCTAGTTAGGCAGGACAGAGGGTAGGAAGGAAAGCAGGGGCCTTGCTGGTTGTGGGTGGTCTACTTTCCCATTTCCTTCTCCCTCTCTAGCCACTCTTTTTTTAAAAAAAGATTTTATTTATTTATTTATTTGAGAGAGAGACAGTGAGAGAGAGCATGAGAGAGGAGTGAGTCAGAGGGAGAAGCAGACTCCCTGAGGAGCTGAGAGCCCAATGCGGGACTCAATCCTGGTCCTCCAGGATCACGACCTGAGCCAAAGGCAGTTGCTCAACCAACTGAGCCACCCAGGTGCCCTCTAGCCACTCTTTTTCCAGTCACTACTTCGAGGCCAGGCCCGTGTCCAGTTGTACAAGTGGGCCCAGCTTAGGCTCAGTTTAGAACTCTGAGCACAGTGACAGATGAACAGCTATAGGTCTGGAGTCTGGGAGTTGTTGGGTGGGTAGGAAGCACCCAGCATTTTCAGATCTGGCTTGGTTGTTAGGGTCCTCTCCTTTCTCCTCTTGGCACCTTCCCTCGTTTTCCTTCGGAATGTGCAGTGCCAGGGTTTATAGGCAAATCAAGGCAAACACTGAATTCACAGAGCACTTTCTGGCTCCTTGGCTCTGGGGATGTGGGTACAGGTGGGACACAGCAGTCTTGCCCTCAACATTTGCCTCTTCCCACTGCCTCCAGATGAAAAGTTCTCGAGCATCTCCTTCCCCACTTCAGGCAGTGTTCTGCTCCAGAATCCACAATGACTCTCTATGGGGCCTTGGGCCAGGTGAGATCCTTTAGTAAAGCTCTTCATATTGGGCTCTTCCTATAATCCAGCTTTATTTATTCATTCATCAACATACATTTTCTGAGTACCTACAGTGCACTAGTCACTGGCCTTGGCACTGAACATACGAAGTGGGTGAGACAGACATGGTTCCTGCCCCCATGGAGCTAACAGTCTAAAAAGAGAAGATGATATTATTACAAAAGCATTATGATTACTATTAAGGATGATTGTGGGAATCCTGTGCTGGAGGGTGATGTGGGAGTATGGGACGGGACACTTGGTCTTAGCTGCTTACCTGCCCCGGACAGCATGGCTGGAATGTGGCACTTCTAGAACCCCAGCTCTCTGTCTACAGACCAGAGGTGGGCCCCTGAGCTCCTTCCCAGGGGCTCGCTACATCCAGGCTTGCCTCTCGCTCAAGGTCTCTGATTTCCTGTTGGGATAAGATAAGAAGGAAGGTGAAAACCTACATTCCCTTGACTTCATCCACAGTACGTGCAGTCCAGCTCTGGTCCTGGGAAGAAAGGAGGGGCTCTGTTCTGAGGTGGCCCCATTGTAAGTCCTTGATGTTTCCTTGATGAAAGCCAGGGCCAGCACATTGAAGAGCCTGGAATGAACAGACTTGGCTGGGTTGGGGGGGGAAGGGTGTGGGGCCAGTGCTGATTTGCTTGGAGTTGAGCTTGTTATTATAGAGCCCTGAAAGATTCATCAGCTTCCGGAATCAAAGTCGTGAGGTCAGCTCAGACGCCTGGCCCAGCCCAGGCCTGCCACCCTCAGGCAGGGAAGCTCTGCCCACACAGTCTCTTTCAATCTGTTCGTACCTCATTTCTTTTTCTCCCAAATGAAGATCAGTCTAAACAGCCCATAGGTCAAGGACAAGTACCCCTGGAGAGTCTGGCCAAGTCCCTACTTCCTGCCAGTCACTCTCTTGGCTCAGGTTCGAGTTTGCCAAATACAGACTTTTGGGTCCCCGTTCTGTAATCGGGTTTAACATTTCAGAAGAGGAGTGGTCTTTTGACCATTTAGTTTCTTACTGTAATAGAACCCAACTTTTTTGGTATCTGTGTTCCAATTTTGGGAACAGGGAACAGATACTTGCTGAGAAAGGTAATCAGATTACTCTTAACTGGTTGTAGAGCCTTCTTGGACTGCTTAAGGGACAATTCTGTAAAGGAGTAAATGCAAACAGGCCATGCTCAGGATCATTTGTGCAGACACACATAGTCTGTTCAAGGTGTTTTACTCGTAGATTATAAAAGATTATAAGGATGGGAGCATTTTTAGGAGGAGAGATGAGAGAATTACCAGAAGAAAGAAATGGAACCACACCAAAGTCAAAGTGGTTTAGAGCAGAATCAGATGGGATCTCAGTGTGTTGAAATTAAGTGTTTGGAGTGGAAACTTCCCAAGTGCACAGGGACACACACACTTAGGCACTCTGCTTTCCTGACATCCGTCAGTGTCTCCCTCTCTTCTAACTTCCGCAACTGGGAGAAATCAGGACGTGACTACAGGGTTTCCTGCGATGTAAGCATACCTACCCCAGCCTTTTCCGCAGGCATCTCAGGAGCCCAGTGGGGACAGAGACGGAGGTGGCCCTGGGCTCTATTTCTGCATAAAATATGGTGCAGCATTCCTCCCTCTGAACTGAATTTATTGTTCCAGAGAATGGGTTTCTTTTCTATTCATTCACTCACTCACTCATTCATTCATTCATTCATCCATTCCACAGTCTTTACAGCAGTCCAGGCACCGTGAGAGTACCTAGAGGCACTGCCCTCCTGGCAGTCCAGTAAGATAATTGGTTCTTTCCTCCTCGTTTCCAAGCTCCTGGGCGCTAGAAAGCTGGACTCACAGCCTAGCCCAGCCCGTGCGTGGCACCGAGCCCATGTTTGGGAAAGGAAAGCTAGATGAATGAAATCAGACTATTCGTTGGGTCTCCGCCGATTACTTGCTGGTGTGGGTGCGGGTGCGCTTGAATTTTTATTATTTATGAAGGGAAAGTTTAAGTTGCAGAAACAAAGCAGAACACAACTTTTAACCATCAGTACTAAGACTCGAGTTCCGCAGGAGGACGCGGGCACACAGATTGTACAGAACATACCACACACACACACACACACACACACACCCCTCACGCAAACATTCCTTCTTTCACGCTCCAGCTCGCTCTTTTTACTCCTACTTCCCTTTCCCTCCTCTCCCGGATCAAGCGTTAATCTGCGAATCTCTGACCGCAAAAGAAAAAAAAAAAAGGTGGGTGGGGGGATCCCGAAGTAGCAGAGCAAGAGAGGAGGAGGTGGAGAAAGGCGGGGAGGAGGAGGAGGAGCCCTGCGAACCAGAGTCAGAGGGACTGGTGGCTCCGGCGAGTGTGCAGCCCCGGGGGGAGCGGCGCTCCAGGCTGGGAACCCGTCAGCCCGCCCACCCGCCAGGCGTCTTCAGCGCCCTCCCGCTCGCGGGCCTGCGCCCGGCCTGCTACACCCGGAGCTGGGGCCGCCGCTCAGGGGCGCTCAGGCCAGGGGCGCCCCTCCGGGTGAGCCGGCCGCGCCGCCGGGCTGGTTCCCCGCGCCAGCGCCCGGAATGCCGTTCTACAGGCGCACGGTGGTGCCCCAGCGCCTGTGCCCGCGCAACCCGCCGCAGCCGCTCGCCGAGCTCCGCGACGTGAGCCACTTGGCTGCGCTCAGCCTGCTCCGGCAGCTCGCCGACCTCTGCGGCCACTCTCTGGCTCTGCTCGAGGACCTCGAGGGGCACCTGCTGGCCTTGGGGCGCCGCACCGACAGCCTGTGCCGGCGCACCGTGCGCCTCCGCCGCCGCTTGCCCTGCCGCCTGCTCGGCCCGGAGGACGACGACGAAGAGCTAGGTAAACCGCGCCCGGGCGGCTCGAGGCCCCGCGTCTACCCCGCCTCTGGGGGCGCCAGTGGGCTCCCGGCTCCGCGCCCACCCCCTCCCCGGCCCTCCCTGCCCCTCCTCCTCCCTTCCCTCCCTTCCCTTTCGGGGGTGAGGGGATCTCGTTTCCCTGACTCCCCATCCGCCGCTCTCCCTCTGGGATTTCCTGCTGCTGGAGCCGGCCGCGCCGTCCCGAGGGACCCGGTGCCTTCTGGGGACCCGTTTTCTGGGGACCTAGGGGAAGAAGGCGGGGGTGGGGGGGACCCGCGGGGTTCCTGGGAGCCACTGGGTCCGGGACGTCCCCGTCTCCGCGGCGTCGGGAACCAAACGGCCGCGCCGCCGGTGTCTTCGCACGGGTCTTGGAGCTCGGCGGCTTCGGAAAGCGCGCCCGGCCCGCGGGCCACCTACGCGGCCCCGGGAGCTCAGCGGCGGTGCCCGCTGGATTTAAACCTGTGCAACTTCGCGCCGCAGCCTGTTCGCCGCTCGCACTCAGAGGAGTGTCGGAGCGCCCTCCCGCCTGCTTCTCCCGGCGATTTCAGGGTTGGCGATTTCAGGGTCGTTGCTCCAGGAGTGGCGGGAGGGGTGTGGAGGAAAGGAGGGACTGCCTCCGGCTTCGCTGATTCTTGTGCCTAGGGTCTCTGGCTGCACAGATTTGCTTGAGAGGAGCACTTAAAGTGACTGTCATTAGTTTCATGATTTGTTTAGGAATTAGCCATGCCTGAGAAACTCGTGCCCTGGCTGAGAACGCAGCACCCTGGAGATGGTGCCAGGGCTGTGCGAGCCTTTGACCCTTACTACTTTGGACTTCCGTGTTTCGAATGGGGAATCCTCACTTGGTGGAAATGCACTGCTCCCTTAGAGTGTGGAACTCGTGCTGAAAGCAAAGGGGACTGAATATGCTGGAAAAGCCGACCACAGCTGGGGCATGCCAGGTACCAAGGCCAACTGGCACCACCAGAAAGGGGCGAGAAGGCACAATGTGACCAGAAAGTTTCAGATGGAGGCAGAAGGTGGCTATGGGCTGACTTTTGAGGGCAAGACTCCCCTGCCTTGGGGAAGGATTGGCTGGGCCAGCCCCTCTCAGTTGCAGGCACCACCTTGTCCTGACCCTTTCTGGTAGGACAGGAGTCAGAGGCCCTGCGACCCCTCTTCAGAGAGGCGTGGGACTTCTGAGGTAGACGGTGGAGGTCACTAGTGGAGAAAAATGAACTGGGTCCTGGGTGAGCAGGAAGGTGGAAGACACAGATGACTGCCAGATGGAATGTAGACATAGGGTGAGAACCCTCTGCATGGCAGGGGACCAAGAGAGCTGGGGCCCTGGGTCTGATTAGTTCTCAGTTGACAAAAAGGGTAAGAAGGTCACTGTTGATTTCCTTTTTTCCTTTTCTTTTCTTCTTTTCTTTTCTCTTCTTCCTCCCTCCCTCCCCCCTCTCTTTTCTCTCTCTCTCTTTTTCTGTCTCTCTTTTTTTTTGCCTGGGTCCCACTGACTACCAGGATTAGCCTAGGAGAAATTTGGTAAGTCATCTCAGGGAGTAGTTTTCAGAATGCCCACACAGCTTACAGAGAGCCACCTACTGAGTTCAGCAGGGTAAGATAAGGACAGAAAGGAGGCTCTGCTTTTCCAGCTTGGACCTTTCCATGCACTGAATCGGAGAGCCCTTCCACCTGAGGGAAGGCATGGCTTCACCAAGTCACCGTTGGGACCTAGACCTCTTCAGTAATCTGCTGGTTTAGAAGGAGATGGCTTTGTGCAATGGGTATCTTTTCAAGGAAGGGAGCAATTCTGAGGAGAAATGGCATTGGTTTGGTTTCTTTGAAGTTCGTGGGAGCCAGGAGAGTGGCCGTCTCTCGTCTCTGACGTGTCCACTTGCCTCTGAGAGGTCCATGTTTCTGAGGGGTCTCTGCACCAATGGAACCCAGCTCCCTTAATCTGGCAAGAACTTCTGGCTTTTCATTTTCTGGTCTAATGCCCTACCCTAGACTCCCCTTGAGGATCCCATGGCACACTTTTCTCTTCAGGTGCTTTGACTGCGTATCACTTAAATTAGGCCTTCCGGGCAATGATCTGAGCATTAAGTGCCAAATGCAAGGAGAGATAGGAAGCAGTCAGTGCACCATCTGGCCAGCCCCTCATCACTCAGGTATAAGCTCCAAGAAGGTGTTTAGCAGGCTACATATTATATTTTGACCCCAAATAAATATCCAGCCTGCCTTTTAAAAATTTTTTTACTGTTGTCAGGTCTTGTTCTTTTTTTCTTCCCAGTGCCTTTTCTCCTAGCCCTCCTACTCCTTTACTGACCATCTTGCCGGTGGTCAGCACTCCCCAGTCAACATTTTACCCTATGTATCCTCCATCTGGCTGGATTCCTGCCCCCTCTTCTTCCTTTAGCTATTTCTTTGACCACGGGTGCAGGCAAGAACTGGGTAGGAGAAAAGAAGGTTTGGAAGCCGCATAACTGGAGTGAATGACGCCTGACAGGCCAGCAGCTTGTAGCCTCCCTGCAGGGGACAGCTTGGCCGCCACCTGCAGGAGCAATGGCAAGTCAGACTGGCCCAGAGCCTTCAGGCTTACAGAGACCAGACCGCATGCTTCTACCGGGCCCCTGGGAGGCAGCAGAGGGAGGAGAGGGAGATGAAGGAGGAGAAAGTTGATGCTGAGGGAGTCTGAGGTGCTCCTCTCTACAGCCAGGGGTCACAGCCCTGCCATCTTCAAGGTTACAAGGGTGGGACTGGGCTGGGTCGGTTGCTTGGCAACACCACCTCCTCCACTGAAGGCTGTTCTTCGGTAACTTGAACCCCTTTGAGACTGCCCTAGAAGATCTTGTAACTGGCCCGAGGTGGGGGATGGGAGGGTGGAAGGAGGAGAGGGCATGCTGAAGGATTGCACCAAGCTCCTGAGGTTATGGATCTGTGGAGTTTGCCACACCCGTGGCATGGCCCCGCCTATAACTGGAGTCTCTCCTCGAAACTGGCTTTGAATGTGACCTGTTTTATTGCATTCGGGTCTTCATCTCAAGGATGACATGGTCAAAGCCAGAGGGAAATAGCTCCATGCCTGCTGTCGGATGCTGAGTCAATCCAAGCTTTCCAATTCCTCCCTCAGAGATCTAGTTAATGTTTGTAGGTGCTTAAATGATCATTACAAAAGCAATCAGCCTGTTGGCCTAGGGGGTATAATATCTCCAGAGCGAAAAAGGAAGTCACCAAAGCACTAGATACATGGAGGTATGTTTAATAATGCTGGGGAGCTCTTGTGTTACGCTAGCCTATGAACTTGCTATGGGGAAAGATGCTCTGTTCCTTCTTGCAATTATTTTGGCTTGAATACAGCTAGTTGGGTCAATGGTGGAAACTCCCCTCTTCATCTTTATGTAAAATTCCCACCTCTTGATTTTTCAGCTTTGTGGCAACTTTGGCTCCAAATCAGAAAGGACAGCTGGTTTATTTATGTTTAAATCATCATTCCAGGGCAGGAGAAGACGGTTGTAAATCTACATGGAGATGAGAAAAATGAGAGCTGCACCTTTAGACTGCAACCAGATTTCCTATTCGATGAAGTGTCATGGACCCTGAACCTGACTGTCACGCTACTGAGGCGGGGATGCGGCCTGCTTGAGTTTGATGGAGCAGGGGGAAATTCCGGGACTTGGAACAGGCACTTGCCAGAGCTCACTTTGTTTCTGTCCTACCTGTCATCCCCAGAGACCCTTGGGACAGTGGCTTGACAGGGTGGGGCAGGCAAGCAAGCAAGCCCATTTTCTTTTAAATACCGTGAAATTCCTGGTCTGCCCACGTGGTATTTCCATGGGTTGAAAATGTCTTCCCTGGAAATTTGGACACCAAAATGTCTACTAGAATTTCCTCCACCTCAGAAACAAGAAATTTAATCTCCTTTTTTTTTTTTTTTGTTGTTGGACAAATGAGCAGCTAAGGTGATAAAAGCGTCAGGATGACGGAATAGTGGAGTAGAGTAGAAGATTCAAGTTACGGCTTTTGGGCTCAACTTTGACCTTTATGCAGTTGACTATGTGTCAGGAGGAGAGGGGTGAATTTGCATCGTCTGCCACGCACTTCTCTGGTTTGGGTGGAGTGGATTTATAGTGTGGCACCAAAAACTCGGTCATTAACCATTGTCGGTGTCCCGACACTTGACCACTGAGGCCCAGAAAAAGGAAGGGACTTGTCCAAAGGTACCCAGCTGGGTCAAGCCCATTAATAGCCCTAAGTGCTGCAAAGATTATAATGTCTCTCCATATGTAATTCCAAATGAAAGAAATGCTAAACCTTCAGATAAAGTGTTATTGGGGGGAGCGCCTGGGTGGCTCAGTCGGTTGAGTGCCCGACTCTTGATCTCGGCTCAGGTCTTGATCTCAAGGTTGTTGAGTTTGAGCCCCATGCCGGGCATGGAGCCTACTTAAAAAAAAAAATAAAATGTTATTTTTTAGATTACTCAGAGTTCCACAGGTATGTTGAAATTAAAATGGCTTATAGATTTTTTTCATTCTCCCTTTTGTACTCCTGTTGTCAGGGACCTAAGCATATACTTAATCTCCCCTTTGAGGAATGTGGCACCTGCTAGGTCACACAGCAGATAAATGGCAGGAAGCCTTGATCTAGAAGCCAGGCCTCCTGACATCGAAGCCAGTGCTCTGTGCCGCTAAGTTCAAAACCAGCTGTTCCCTGAGAGTCACCACCCTGGCAGTTTTTCCAGCTGGAATTTATCCAGGATAATGAATGACTCCTGCTACCTTTGCCAACTGAGGGATGTTCTAAAGAATGAGCTCCCTATGGTTTCTGTAGTTGGGACTTGGTGGGTGAGCTGAAGGTGGAAAGGAGGAATGAAGGTCAGCCTTGCATCCTGTAGGGGATAGATGTGAGGCAACAGGCTTCCTTGTTAAAACGTAGTCTCCTTTAAGCTTTGAGTGGGAGATAGCTTAGAAAGAGACCCTTCAGGTGGGAAGGGGCGGCTAGACATGTGACCCCGACATGGACTTCTGAAGGTCACTTTTCCAGTGGGGGTCTTTCACTCGTAATCCTTCTGTCCTCTTTAAACTCGCTGTTTTCCCTTACAGCTTTTAATCCAATTGTGGACACTCCTTGCTACACACCCACATCATGACTATTTTCTGTTATAGCTGAGACTGGTTGGCATTTCCAAAGGCATTTTTATTAAAAACCAAGGAATGAGAAAGTAAAATTATTACCAAAAATGTATTTAGTGTACATGTTTCCAAGGTGTGGATTTATTATTCTTCAAAGCTTAAGAAACTTAACAGGCTTATTAGCTTTGCTACTCTATATACCCTTTCTGGAGGCCTCAAATCAACTTATCCTCAGGTAATTACCTTCTGGCCTTGCAAAGAGGACACAACTTTGTCTGGGTCCCCTTACCTTTCCCCCGTCACCCTTGTGCTGAGTGCTAAGACTGTGAGGCAAATGAGACCTAGTCTCTCTCTTCAAAGAGCTCCCACTGGAGGCATCTGGGTGGCTCGGTCGGTGAAGCTTCCGACTCTTGATTTTGGCTCAGGTCATGATCTCAGGGTTGTGAGATCGAGGCCTGCATCAGGCTTCACGCTCAGTGTGGCATCTACCTAAGATTCTCTCTCTCCCTCTGTCCCTCCTGTCCCTCCTCTCTCTCTCTCTCTCTCTCTGTCTGTCTCAAAAAAAAAAAGAGCTCCCACTGCAGGGGTGGGTGCCATCTCATTTCCTGTCACACCAGCACATGGTGCCAGGGTATCAGGTCCTCTCCTCCTCCAGGTGGGGGAGAGCTGATAGCCAGAACCAGGATCCCAGTTCACACCCCAGAGGATTTTCCATTCGGTCTGGTTTGGGGTCCAGGAATGGAACTTGGACTTTTAGAATCCCTCGTGGTAAAAAACAAAAATAAAAACCAAGCAGTGACAGACCGCTACTGGGAATTCAGCAGTACTTTCACATGAATCTGTAGATTTAAAATTGATGACCTATCTTTCCGCATAGGCAGAGTAGTGCTTATTCGGTAGGTGGACAACGCTTGGTGGGTCTGCAGACTCCCAGACTTGGGATAATGCCATGGCCTTCTAGAATCATCTTCTCTTCTACTGGAAGCCACTAGCTTCACCTTGATGGTTCAAGCTATCAGCTCTTTCCTGCTTCACAGAATTCCATGATTTCACTCTGACCAGCTCTCACTGAAGTTTTCAAGTGAGAGAGCCCAGGATGGTCATATCCGAAAGGACAATGCAACATGAATAACGCCACAAAGAGGAGGTGTGTTAACTAAGTGTTGGCACAAGTAGGCTCGCAGCAGGTGCTCTGTGTGCGAGGCAGTGGGTCTGAACATGCATCAAGACCCTAGGCATCAGTCTTTTCACTTGGGAGGTTTGAGCAATTGGGCAGCTCCCTGTCCCTCCCTCTCCAAAGTGTGAGCTCCTCAATAGAAAGTGAGCCCCTCAGGGGCAGAGATCTTCATCTGCTTTTTAAAAAGCTCATTTATTTATTTGAGAGAGAGAGTGCATGCACAAGGGGAGGGCAGAGGGAGAGAGAAACTTTAGCTGACTCCTTGCTGAGCTCAGAGCCTGATGCGGGGCTCGATCCCATGACTCTGAGGCCAGGACCCGAGCTGAAACCACCCAGGGGCCCCAAGATCTTCATCTGTTTCTACTGCTGTTTCTCCAGCCCCTAAAATAGCACTTGGCATCTAACAGGCACTTAATAAATGCCTATTAAGTTCAGTTTGTCCCTTTTTTCTAGCCATCACATATTTACTTAATTATTTTTTAAATATTTATTTGAGAGAGAAGGAGAGAGACACAGGGAGAGAGAGAGAGAGAGAATATGAATGAGCGGGGGGGGGAGGGCAGAGGGAGAGGGAAGCGCAGACTCCTGGTGCAGGACTCTATCCCAGGACCCTGGGTTCATGACCTGAGCCACCCAGGCACCCCGAGCCATCCCATTTTATTGAGCACCTGATTCTGGGCCTGGCCCCGTGCTGGTTTTGGGGAACATACAGCCTAAGTGGAATGCAGCCCTGCAGTCCGGCACGGAGAACATCAAATTGTTGTACTGCTGTGGAGGCAAGTCTGGGGGGTCAAGGGAATGCTAAGGAGGTGCACCTGAGTCAGCCTGCAGGCTTGTAAAAGCTTCTGGGACGATGTGATGTCTGAGTTCTGAAGGGTGATCAGGAGCGGGCCAGTTGAAAGAGGAGGAGGAGGAGGAGGAAATTCCTGGTGCAGGAAGTAGCCCCTGCAAGGCCCAGGAGATGTGAGAGGGCCGGTGAGGGGGAGGAACTAACTCAAGTGATTCAGGAGGAGAAGGGTGCAAGGAGTGTCTTGACTCAGAATGAGCCTCAGTGGGGAGGTGGGGTGGGGAAGTCCTCACATCCTGTTTGCTGGCCAAGGACCTGATTCTAGAGAATCTTGGGAAGGTTAAGGCGAAGTTCTAAGAGTAACTGCGGATTTTCTTGATCTGCATTCAAGTTTTCACTGTCCTTGGGCAGATGAGCCCTGCTTCGCAGAGCCAGATCCTGGGTACCTTCCTAAGAGGTCCAGGCCTGGAGGGGCTCCAAGCCACAGTGAGAAAGAAAGAGGGAGAAAAGGCTAGAGTCTCCGTGGCCTCTTCTTTTTTTGTGAGTGGGGACATGGGAGGTTTGACTGTGTCTTTTATTTTTTTTCTTTCTAAATAGCATAGGTTCTTAAGAATGGCCTATGATTCATCTGGGGGAAAAATCAGAAGAATACTTTCTTATTTGGAAAATGGACTCAAAGAGGATATGAGGTGAAAAAATGATTCAGCTGTTTTTATTTTGACTGAAATTTGCTTCAGAGAACAAGCATAGTTAACTTCCTGGCAATTTACAGTCAAACTCCAAGTATCTTCAAAATAGCCAAACTCATATATTATCCTCCCTAGCTAGCAGGCCCCAAAGGAGAGGAGGGAGTGAGGTCTCCTTTATCAACAGACCTTGGGCTCTCTGTTCTCTGGGAGGAGGCCACGTATCACGGTTGTCAGCAGTTCCCACGCTGGTGTCCTATACTCTTATCCCTTCTGATCCGGTAATTCCACTTCCGGGGCCTTGCGCTCTCAGATATTCTGGGAAGAATGTTTGAGGATGCTCCCTGCATCTGTTGGCTATTTATATTAACTGAAAAAAAATGAAGGTAACTTGAACATTCATCAATAGGGGCATGGTTATTTAAATTTGGACAGGTCTGTATGATAGAATACTAGATAGCTAAGAAAAATCAGGCTTAAAACAAATGTATGGTGATGGGATCCTGGGTGGTGCAGTTGGTTAAACGTTGGACTCTGGGTTTCCGCTCTGGTAGTGATCTCATGGTCATGGGATCAAGCCCCAAGGTGGCTCCGCACTCATTGGTGAGTCTGTTTATGATTCTCTCTCTCCCTCTTGCCTCTGTCCTTTCCCCAATTTGCATGTGTGCAGGCACGCTCTCTCTCTCTAAAATAAATAAATAAATCCTTTAAAAAAAGATTTTTATTTATTTGACACAGAGAGAGCGCGTGTGCACGCGCTCAAGTAGGGGGAGCAGCAGACAGAGGGAGAAGCACATTCCCCGCTGAGCAGGGAGCCTGATGTGAGGCTCGATCCCAGGACCCTGGGATCAGGACCTGAGCTGAAGGCAGACACTTAATCAACTGAGCCACCCAGGCACCCCTAAATAAATAAATCTTAAAAAAACAAATCTTAAAAAAACAAAAAAACAAGAAACCCAAATGTATGGTGATAGTGCTCAATGGGAAGGCTGGGCATAAAGTGTCATGTATGGTATTATCCAAAATAGGCCTGTACAGTATTCTCCAAAGCAAAGCACACGTATATGGAAAAGAAACTGGAGGGGTGTATGCCCTCATGTTAGCAATGCTTATCTCGGGGTGATAACGATGATAACAAAAGGAACAGTGGTTATCTTTATGAGATCATGAGAGTGGGTGTGCTTCTTTTTTTTCTTGGACCTTTCCACATTTTTCCAAATGTCCTATATGAATGTGTGTTAATGTTTTTAAAAAGATTATATGTATTTATTTGTCAGAGAGAGAGAGGGCACAAGTAGGAAGAGCGGCAGGCAGAGGGAGAAGGAGAAGCAGGCTCCCTGCTGAGCAGGGAACCTGATGCGGGGCTCTATCCCAGGACCCTGGAATCATGACCTGAGCCGAAGGGAGATGCTTAACCAACTGAGCCATCCAGGCATCCCAAACGTGTATTGCTTTTAATACGCAGGAAAAAAACCCCAATGAGTGCCATGTTAAGGAAGAGAATATTGGAATTTGGAAGCAGCAGCTGTGGGTTGAAATCCCACTTGCCTTGCGCTTATTAGCTGACTCTGGTATCTCTGAGCCCCGCTCTCTCATCTGTAAAAGGGGTTAATGCTACCCAGTTCAGAGGGTTGTTGTGAGGATCCAAAATACTGTAGGTAAATTGCCTGGTGCCTACACCATGATCACACACATGATCGCTAAATACCAACTTGCGGAGCTAACGTTCCATGAAGCTGTTTGAAATGCATGGATGGGGGTACTGTCAAGATGAAGTTGTAATAAGAATGTTTCCTAGACAGCTCGGAATTGCAGCCATTCTTCCCTTTTCCAGAATATGTAAAGAATGCCTGTGTGCCCATGGAGGAGCAGCATCTAGCTTTTGAGGCTGTCAGCTCATCTCTCCCAACCCAAGGATTTTCCTTTCCTCTGACCCCTCCCTTCATTCTCCCCCACTGACATCTGTTCCCTGCCTTGCCAACCAAAGGGGGAAAGCATTCTTTGGAACGGAAGCCGAGGCACCACCAAGAGTCCTGGCAGCTATGAGGTGTTTATTGTCACCGAGAATATGTGGTGCTGGCTGACCACAGGACTCGCCAGGCTGGGATGCCAACGAGGGTTTCTGTTGAAGCAGCAGAGGACGGATGCAGGCAGTGTCGCCTGCCTTGGCACAGCTGTTATGCAAGCATCCTGCTGGTTCGGTTCACCTCTTCCCTTGGCATGTCTGTGTGGCTCCTGGCTTTCCGTACCAGTTATGCAGAACCAGCTTGTTTGAGCGGGAGAGAAACACCTCACAAGAAACTTATGGGGCCTAAGGTGGTTTCAGTGATGTGTTTGGCAGTTTGCCCGAGGGTCCAACAGGCCTCACTCTTACCAGTATGGATACGGAGGGAGTAAGCCCTGATCTCATGACCAGGTGGCCTCAAGGTCATGAACACACCTCGGTAGTGTCTACAACGTGCCCAAACCACCAGGAACTTCAGTCCCCTCCCTGGGTAGACTGGCTGGTTACATTTTTCCCCATTTTTAAATTACAGCCAGAAATACAGACCCTGGCTACAAATCCAAATTACTTGGGGAGCTTAAACAAATTACTAACGCATGACCCCAACCCATATCAGGAAAGCCAGAATTTCTGGGTGATGAGGCCCAGGAACTAGGATTTGTAAAAGATCCCATGGTGGTTCTGATGTGTAGCCAGTGCTGAGAAACACGGTTATGGTATAGATGGCTAAACTGGAAGAGACCAGGTCAGAGCTTCCCAAATTTATTTGACCACATAGTCCTTGAAAAATTGCAATGTATTTATGGATAAAAAGCATGAACTATAATGCAGGTTTAGATTAAATTAAGTGACAGAAAATGGTCTTGTGGATGAATTAGCGGCAAGCAGTAAAAAATAACTTTAGGTAATATATTTTTTTAACTTTATAAAAGAACAAACGAGATTTTAAAAATGAAAACATTTATTTTGTTAATAAAAAGAATAAATATATGTTAAGGTAAAGTAAATCATATTTTATTGTACATTTTGTGGTTATTAACATGTCATCAAAAACCACTGATGTTTATTTATTTTATTTTTATTAAAGATTTTATTTGTTTATTTGACAGAGAGAGAGCGCGAGTGCATGCACAAGCAGTGGGAGGAGCAGGCAGAGGGAGAAAAGGCTCCCCCAGAAGCAGGGGCCCGATGCGGGGCTCCCTGCTGGGATCATGATCCCAGCCAAAGGCAGATGCTTAACTGACTGAGCCAACCAGGTGCCCCCAAAACCACTAACGTTTTACTTTTTATTTTTTATTATTTTTATTTATTTATAGTTAAATATTTTATTTATCTGAGATATTTATTTTGAGGTAGAGCGAGAGGAAGAACACAAGCAGAGCAGAGGGGCAGAGGGAGAGGGAGATGTGATACTCGATTCCAGACTCCTGGGATCATGACTTGAGCTGGAGGCAGACGCTTAACCGACTGAGCCACCCAGGTGCCCCCAAACCACTAAAATTTTAGAAAAGAATGGTACTTTTTTTTTATGTTGCAGCCACTTAATACAACACATGATCTTACTGGTTTGGTTCCCTACGTCAGGTCAACCCAAAGTTACCTCTCTTCGCAAGAGAATATAGAGTCTCCTATACACAGGGCTGATGGAGTGCAGGGAAGAGGAAAGACACTTCCACTTTTTCCTATTTAGTGTTCCAAACTATGCTATGCCAGAAATCACAAATAGGAGTTGAAATGGTTGCCTCTGAATCAATGTCTAGCTCTGACTCCATGCTTTTCCACATTTTCTTTTTTTTTTAAAGATTTTATTTATTTATTTGACAGACAGAGATCACAAGTAGGCAGAGAGGCAGGCAGAGAGAGAGAGAGGGAAGCAGGCTTCCTGCTGAGCGGAGAGCCCAGTGCGGGGCTCGATCCCAGGACCCTGGGATCATGACCTGTGCTGAAGGCAGAGGCTTTAACCCACTGAGCCATCCAGGTGCCCCTCCACATTTTCTGATATGGCCCATGATCTCGTAGTGCAGGTAGACTATTGCATTAATAATAATGCATAAGGGGCACCTGGGTGGCTCAGTGGGTTAAGCCTCTGCCTTCAGCTCGGGTCATGGTCTTAGGGTCCTGGGATCGAGTCCTGCATCGGGCTCTCTGCTCAGCAGGGAAGTCTGCTTTCCCCCCTCTCTCTGTCTCTCTGCCTACTTGTGATCCCTCTCTCTCTGTCAAATAAACAAATAAAATCTTTTAAAAAATAATAACGCATAATGGTGAGAGCCACTGTACAGATGCATTTAGCACATTTATTTATTTATTCATGCATTTAGCATCTTTAAAACCTATTACCTAACTTCAACAAATGCAGTTTACAAGAAAAAGTATTTATCTTTAAGTTTTCTTTTTCCCCTTCATGATCCCAGTAGAAATAGAGTTCTAGAAATTGCATCTAGGCCACTAGCTAACCCAGTGAAAGGAAGAGGACTGGTCCCAAGGCATCTCCAGCGTTGGTGACTGCAGTGACTCCCAGTGAAGAACCTCTCCTGTGGCTATTTTGGGGTCCTTGGGCAACCACTTAGGCTGGGAAATGGCAGCCCCTGGGGAAATGGCTGGGACAAGAGGGAAAAGGAAGATAAGGATAATGGGGGCACTTTTAGTATCCTCCTCCCTGCTTCGATCAGAGGGGAAGGATGCTAAAGGCATCTCCAGTTTACCTCCCAAGCAATAACTGATGCCAAGGTTGAGAAACAAGGCATTAAGAAGAGGTAGCAGTGGGGCGCCTGGATGGTGCCGCCGGTGAAGTGTCAAACTCTTGGCTTCAGCTCAGGTCATGATCTCACGGTCCTTGGACCAAGCCCCGAGTCGGGCTCCATGCTCAGCATGGAGTCTGCTTAAGATTCTCTCCCTCCCTCTCCCTCTGCCCCTCCTGTTCATGCTGTCTCGCTCTCTCTCTCTCTCTCTCTCTCTCTCAAATATATAGATAAAATCTTAAAAAAAGAAAAAAGAGGCCGTAGCCTCTTCCAAGGAATCCGTGTAACAAGGCTGAGGAGTCTGTTTTCAGGAAGAGTTCCGCTCAAAATGGTGAAAATTGAAGAAACAATTCAGTACCAAAAGGTGGGGAGGCTCCAGCTCCCAGGAGACTTTGCCATCAAGAGAGACTCATATCTTGAGGATTCTGGACAGCCGAGCATCACCGTATTTCAATTTCTAGCCTGTATTACTTCTTGGAATAATGAGTTACATAAGTTTACTCCCCGTCGTGAATTGGCACAGTGAACTCTTCCCCCCCTCCACCCATAATTCCGAGTTAATGAAACAGGTAGATTTAGGAAAGAAGCATTATTGACTTACATGGAGGTTTTCCATTTGGGCCTGTAGTTTCAAAACTCTCTGATGCACGTTGCGGGGAGGTGGTGAGGGAGGAGGAAGAGACCGTGAAGGTGAGGACTCTCTCCATCCCAGCAAGCACGTACTGGACTCCTGTCAGATGCCAGTGGAGCTGGTGGCATATATGGCAAATCGGTCACCCCTCTAGGTAAAGGGATGGCGTGAAGGCGGTCCCCTCTGGATGGACCACTGAGAAAAACCCACTCGCTTTGGTGGAACCTACTGGAACCTCCCCCACTTTTTAGGAACAAAGGCCCATTCTCTGCACATAGCAGTTAGAACAAGTCATTTGTTTTGTTTCTAACTGTTGAAAATGAGAGCATCCTCTGGGTGGAGTAGTTTTTTTTTTTTTAATTTTATTTTTTAAAAGATTTTCTGTATTTATTTGACAGCAAGAGACACAGCAAGAGAGGGATCACAAGGAGGGGGCATGGGAGAGGGAGAAGCAGGCTTCCCGCTGAGCGGGGAGCCCGAGGCGAGGCTCGAACCCAGGACCCCGGGATCATGACCTGAGCCGAAGGCAGACACTTAACGACTGAGCCACCCAGGCGCCCCTGGGTGGAAGAGTTTTTAAAAGTCGCCCTCTCAAAAACAAAACAAAACAAAACAAAACAAAAAAAAAAGTCGCCCTCTCTGGGCATAGTAATTACATAAATGTGCCCTTTCTCCCCGTGCCCTCAGACAGGGCACTGGGCTTGGTCCCTAACTTGGGACCTCTTGGCAGGGTGCCCTGTTAACCATATAGCTCAGGTAACCGTAGAGACAGTCTTGTGGTATGCAGGGCCAGGCCAGGCACCGGGCGTACAGATACATGCAAGAGCTAGACCTTGTTCTCCGGGAATTTGTAGACTCCCTCTCCAAACCCCCACCCTCTTTAACTCACCCCATCTGCTGCCAACTCCACCCCTGCCACATCCCTCCTGGCAGAGTTTCTCTCTATGGTGACAAAACGTCTACCCTCCAGATGCACGGGCTGCTGGCTGTGCTGCTCCTGTCTGCAGCTCCGGGCTAAATGTCTGCTCTCCACAAGGAACAACCAGGGAGAATTGTCTGTCAGGAGGTCTCGCTGCTTCTGGGACCAGGAGGGGCAAATGTGACCGTCGCCTCACCCTTCAATTATCTGTTGAAAAACTGTTGCGAGCTGTCTAGCTGTGCTTTTCGATGGTGGGTTTGGGCATAGCTGAAATAGTTTCCCCTTTAATTTTCGGGTTCTTTCCTAAAGGAAAGCAGTTTATCTCTAATCTGGTGATTTAGAGCTTGCTGCAAGGGCTAATTCCTCCCGAGCTCATTGCACTAAGACCGTGCCAGGCCTGGGGCCAGGGATTAATAACACCAAGTCAATGAGACTTACTTTTTTCTTGAGTCTTCACATTTAGTTGGGAAGACAGTGTGGAAGGAGATAGCCCCACGGCAGGCTGCTAGGTCCTACGTGAAAAGCACAAATTACAGCAGTTGTGGGGGGAATGGGGGGCTTCCATAGCCCTTTCCTGTCTTGTCTTCCAGAAAGCTCCTGTTCATCTGTCAAGACTCCCACTCAACAGTTCCTCCCCCTTATAGCCCTCTCTGACTCGCTCTGCTGTGTTTCTTCTGTGTCTTGGTCCCTTTTGCAACCCTTGGTTTGTCTAGGTGGCCCATCTTGCGAGGATAAAGTTGAGACAGAGAATGCCAAATATGGACCGACCCTTCTTCTTGAATTCATTTTTCTTTCCTTCCCTTCACCGCCTCTTGAAAGTAACAGGACCCCTTTCTTTGGACCTTGCCGGAGCAGCCTGGCCATCCCTGGGCTTAAGATGAACTGGAAGCTAGAAGTTACCATTCTTCCTGGAAGAGTTTAAAAGCCTGTCTTACAGATTGGGGGGATTTGGAAACATGACAGACCTATGGTGGCCTATGGATCCTGATAAGTTCAGATGAGTTTGAAGGGTTTCCTCCACCGAGAGGGAAATCGGAGTTACATTAGGTTGTTGTGAGCTATGGACAGGCCTTCAAAGAGAGAAAGAAGTGCTGGTCATGAGCCTGTCTTACTTCACTTATTTTGCCCCAGGTATAAGCCTAATTCCAGTCTTTGAGCCTCTGTTTTCTTTTTTTTTTTTTTTAAGATTTTATTTATTTATTTGAGAGAACAGCGGGGTGGTGGGAGGAGGCAGAGGGAGAGAGAGAAGCAGACTCCCGTGCTGAGCAGGGAGCCGGACATGGGGTTCGATCCCAGGACCCCAGGATCATGACCTGAGCCAAAGGCAGACGCTCAACCGGCCGAGCCACCCAGGCACCCCTTGAGCCTCTGTTTTCTATTCATCAGGAGAATCAAATGAAATCCTGTATGAAAGGCTTTCTAAACCAAAAATCACCCCCAAAATTTTATGAATTAGTATCCTTGAGAACAGGGAGAGTGGCTGATTCATCCCTCTTTCCCCAGCATCTGGTTTGGAAGTAGGCACACTGCAAACACTTGTTGAATGACTGAGTGGCCTTGTAGGAGATAGGTGTTTGTATTGATTTTAACATTTCCATGATATCTAATAAATCTGTTATACTAGTTCATGCCCCCAGCTGTTTTGTAATTTCTGACATCACCAACACTCTGAATCTCAGAACACGCGAGAGGTGGTTTATGGGCTCCTCAATCTTTTTGCTTGCAACAGAATTGACAGTGGTGCCTAGGCTAGGAACTTTGCCTTAAGAGCTCAGGTCCCGGGGTGCCTGGATGGCTCAGTCGGTTAAGCATCTGCCTTTGGCTAGGGGTCCTGGGGTCCTGGGATCAAGCCCCGCATCAGGCTCCCTGCTCAGCAGGAAGTAGGCTTCTCACTTTCCCTCTGCCCCTCCACCTTGCTCATTCTTTCTCTGTCTCTGTCTCTGTCTCACTCTTTCTCTCAAATAAATAAATAAATTCTTAAAATAAAAAAAGAGCTCAGGTCCCTCACTAGACTCCTCAAGGGTGGGGGCTATATTCTATCTATGTTTGTGCTCCCTCAGGGCCCTGGTATACAGTAAGTGCTCAATACATATTTGCTGACTGACTAACGGGAAAAGGGAATAGCATGTTTTCACACTTTCATTTGACCAGCCAAATCAACTCCAGATACCAGAAAATGTGACAAATGTCACAGATTACTTCACTTTACTTTAGCATTAAGATGACCCTCCTCACTCCCCACTTTTTAAATTAAAGAACGTTTGGACAGAAAGCCATGGCTTTTAATAGTCTTAAGAGCCCACTGTGTGCCAGGCAATATGTGAATCATTAACTCATTTATTGCTCACAACAGTTCTGGGATATAGTTACTATTATTATCCCCATTTTCTTAGTGAGGAAACAGGCTCCGAGAAGAGTAGCTAATTTGGTTAAAAGTTGTGGAGTGAGCTGCGGATCTAGAATTTGAACCTCTATGCATGCTCCCAGAGACAGTGAAGGGGCAGTAGGTCGTACTGAAGGCCAGGAGCAGGAGGAGTGTGTTTTTACCTCCTCAGGGAAGAGCTGAGGTTTGGGTAAGATCAGATGGAAGGCTTTCTAGTGGGACCCAGGAGATTCAGCAGGACTCAATTTGGTGGGACTAAAAAGACAGTTAAAATTTCTTGGAGGAGCCAAGGAGAGAAAACAGGAAATTGAAATATTCTCTGTGAAATTAACTAGCATTTTTTCATTTCCTAATTTTTGAAGCACTTTTACATATGTTATCTCATATGGTCCTCGTGACAGCCCCATGAGTTATTACTCCTATTTGAGAAATGAACAAAATAGACCCAGAAAGATTGTAACTGACTTGCCCGTGGTGGCAAGTGGGAAGGTTATAAAGTCTATGAAACCATTCGTTCATTCGATAAATATTTTCTGAGTACCTACTATGTACCATGCACTGTTTTAGGTGCTAGGAATGCAGCAGTGAACAAAATGGACAAAACTCTTTGTCCTCATGGAACTTATAATGTAGAGAAAATAGGAGTTATTTCTTTTCAATTACTCTCTGTCAGGTAATGGATATTGGTTTTGAACCTTGGCTGTGTTCTAGAATCATCTGGCACATTTTGGAAAAAGAAAGAAAACACTTATGCCTGGGCCCCACTTCAGACCAATTCATCAGAATCTCTGGGGGGGAAGCCCAGGCATCAGTGTGTGTGTGTGTGAGAGAGAGAGAGAGAGAAAGAGAGAGAAACAGAAACCTGTTCTACAGGGTTTTAGTGTGCTGTCAAGCTTGAGAAGCATTGGTTGAGAACAGTGAGTCTCAACTTTGGCTGCTTATTAGAATCCTCTTGGGAACTTAAAAAGTACACACACACACACACACACACACACCAATCTGTGGGCTTCACCTCTGAGGCAAATTAAATTAGAATCTCTGCGGTTGTGGCCTGACATTTGTATTTTGAAATGTTGCCCCCTCAAAGAGTGTTACTGAGTATAAAGTGTGGGGTTTGCACGAAGCTCTTGGGACAAGGAACAACTGGGTCCCATGATCTCAGATAGTCCCCACACCTCTCAAGCATATGGATCATTTATTTTTCACTTTTTTAAAAAAGATTTTATTTATTTATTTGACAGACAGAGATCACAAGCAGACAGAGAGTCAGGCAGAGAGAGAGGGAGAAGCAGGCACCCCGCTGAGCAGAGAGCTCGATGCGGGGCTTGATCCCAGGACCCCGGGATCATGACCCAAGCCGAAGGCAGAGGCTTAACCCACTGAGCCACCCAGGCACCCCTAATTTTTCATTCTTGCTACAGATATTTATTTACCACTTACTATGTACCCTTGTCGCGTCCCTTCCTTTTCCTGAGTCCTGATTCCTCCCTCTGTGTAACGATAGACTTGGACATCCCTCAGGCTTCCTGCAGCTCAAACACTATAATTCTACCAGGGACATTGGGCTGGGAATGTTAATGGCTCAGAGACCTCACTCTTGGAGACCCAGATTAACTTATTTGTCCTCTTGACAGTCCCGGATGTTACAGCCAAGAGAGGGAAATTCATGAAAATCCAAAAATGTGTGGACAAGTCTTTTTCCCACATTAAGCAATCTGTCCACGAGGAGCAGATGGACTCTTCGTCCTTTGTCTCCCTCACTGTCTTGCTGACCACTGGGTGGGCAACACAGATGGGCGTACAAGGGTAGGATGGTCGGGGGAGGCCGGGACTCAGCAGGGTCAGACTGTGAAAGTCAACCGGAGGGAAGAGGCAACAAAAATGTGCGCCTTGCAGCTCACAAGCACCTGGGAGCAGCAGAAAGCGAGCTAGAGGAAGGCAGCCTGCCACTTGACCTAGTTCTCTCTGCACCTACGGCTGGTGGAAGAAAGACAATAATGCTTGCTATTGCGAGGAAGCATAGTTAGCGGAGTAGTTAAGTGTGTGGACCTTGGGGGCCACTCAACCGGGGTTTGAATCCTCACTTTGCCATTTGCCTTCTTTCTCACCTGGGACAAATAGCCTGACATCTCTTGGCCTCAGTTTCCCTATCTGTGAGTTGGGGAGCACCATAATGACACCCGACTTCGTAGGTAGGTCACGAAGATTGCAAACTTGGCACAAAGTTAATGTTTTTACACAAAAATTTTAACTCGTGGTTTTAAGTGTCCAGCACTCTACTTGTATTTGCTCCCTAACCTTTACATGAAGTAGGTACTATTTCCCAATTTTACAGATGAAGACATTGAGGCACAGAGGTGTGGTCACTGGGGAAAAAATAACCTAGTTAGTAACTCTCGGAGCCAGGATTTGACTCCAGGGGGCTTGGTTCCTTAGCGCCCACTCACCCCCGGACCATACTGAGTAATGACACCAGCCATTATCTGTCTTGGCCTTGAGGCCCACTGATAAAGGAACGGACCTGGGCCCTGGGGATGCAGAATGGAATGAAAGCCAGGTCCTGCCTGGAGGAGTTCTCACCGTAGTTAGGGACAGCAGGCATACGTATAAGAAGATCCCAGTAAAGGTGCATCATGCCTGGTGCCAAGGAGTTCAGAGCTTTGTCACATGTCATGCCGTGACAGCTTTGTCATGATGCCCGGCTTGGGGTTGTGTCCTTGACAGACACAGACACAGGGAGACTGTTCTGGGCAGAGGGAGCTGTATGGGCAAAGCAAGGAGAGAAGTCTGTGGGCGGCATTTGGGGGAATGGGGAAAGCACCTTTCCCTCTCTCTCACATTGCAAGGAATCATTGGAGGCCTCTCAAACCTGGTGCCAAGGGCAAGGGGCACCTAGTGCTCCCGGGCCTCTTTCTAGGGATGGCATGGAAGAAGAGAGGGCAGAGGCAGAAACTCAGGCTGTCGTAGCTGGACAGGCTCTAAGAAGACCATCTAGTCCAAACCCTTCATAGCACAGATGGGGAAACTGAGGCCCAGAGAGGTGAAAGGATTGGCCCCAGCAAGGCACCAATAAACTGGGGCGGGCTGTATCAAATCAACATTTCTGCCACGTGGTGACTCATGAGAGCCTGGGCCATTTACCAGCAGTGACATTCGGTAGCTCCCGAGTGTCCTATGGTACCCGCTAGTCTTCAGAACGTGCTTCCAAGTTTTCTGCTTTATTTAACTCCCCGTACTGTCATAGATTAAGAGTTGACCATGAGGCTTGGCAGACCTGCCATGGAGGCAGCACAGGGTGAGTTGAAAGAAGGCAGCAGGGAGGGACCTAGTGTGAATGTGACCCCCTAGGGACGTTGGAGTTCCTGATCTTTTCCAGAATATTATTTTTAAATGCTTCAGATAAGGTAGACTTACAAAGGAAAACAATTGTACTGAAATACAGTCACCGAAATGTTGTTTGAATTGTGATATGGTGATATACGTGCTTCTTTGCTAATACCTTTTAAATGACAAGATCTAACAGCAATTCTCTTGATTACCATAATTTTCAAGGAGTGCAAGTGAAATGTCAAGATCCCTGCAATGGTTGTCATATGGTATGTAAATCTCTGTGGCTTCCTTTTTTTAAGGATTTTGTTTATTTGAGAGAGAGTGAGCGAGATAGAGAAAGGGCACAATCGAGGGGAGGGGCAGAGGGAGAGGGAGACAGGCAGGCTCTCCGCTGAGCAGAGCGGGGCCTGACATGGGGCTCGAGCCCAGGACCCTGAGATCATGACCTGAGCCGAAGGCAGACACTTAACCGACTGAGCCACCCAGGCGCTCCTGTAGATCTCTGTGATTTGAGTTATTGATAAAGTCACAAGTGCTGCTAACACCTCTTTGGCTGGTCACCTACACTCATCCTTTCAGTTAGAGGTTGATGGAAATAAAGAGGTAATATCTTTCCCCACAGGCCTCCTGAACGTCTGCATGTAGCTCTTGGGGGCCTATGGGCCCCCAGGTTAAGAATCCTTGCCCTAGGGCAAAACAGATGCTGGAGAACCAACCCAGTGTGGGATCTTAATCCTGCTCTAGGAACTGAAACTGCATTCATGATCGTATGTGCCTGGGGACACATGAGCAGGTGGCTGTCATTAGTACTTCTATCCAAATAGTTCCAGGGACGCCTGGGTGGCTCAGTGGGTTAAGCCTCTGCCTTCAGCTCAGGTCGTGATCTCAGGATCCTGGGTTCGAGCCCTGCATTGGGCTCCTGCTTAGTGGAGAGGCTGTTTTCTCCCTCTCCCTCTGCCCCTCCCCCTGCTCGTGCTCTCTCTCTCTCTCTCTGTCAGATAAATAAATAAAATCTTAAAAAAAAATAACCCAAATAGTTCTGGCTCTCCTTCTTCAGGTACATGACAGAACTACACCTCCTCGCCCCTTTGTCATTAGCTGTGGCCACGCGACTTGCTTGGGCCAGTGTCATATGTCACTCTCCTGCTCCAAAGCTTCTTGTGGCTCTTCGTGATGCTCAGAGTAGATCTCACATTCCTTGTCGTGAAATGCAAGGATGTCTCTCCAGCCAAGCTCTCAGACACTGACTCTCACCACTTTCACCCAGGCCCACTGCAACTAACTGCACTGGCCTGATCTCTCTTCCTAGCTAACCTGATTCATGCCTCAGGATCCTTCTGGCTGGAACACTCATCCCTCAGAACTTTGTACGAGTGGCTCATACTTGACCTTTCGAGCTCTCTTTCCATGTTCACACCTGTTTTAAAATAAGAGCTTTCTTGAGATATCACTCACACACTGTACAGTTCCCCGATTTCAAGTGTACAGTGCATGGACTTTTAGTATATTCATGGAACTGGGCAAATGCCAGCATGATCAATTTTAGGACATTTTCATTCCCCCTTAGTCATTACCTCCCAGTTCCTCAACCCCACCCCCAACAGCCTCTGGTATCCCCTAATCTACGTTCTGTTTCTATAGATGTGCCTATTCTGGACATGTTGTGTGAATGGAATCATATGATATGTGGTCTTCAGTGTCTTGCTTCTTTTACTTGGCATGAGATTTTCAAGGCTCATCCATATTTTAGCATGTGTCTGTTGTAGGGCTATACCATGGTTGGTTTAGCCACTCATACCGTACATGAAGGACATTTGGGTTGTTTCCATCTTTGGGCCATTATGAATAATGCTGCTATGAACCCTCATGCTCAGAATTTAGCATCAACATGTGCTTTCATTTCTCTTGGGTATAACCTAGAAATGGAATTGCTGGGTCATATGGTAACTATGTTTAGCCTTTTGAAGAACTGCCAGCCTCTTTTTCACAGAGGATGTACAGTTTTATTTATTTTTTAATTTTTAAAAAAGATATTTATTTATTTATTTAAGAGATAGAGAGCAAGAGTGAGAGAGCACAAGTGCATGAGCAGTGGGGAGGGGCAGAGGGAGAGGGAGAAGCAGACTCCCTGCTGAGCAGGGATCCAGATGCGGGGCTCGAACCCAGGAACCTGGGATCATGACCTGAGCCGAACGTGGACACTTAACCGACTGAGCCACGCAGGTGTCCAGAGGATACAGAGGGTACCAATATTTCTATATTCTTTCTTGAGGTATATTCTTTCTTGAGGTATATTGCTTGAGGTATATTCTTGCTACATTCAGTTTCTGTCCATCCTTGATATTTCCCTTAGTTTTTTGGGTAGCCATCCTAGTGGGTGTAAAGTGATCTGATCACGGTTTTGACTCGGGTTTCCCTAAGGACTAATGACATTGAGCGTCTCTTTATGTACTTAGTAGCCGTTGTATATCTTTTTGGAAGAAACAAATGTCTATTCAAGTCTTTTGCCCATTTTTGAATTGGATTTTTTATTGTCTTGTTGTGGAGTTATCATTCTTTAAGTATTCTTGATATGATTCTCTTGGCAGACATGTGATTTGTAAATATTTTCTCCCAGTCTATGGGTTGCCTTTTTCATTATATTGATAATGTCCTTTGATGTACAAGTTTTTAATTTCAATAATTTCTAATTTACCTATTTTTTGTTTTTGGCTGCTCATCCTTTTGGTGACACATATAGGAAACCATTGTTTCTAATCCAAAGATACTGATTTATATTTATGTTACCTTCTAAGAGTTTTATTTTTTATTTTTTAAAGATTTTATTTATTTATTTGACAGACAGAGATCACAAGTAGGCAGAGAAGCAGGCAGAGAGAGAGAGAGGGAAGCGGGCTCCCCACCGAGCAGAGAGCCTGATGTGGGGCTCGATCCCAGGGCCCTGGGATCATGACCTGAGCCGAAGGCAGAGGCCCCAATGCACTGAGCCACCCAGGCACCCGAACCTTCTAAGAGTTTTATAGTTGAGCTTTTACATTTAGGCCTTTGATCCATTTTGACTTGTTTTTTGTATATGGTGTGAGGTAATGATCCAATTTTATTCTTTTGCATGTGGATATCCAATTTGTCTCAGCATCTTTCATTGAAGAGATTATTCTTTCCCCATTGAATGATACTGACACCCTAATCAATTTGTCCATTTCTGCAACACTGATTGACCCCAGCTATGTGGGTTTATTTCTGGACTCTTGATTCTATTTCATTGATCTATGTGTGTGTTCTTATGCCACTAGCCCACTTTTTTCATTACTATACCTTTGTAGTAACCAAGTGTTGAAATTGGGAAGTGTTATTCCTCCAACTTTGGTTTTCTTTTTCAACATTGCTTTGGCTTTTCTCGGTCCCTTGTATTTCCACATGAATTTTAAGATCAGTTCATCCATTTCTGCAACACTGATTTATTTTTGCCCAGCTTTCTTTTAAACTATTTATCCAGGATATCCACGTTCATTTATTCATTCAACAAATACAGATTAAACACATACCATATGACAGGCACTGTGTCAGGTGCTTGGGGGTACCATGATGAACAAAAAATAGCCATGACCTTTGCTTTGAGGTAGCAAAGAATCTAGTGGGAGAGGCAGACATTAATCAAATAATCACCTAAACAAATCTAAAATGGATAACAGGAAGAGGTCACCTAATCTCGGGAGATCAGAGAAATCTCTCCTGGAGAAACCGATAATTAAGAAGGTGCCTGGAGCTGGAGGGGGTTTGGCAAAAGCATCACAGGCAAGGAGAACTCCTTGTGCAAAGGGGGGAATTTGAAGGGAATATGGTGCGTTCAGTGTACCGCAAGGAGGCAAGTGTGGTGAAAGATAAGGGAACAAGAGAGCCATGTGAGGGTGACCAATCCCATGGGGTATTGTGGGCTGTGGAAGAAGTCTCAAGATTTTATCCTAAGAACAACAGGAAGACACTGAAGCAGAGAATTAACATGAACTGATTTTGATTTCAAAACACTCACTCTGACTGCTGTGCAGAGAGTGGGCTGGACGGGGATGGCGAGAGCAGAGCCAGGTAGGAGGGGATCACTGTGGCCTGAGAGAGAAATCATGGCTTTGACAAGGGTGGTGACGGTGATTCTGGAGAGAAAAGTGGGCCGACTCACAGATGCCAAGGAAATTGAGGTTTTGGAGAGAGCCTTCAGTCAGGGAGGCGACACGGTTTCTGACCACGGTGGCAGTGTTGGAAAAGGTGGTCTTCACCGAGATGAAGAACACTGAAGGGAAGGCAGCTTCGGGGATGGGGTTAATGTTCTTGAGTTTGAGGTGCCTTGGTGACGTCATTAAATTATTTGATCCTCACCAAATCCTTTCTATGAAGGAACACTTGTCTTCACTTTATGGATGAGTCAACTGAGTACCACAGAGGTAATCATGGCTTGGCTAACGCTGGGCAATCAGTTAGTGGTGAAGCCAGATCAGAATTCCGTCATTCTAAGAACAACCCGTGCTCTTTCTTTTCTGTGACACCAGAGCTGACCCTCTAGAAAGTTCCATCCCAAATAGTCTCAAGTAACCACAGGGCGTCAGTGCTAGGAATTGTCTCCCTTCTGACACACCAAGTCTTTCTCAAAACTCAAAGCCTTATGCTCCCATGGAAACCTTAGTCTCCTTTCTACAAACGTTCATCTCCACCAAGCTCCCTCCAGAAGTGTCTGATTCTTTCTTTGACCCAGAGCTGTCTACGCACAGAGAGCTGCCCTGTCTCCTTTCCCAGTGAGGGGAAGTCTTCCTGCTTCTTGCTGTCATATACTGGTCCCAGAGGTGTCTGGTATGCACTGTGGTTACAGACAAGGGTCACCTGTCAGTGGTCAGCATACAGAAAGCTGAAATGCTGAGACATTGAGCCACAAAGTGGATGACAGAAGAAGAAAAATGAACAGTAATTAACAAGTCAAGGTGTACTCAGATTTTTTTCATGTCAAGTAGAGGAGTGTGAGAAGGCATTGAGCAGGTGGCAGGAAATGGGACAGAATGAGGAGCTAGGAGAAAGGAAAACAAATACATAAATTCAAGGAGTAGGAGGAAGAGAAAATAGAGTGGTTAAAGGCAAAGGTTAGGGAAGATTCGTCCTCATTTTAAATCAGGCCTCTGACATTTACTAGCTGTATGATCTTAGGCAAGTTACTTAATGTCTCTAAATATCTCTAAGGAGATAAAATAGAGATAAAATATCTCTAAGGAGATAAAATATGGGGTTTGTGAAAGGATTATGGAGAGAGCGTGCATGTGATGTTCTTGTCGCAGCGCCTGGGATGTGAAAAGTGCTGGGTCCCTGTCAGCTATTGTGATGGCACAAGCTCCCCTCATTTCTCCTGCCTCTGCTTCCCCCAGCTGTCCCCCAGGTAGGTTCACTGTGGCCAGTTTGGTTCACCATACCAGCCCATGAGCCAGCCCTGCCTGAAGCAGGGATAGCCCATTAGCTTCAGCAGACCCAGGAGTCGGAGAAGCTATGACGGCAGCTGGGGTCCTGCATTGGTTCCTCGGTCTCCTTGCCGCCAATTTGATATGAGATTAGGCATCTCCAAGAGCGACCCTTATAGATCCATATGTTACCTCTAAGTTGTTTCCTCTTCCTCTCCTTCCCCCTACCCTGCCACCCACCCCAAAATATTGATTCCATTCCCAATTTCTACTCAGTCACCCTGCTTTGTACTCCAGTCCTCCTCCCCGCTCCCCATCTGGACTGAAGACCTGTCCAGTCCTGATCGAGGTACAGATTGCTTGACTGCTGAGCCGTCTGCTTGCTTGACTTATTTCATCGTTGTGTTACCCCTGCCCGCGGAATACAGAACCAGGTCTGTTCATGGTACGCTCTGAGTGCTGTGCCTCACTCAGCCAGCTCCCCTCCTTCTAGAACAGTGGTTATGGAAATCATTTGGGGCCCCTGATTTCTCTAGGAATCACCTGAGGCCATAATGCCTGCCTAAGCAATACGCAGGAATTCAATGTATCAGTTTAGGCTAAGTTATGCTGCAGTAACAGTCTGAATTCTCACT
This sequence comes from Lontra canadensis, assembly GCF_010015895.1. Classification (NCBI taxonomy): domain Eukaryota; kingdom Metazoa; phylum Chordata; class Mammalia; order Carnivora; family Mustelidae; genus Lontra; species Lontra canadensis. The sequence continues at coordinate 815,855 of NW_022631204.1, read as the reverse complement.
CACAGGAACTGTCCAAGGTGGATGGAGTGGAGAGGGCTTCTGTCCATCAGTCAGTCACTCAGTGATCCAAGCTGGTGGAACTTCCCTTTTCAACACATGCTTCCATAATTTCTGTGACAGGAAATAGGGCATATCATCTGACTTAACGTTAAAAAAAAAAAAAACCCAACTGCTGTGTAGAGAATGGACTGTGGGACAGCAAGGGCAGAACCAGGGAGACAATTGAGGAGGCTTAGCCTGGGTTAGAAGAGATGATGACTTAAAAAAATGATGGTGACTTGAGCCCCACTGATGGTGGTGAAGGTGGAGAGAAATGGAGGGATTGGGGATATATTTTGGAGTGAAGCAGACAGGATTTTCTGAGGGGTTGGATAAGGAGAGTAAGGAGAATAAGTCAAGGATGCTTGCTCAGTTTCTGGCTTGAACATATGGGTGGGTCGTGTCCATTCCTAACTGTCACTGAAACCACAGACTCCCTTGGAATTTACAAGACATATCTCAGTGACAACTGAAAGGAGGCTCAGCTTAAGGGTGTTCTTAAGCATGTCTCTCCTGGTGTTTTGTAAGGGTTTAAGTGGTGGGGCCTTTTCTGGGTTTTTTTGGGAGAGCTCTTTGATCATGGACACACATGCCCATATACCTGCATGGCCACGTGTTCAAACACACACGTGCACGCACACACACACACGCACACACACATCACATACCACTGTGGCAGTTCTTTTTAGACCTCACACAGCAGTAGTCCTGGGGCTCCTTCAAACTCTCTAGCATGTCCCTGTCAAAATTTTTGTCTCTGATGGGAATGGACCTTCTGCTAACGATTTTTAATTGGAAAACAAGAGTCGCACAGGGCCTCCCTCTGGGTAGCAGCTCCTTTGCTCCCGGGAGGAGGTAGCAACAACCAGTGAGCCCTGTGCCCTGTCCAAGTGGTTTCCAGCCTTGAGAAGTAGCAAGAGGCACATTTATTGAGCTAAATGCGCACAGTGCAAAGGTGCGGTCTGTGGTTAGTGTAATTGCTAGCTAACCGAGCAGCCTGTTGCCTGGGCGGGTCATTAGAGGGAGAGGGAGCTGTAGAAAACTGGAAATAGAATGAATGAGGCTGGGCCACTGACCGGTTGGTTCTAGGCAGAGTCAGTTCTGACTGAGCTAAACTTCATAGCTCAGTGTTTCCAGGGCCTCAGGGCAGGACTTTGCATCAGTGGTGGAAACAGGTACTAATGGGCTCAAGTCGCCAAACTGCTCAGAAAAGTCCTAGGTCCTCCGGGCTGTGTGCTTGAGGGCAAGTGGAACAAAAGGAGGGCGGGAGGCAGGGAGGGCGTAGCCTGAGCCTCACCCGCCAGACTGGGAGGCCTCCTCTTTGCGAGGAAAAGCCTCGGGGATTTGTCAGGGGCCAGAGGCTTCTCCTAGATAGGAACCAGGCTTCTGTGGAGAGAAGGGAAGGCTTCCCTTTCCTGCCTGGGAAAGGGAAGAATGTGTGAGGTGTCCCTCTTCCGTCCCGCCGCCATTGTCTGTGTTCCTCCTAGAGATTCTGAAAACCAGGTCTCCCTAGGAGTGGTTTACAGAGAGACAAGTATTATAGTTACAAACGGCTTCTATGAGGTAGGCCTCATTACCCTGTTTCATAGAAAAATTGAGACAGAGGAAGTGATTTGCCTGAGGCCACACACCTATCGAGTGGCTGAGCTGGGGGCCTTGACTCCAGGTTCTCAGGCTGTTGGCCCTGGATGACACGATGCTCCTTCTTGAGCATGGTGAGAGGCAGGCTGTGCTTCCAAAGGCCGGAGATGGGAGCGGGAGGCCTCCCTCCCTGCTCTGCACCTGCCACCTTTCAGTCAGCCTGGGGCCTGGGTGACCTCCCGGGTTCTTTCCAGGCCTTCACACAACAGCTCTACAAATCCCCGGACCTGTTTCCCTGTCCGGAAACTTAGGTGGTGGATTGGCAGATGACCTCTAAGAGGTCTGCCAGCGCTGACATTCTATGGATCTGGCAGGGGCCAAGAGCCTGGCCGTTTTCAGTGTGTGAGGCATTGAACCCTCGGGAATCTCAGAGATTTTTCAGGGGCGGCCGTGAGCCGTTCTCCTCCTATCTTACATATTGCAGATCTACAGGTGATTTTGTTGGCCAGAAGGTGCTGCTTCTAAAAACAAAGAAGCAAAAATAAGCAGAATGAACACCTCTCGGCCCCTGAGTGAGACAGTGAAGGAGAAACAAGTTTGAATGAAGGCATCTGCTGGCAGGGAGAGTGGTGATGGCGTGATGGTCGTATGTATATGTGGTGGCAGGGACGGGGGGCGGGGTGGCGTGGGGTGGGGAGTTTGGACTGGAAGGACAAAGAGGAAAACCAAAACAAGAGGGGAAAAAAAAAAACAAACAAGATTAGCTTTTTAGTTCTAGAGAGTTGCCATTTTGAGAAAAGGAGAACCTCGAGAAGTTGGTGATTGCTGTGTCCTGGTGTTTTCTGCTCGCAGTCTCACTCACAGAGTGCTTGGACAACCCCTTCCGTTGTGAGCCTTCCTGTTCCTATTTTAAAGATGAAGGCGCTGAGGCTCAAAAAGGCAAAATGACTTATCCAAGCGCACTTAGCAAGTAAATTGTGTTGTTGGGATTCAAATCCTGCTCTGTTTGACCTCAAACTGCCAGCCTCTCCCGTTGGGAGCACCCTTCCTCAAAGAGGGTCAAGGAGTTACAGGTCAGTGGGCACCAGGGGACTCATAGCAGCTTTCTTTGGCGGCACGTAGAGCCCTAGGAGGATCCATGGAGAAGCCATAAGCAGAACTGACGTTCTTGGTGGTTAAGGGACTAGAAAGAGGGGGCTGTCATCAGGAGTGGAGAACCAGGGGGAGAGAAACCACGGGGCTGGAGAGTCAGAGCTAGGCCAGGAAGGGCCTGGATGTGTGCCTGCACAAAAGAATTTTTTAAAAAAGATTTTATTTATTCATTTGATAGAGAGAGCAAGTACAAGCAAGGGGAGTGGCAGGCAGAGGGAGAAGCAGGGTCCCTGCCGAGCAGGGAACCTGAGGCAGGACTCGATCCCAGGACCCTGGGATCGTGACCTGAGCCGAAGGCAGATGCCCAACTGACTGAGCCACCCAGGGGCCCCACACGAGGATTGAGCGCCTCTTAGGACCTGCGTCCTTACTAGATCCTTTTGGACTCTTGCATCATGCTGTGTAATTCAGAATTGCTGGCTGCGTCCTGAGATCATCACACCTGTGGCAAAGTATTTTAGCCTGCCTTAGCAATTTAATAACGTAACAACCATGCCTGAGCCCACCACCCAAACTGTGATCTAAAATGTTGCGAGTAACTTATGTTTACCAAGGTGGTAGATATTTTCTGTGGTTTTGATAAATCACTATCTTTCTTTTTTTTTTAAAGATTTTATTTATTTGACAGAGATCACAAGTAGGCAGAGAAGCAGGCAGAGAGAGAGGAGGAAGCAGGCTCCCTGCTGAGCAGAGAGCCCGATGTGGGGCTCGAGCCCAGGACCTGGGATCATGACCCGAGCCGAGGGCAGAGGCTTTAACCCACTGAGCCACCCAGGCGCTCCATTCACTATCTTTCTTATCAGTGCTGTGGTATTTGTGGTATATTCCTTGCTCTTGCCATGTGTTTATAATGAGTAGCTGAGAGCTCTGCTCCTTATCTCTTCACCTCAAAACCCAGGTGGTCAGAGAAGCCATCATCTCAAACTTTGCTGGTTCCCATGACAGAGGGAAGGAGAGCTCTGTGGTGTCCCACACTGGCATTAAGGCGTTTCAACCTGGAAGTGACTCAAAATTTGACTTTTGGGCACCTATTCCAGCGAGGACCCCCTTTCTCCTTGGAAATTCCCATCCTGCTAGACCCATTGCCAGGGTCTGTCTTTCATGGGTTCAAAGTCCAAGATGGCGGTTGACCATAGGGTCTGCCTGGCATCTTGCGTGTGGGCTCAGTTGGGCTTTTCCTCCTCCTGGGCATGACTTCTCTGATGATGAAGGAGCTGCTGCTACTTCCCCTGGAGTGGTACTTGAGTTTACAGTGGCGAGACTGGATTTTGTGCAGAGTGGTGAGGGGAGAGGAGATGGGCTGAGTGAGTGAGTCATCACTGTTATTTCCATTGCATTCCCATCGATCTCACGAGGCTATTAAAAGAGTCAGTAACTAAGACATTTAACTAGACTTCAGTTCTAAAAGCCAAGGGATAACCAAAATTCATAATGTGAAGCAAATCCAGGATATGGAGTGAAGAGGGAGCACTGGCTCTTGGCTGTACTTCTTGGGAAGGAAGGCCTAACCCAACAGCCCAGGATACACAGCCTTGGCCTCGGAGCACAGGACCTGTGTCAGGCAGCTGGTCCCAAGTCTCCACCTCGGGAGGGCGCTTCCGTAGACCACTGAGCGTGGCCTGGAGAAAGGAGAAGAAAGAGGGGGAGTTTGGGCATGAATCATACATCCATAGCTTTCACCAAATGGTGCCAGGATTAGGTGAGGTACAGAGGTGAGCAAGGCAGACAAAGTGGCTGGCCTCACAGAACTTACAGTCTAGTGGGGAAAGAAAATGATTACATAAATGATACAGGGCCTGCAAAGTGCTGACAAGGATAAATTCAGGGTAGTAAAGGAATGATACCTGAGATAGACGTAGGGCGTCAAGGAAGCCTTGGGAGTAGCTCCTCATCTAGACAGAGGACTGAAGAAAAGGAAGTGTTGCCAGGTGAAGGCAGGTAGAAAGGAGGAAAGTTGTAGAAAGTTAGGAGGTTGGTTGGGGTGGACAGTGGGAAGGCCTGAGCCTAGAGAGGCAGGCAGAGAATGGATCATGGAGGACACCACGGATGCCATGTGGCGGGGCTTGGACATTATCCTGAGGGCAGCAGGGAGCTCTGGAATGGTTTGCCATTTGGTTATGACATCACCGTGGAAGCAGCATGGAAGGTGGCTTGGGATGGGTCCAAATGAGAGGTGATAGTGACCGGTTAAGAGAGCCAGAATGGGACTAGAGAAAAATGGATGGATCTGAGGCACGTTTAGAAGGTAGATGGGTAACCTGAGTAGACATATGTGGACAATACAGGGAAACTGGGAGTCCAGGAGGATACCTAGGTTTTTGGCCTGTACGACTGGAGAGCAGTGGTGTTAGGAGGAGTACAGTGTGATGGTTAAGAGCAGTGGCTCTGAAGCCGGACTGCCTGGGTTTGAATCCCAGATCTGCCACTGATCATCTCTGTGACCTTAGACCAGTTCCTTAACCTCTCTGGGCTTTAGTTTCCCTAGCTGTTAAATGGGGGTATTACTATTACCTGCCTTATAATGCTTAAGGGAAATAATACGTAAAGTGTTTTGAAGCCTGTCTGGAGCGAGGCTCCACACTGGGCCTGAGATCATGACCCCGAGATCATGACCTGAGCCGAAATCAAGAGTCAGACACTTAACCGACTGCGTCCCACAGGCGCCCCAAAACCTTAGGAGGTTTTGCAGGGAGAATTTGTAGAGGAGGAAAGAAGGGTGTGAGCAAGCCTCGGCTTTTGTGGGATGGACAGAGCTAAAAGAATACACTGGGGAGGCTGAGCAGCAGCCTGAAAGGCAAGAGAAAAAACAGGGGGAGGGCACGGCGTCGCAGAGGCCCAGATGAGCGAATGTTTCAAGATGGAGGTGGTGGCCAGTGGCAGCGAGGCTTGGAGAGGCTTATGTAAGAGGAGATGGAGAAAAGGACAGTGGCTTTTAGCAACAAAGAGGCTGTTGGTGACAATAGCTTCAGTGGAATGGTAGAACTGGACATCAGACTACATTGGGTTGAAGAGTGGTAGTGAGGAAATGGAGAAAACAGGTGCAGACAGCTCTTTCCAGAAGTTTGTCTGTGAAAGGGAAATGAGAACAGATGACTGAGGGTTCTGGGTGGAGGGAGGGTGTCCTTCAGTGCCATGGAGACAGGGCTGACGGTGCAGAGGGAGAAATGGAAGGTATAGGCGAGAGAGGAGGCAACTGAGGCTTGAGGGCCCTGAGAGGAGACGGAATGCAGAGTGCAGGCCCAGAGGTCAGCCTCAGGCAGGAGGAGTCATTGGAGGGAAGGAGGAAAAAGTATGGATGTGGTGAGCGAGCTTATAGATTTCTCTGTGGGAGGTTCTTGCCTGATGGCTTCTCTCTTTCTTTTTTCTGTGAAATCAGGTGAGGGGGATGTGGCAAGGCTAGAAGTTGAGGGATGACCGTGGAGGCCACTGGAGAGAACGGGAGAGGGAGCCCAGCGGGGACTCAAAGAAAGGTTGCCCGGCCACACTGAAGGCCCCATGGAGGTCGAGACCGTGCACTGACAGTGTTTCCCATCTGCAAGGTTGGAATGTTTTCTCCAAGCTGCGCTCAACGGTCCTGGGGGAGGAGCAGAAAGCGTAGGTATTTAAATTGACTGAAAGCTTAGGAATTTGCAAGGTGGACACGCGGCATCAAGGAGATGAGTAGAGTGGCAAGTGAGTACTTAAAATGATGGACTTGTAATTGCTGGGCTGTTCGATTTAGAAGCTCTTGTCCCCTCCATGTCTCCTGTCCACAGGAGAGCCTATCTGAGTGATTCCCTTATTCATTATCTCCCATGTTTGTCAGCTAGCTCAGACTGCTGGCCAACCCATGGGTTTTCTGCCCTGAGTCAGGGACCTGTGTCTGCTCCGTCCAGCTGTATCAAATGCAAACATTGTTCAGAAGGTGCCGTGAGTAAGACAAGCAGAATGGTTAAGAATGGAAGCTTTGGAACCAGACGTCTAGGCTCAAATCCAGGCTGTCCCACATGCTGCGTGACCCAGGGCAATTTGCTGTCCCTCTCTGATCCATAGTTTTCTCATGTCTTAAATGGATTCAGTAAGAGTACTTGCCTTATAAGGTCTTCGTGCGAATGAAATAAGATAATACACAAAAAGCATTTAGTACAGCACCTGGCACGTGGTTATTTCCCTGTAGGCATTACTTATTAGTAGTCTTATTACTATTATGATCATTTTACTGTGAAGGCAGGCACTTAGGGCCTAATAGGCTTTTGGCCAAGACATTAGGGGAGGCCAGATTTGAACCCCACCACAATTGAAAGAACACAGTCTTCCCTTCCCACCAGCTTTTTAAAAGTGATTTTATTTATTTATTTGTCAGAGAGAGAGAGAGAATGAGAGCGCAAGCAGGGGGAACGGCAGGCAGGGGCAGAGGGAAAAGCAGGCTCCCCGCTGAGCAAGGAGCCCGATGCGGGGATTCAATCCCCAGACCCTGGGATTGTGACCAGAGCTGAAGGCAGACGCTTAACTGAATGAGCCACCCAGGTGTCCCTGCTTCATACTGGCTTTTTGCCATTTTGAGGTGTTCTGACCTTCCCTCCGGGGATGTTTGTCACCCTATGGTCTCTGAGGCCCCAGAGCTTTCCGACTAGTGAGTCTGCAATGGGCTGAGGACTGAGCTGCCATGTCTGCTCATCGTCAGCTGGGGAGGAATCCTGGCAGCCTGACCTCTCTAGTGAAGTCCTTGGTTTCCGTGAGTCATGCTTCTCTTATGCTGAGCCCAGCTCTGATTTGGAAGGGGGCTTGGGGAGTAGGGGTGGGGTGAGGGGACAAAAGGGAGGAGGAAGGCGGCAACTGAGCCTCTGAGTTTGTTGGTTAGCTCAAGTTATAGGAAATTTTTCCTTAGAACCGGAGTGAGGGGATTTGAGGCCCCACTGTGACCAGACTGCAACGGAGGGGAACCAGTACCTAGTTTGTGAAGCCCAAGATGGCTGGTGTGTGAGCAACACCTCCCCAGGTACCTTGAAGGTCAGGATATCCTCTCTCCCTCTCTCTCTTCCCTACGGCTTGACCCAGATGGGTCAAGATTTATTTCCCCAGAAAAGAATGCAAATTGCTGACTTAGGGGAAATGAGTAGATTCAAGAGGTCCATTGCCCAGAGAGTAGGCTCCTAGAAATGCCCCACCCTCGTGAAATAGGTCCCAGAGGGGCTTTGTCTGAACTGGCGACTTCCCAAGGATGGGGGGCAGGCTACTGGTGGTACAAGAGATAATTCCAGGTGGTATATGGCTGAACGGGTTTTGAACTTCAACAGTCACAAATTTCTTTTAACATGTTTTTAAAAAGATACAAGTAGCACATGAAAATTGGTGGCTTCAAGGGAATTACTTATTAGAACCATGCTGAAGTATTTTTAAAAAAAAAAGAAGTTTATTTTAAGAAAAATTATTAAGTAGATAGTAGTGCGGGTTTTAAGCAGGTGGGCAAAATCGAAGGTAGTATGCAGATGACTGAGGTTTGGGAAACGCTGGTCTTCAACAAATCACGTTACCTTTTCCACTGCCTCTTCCGCCCCCCTCCTGCCCCCCTCCCAAATTTGGGGCTTTTGCTTTGAAAACTTGTCTAGTAGACACATTAATCTGCCTGGGCAGCTTTCTTCTTACCAGATCAAAACCAAAAGCCTCATCTCCTTTTCTTGACTTTGTGGTCTCTGTTGAGGGCTCTCATTTCTCTCTCCCCCAACCCCACTCTGCCTTCTCCCTCTCCTCCTTCCTTCTCTCTCCCTCTCTCTCCTGGCTAGCAGTTGGGGATATTCCTGACTCGTCCCTCTCCCTTTTTCATGCTTATTCACTGACTGAATCCTGTTAATTCTTCCTTCATCGTACCTCTCAAATTTTATTTTGTTTTTTTAAAAGATTTTATTTATTTATTTGGCAGAGAGAGACACAGCAAGAGAGGAAACACAAGCAGGGGGAGTGGGAAAGGGAGAAGGAGACTGCCTGCTGATCAGGGAGCCTGATGCAGGGCTCGATCCCAGGACCCTGGGATCATGACCTGAGCCGAAGGCAGTCGCCTAACGACTGAGCCACCCAGGAACCCCTTCCTTCATCATACCTCTTGTACCGTGTCTCTTTCAACTGTCATCACCCATGGTAGGTTCCACAGCCTCAGTCTACACCTCATTATCCAATTAATCTTTCTCCAGCGTAACTTTCCCCATGACTTTCTCCTGGATTGGTTCTCCACCCAGAGTATCAGAAGATGACCCAACTCCTGAAGGAGCCATTCCCAAGTCCTTGGAATGTGACCTCAACCTAAGATGTGCCCATATCTCCCCTTCTTTTCTAGGACCCATCTAGGTCTTTACTGCTCCCCAGATACACTACGCTTGCTTCTAATTCTAGCTCTTTCCTATAGACCTTGATCAAAATAGTTTTCTCAGTCCTTCTCATTTGATCACTTACTTATATGTCATATAGTGTTATTTTTGGGTTTTTGTGGATGTGCATCTCCCTGCACAGACTCAGCTTCTGAGGTAAAGGAGTGTGTTCTCCATCCCTTTCATAATTCCATTGGTGCTTAGCAGAGTGCTAGGCACATGGTAGATGCATTTGGGTATACTTTGGGGTGCAAGTATCAGAAAACCCAACCTGTCAGTGGCTTAAACAAATAGAGGTTAATTTTTTTCACAGACCAAACAGTGTAGAGGCAAGTGGTTGCTTGCTCTACCATCCGTAGTGAATTGGCTTTCACCTTCATACTTGTTGCCTCATGGTCACAAGGCGACTGCTGTGTCTCCAGGTATCACATCTGAATTCCAGCAGGAAGGAGGAGGAAGAAGTGAAGGCCTTCTCCTTGGGTAACTCTGTCCTACTTTTGAGAAGGGGACGCTTTCCCAGGGGACTGACCCTTTCATTTCACTAGCGAGAACTGTGTCATGTGCTCACTGCTAGACCAACAAACTGGTTTAGATCAATTCTAATTCAAGCACGGGACTTGGGCTAACAAAGATCCTTTCATATCAGGGAAAGGGTCTTTTCCAACTACCTAAACAAACTGAAGTTCTGTTAGCAAGCAAGAAGCAGGGAGGGATGGCTATTAGGTAGGCAACTGGCAGTGTGTACCAAAGAACACAATAAAGACTTGTTTAGAGACCAAGTAGCCTGCTCCGGTTCTGAGTCAGGTTCTGGGACGAGGAGGGTCTGAGACCAAGAGGTTTCCAGAAAAGGCCATCTTCTCTGTGCCCACACAACTTCACCCAAGTGTCCCCAGCTCTGAGTTGGAAGGTCAGACTCGTGGGCTCTCAGCTCTGCCCCCTGCAGCTTAAAGGAAGATTCTGGGCATAGTGTCCCATTTAGTGACTTCCTCCGTGGCTCTAGTTCCAGGACTGAAGGGGAAGTGAATGGACTTATCCAAAGGCAAATTGTACACAGTGCAATTTCTTACAGCAGCAAAAAGAAACCACCCAAACAGCCAATGGTTGGGATTTGGCTAGGCAGACTGTGAGTTTTTGTATATTTGGTTTGATAACTTCATGAATTCCACTGGCACAAGAAAATATTGTTATGGAATGACGTGAAGTGAAAACGAGCAAAGCAGCAGGTACACATGGATTGTGTAAAACGTACACGTGACACGTGTTAGAAGACATCTTCCCAGTTTTAAGTTGGAGCTAGGAGGCAACCAGTACATATGTATTGAAATCGAATGCCAACCTCGGGGCAGTTGGAGGTCACCCATCAGTGGTTGCCGTTCAGCTGAAGCCTAGAAGTGGGAGGTGGGACTCCCAACACTGTTCCCGTCTTTTACTACTGAGGCAGGAAGGTTACTACGGAGCTAGAACTTGGGTCTTTTCTCTAATGGACAGAGTAGCCTACAGTGAGAGTTTGGAGGGAGGGACCCGGCCTCTGCCTGTCCTCCTCACTGCAGAGAAGAGCCCTTTCCTCTCTCCCGCGGCCAACAAAGCATTTCGATGGAAGACTGCTTCCATTCCAGAACAGTGTGTGTTACTGTGTGGAGACCCAGTGTGAGTTCCTTCCTGAGGTTCTTGGCACGGGCTGTGTGCCCCTCCCCATCATCCAAGGTTTACACTGTAAATATCTGGACGGGGTGAAAAAAAAAAAAGCCAGACCTCCAACCTGGGGCTGGTCCATTGGAGGCTGAGAGAAGGGTGTGTTGTTGATACAGAAGATAGTTCTCTCCCCAGAGTTTACTGAGGGGGATTATTTTTGCTAGGTCAGGTTTTCCAGCTTTATTCAAGAGACTGAAGACAGGAGGGAAGCAGGATGGGTGTGTATGTGGGAGAGCAGGGAGGAGAGACTTGTTTTTCTCTCTTTTCCTGACCCGCGGCCACCCGACAATAGCTGCCATTTCTTGAGCCCCGACTCTGAGGCGCGTGCTTTCGACACGTGTTATCTCAGTGACTCCTCACAGCAGCGTGACAACTCGGCAAAGTCGCATCCTCTCATTTCATTTCATGCTTGTGGGTGCAGGCTCAGAGAGAACTTACCCAGGGAATTTCCCTAGGGGATGGTGAAGACAGCATTCACCCAGCCACCATTCATGGGACTGCCTGTGCTAGGACAAGCCTTGTGCTGGGTGCTGGGCACGAGGTGTGCACAAGACCTTGGTCGTTGCCTCCAGCAACTTAATAGGCCTGTGGGAATAGTGCTGCTTGGCCGGTGCTGTGATGGGGACGAAATTGATGCTGTGGAGCGCCGAGGAGGGGCAGGGGGGCACCCATCACAGCCTGGGGGAGGGCATGCAGGCGGTGGGGAAGCAGCAGAGGCTTCCCAGTGGAAGTGAGGTCTAGGCTGGATCTGGATGGGGAGCAGGAGTCTGGTGAGTGAAGCCCGTAGTGGGAAAATAACTGATGTGAATAGAAGGTGTAGAACCACAAGGGGCCAGAATCAAGAGAGAGCATAGTGCTTGGAGAAACTCCTGAGGGTGGTCGAGTATGGATGGCTAGAGCAGAGCAGGCTGAGAGAGGAGCTGGGTGGAGCGAGGCAGAGGCTGTGTGGGGAGTGCCCTGGGAACAGTGCAAAGGAGTTTGGGTTTCACTCTGGGTGCCATGAGGATCCGCAGGAGGGCTTTGAGCAGGGGAGTGGTAAGATCTGACTGGCACTCTCTTTGGATCAGTCTGGCCACTGGATGGAGAATGGGTGGTAAGGGGACAAGAGTGGAAGTGGGGGTATCGCGATGTCGACTTAGCTCAGCGTCATAGACCCGAGGGAGGCAGATGCAGGGTCGGTTTTTCAGGTAGAGCTGACAGCGCTTCCTCATGGACTTGAGGTAGGGGAAGAAAAGGAGGAAGGAGTCAAGTCAGGTCAGCTGGGCTCCAAATACCTCGGCTTTCTTTCTCTACCAAAGGAGGCTGACGGTAAATCCTTCCTGCAGCCGGACTTGCGATCTGGGGCATCGGAACGCACTGGAAAATGAATGCGTTCCTGTTGCCACTGAGCCAGTGGGGTAGGACAATTTGTTTATTTATTTATTCAACTGAACACCGCGTACACATGTGTGTACACTTTACCTTATCTCAGCACTGTTTAAGTGCTTTACAAATATTTACTTATTTCTTATAAGAACTGCTTTTTTATTTTTATTTTTTTAAAGATTTATTTATTTATTTGAGAGAGAAAGAGGGAGAGAGAGTGAGCACAAGCGGAGGGGCAGAGGGAGAGGGAGAGAGAGAATCTCAAGAAGACTCCATGCTGAGCGCAGAGCCCAACGCGAAGCTCGATCCCAGGACCCTGAGATCGTGACCTGAGCTGAAACCAAGAGTCAGACGCTTAACTAACTGAGCCACCCAGGTGCCCCCAGAACTGCTTTTATTATGTCAGTTTTCCAGAGGCAGAAACCAAGGCACAGAGAGATAAGTAACTCGACCAGAACCACACAGCTAGTGAGCGGCAGAGCTGGGATTCGAACTCAGGTAGTTTCACTCCAGTGTTCTGTGCTGCCTTGCCTAGGGACTCAGTTATTCACTTGCTCATTCATTTGTGCATTCAGTATGTGATTACTGAGGATATCATATGTGCTAGGAACTAGAGGTAAAATGATCCACAAAACCACACCCAGTCTCTGTTCCTCATAGAGTTCACAGTCCAAGAGGCAGCTGTTAGCCAAATGATCACACAGACAAATGTACACATGTTAAACGAGCCTAGAATAGAGGATTTGGGCTGTGCAGGGAGGTCAGAGAAAGCTTCTCTGAGGCAGAGAGTTGAGACGAAATGTGAAAGAGGAACCGGAGTTAATTAGACAAAGAAGGGAAGGAATGGCATTCCAGACAGAAGAATGAGCATATGCAAAGACCCTAGGGTGGGAGGGAACACAGTGTATTTAGGGACTGAAAGAATGCCAGTGTGGTCGGAGGCATGAGAGGAGCATGTGTGGGGCAGGTCTGAAGCCCTCACACAGGCAAGGTCTACAGGCCACTTCTAGTTTCACCCTTGAACGTTTTCAGGCAGGGGAGGTTATGTTCCTGTCTGCATCTTGGAACTCATCCCTCTGGTCACCCTGGCTTCGGTGTGGAGATTTGTTTGGAAAAGGCCAGGTAGGGGGCCGCTGCCAAGGTCCAGCGGAGAAATTTGGAGTGGTGGCTTGGACTTGGGTGGTCATTTGGGGGCCACAGAAGGACTGCAGAGGTGGAGGAAGGAAAACCAACAGAATCAGGTTTTGGGTTGAGTGGGAGGCCGAGAAGGAGATGTCAAGAAAGGCTCCTACGGGCGCCTGGGTGGCTCAGTGGGTTAAAGCCTCTGCCTTCAGCTCAGGTCAGGGTCCCAGGGTCCTGGGATCGAGCCCTGCATCAGGCTCTCTGCTCCGTGGGGAGCCTGCTTCCTCCTCTCTCTCTCTGCCTGCCTCTCTGCCTACTTGTGATCTCCGTCTGTCAAATAAATAAATAAAATCTTTTAAAAAATAAAAAAAAAGAAAAAAAGGAAAATCTCCTAGAGTTCCAACTTGCACCTTCAGGTAGGGAGATGGTGGTTATGTTCTAGAGACTCCAAAAGAGCACTGAGTTTTGTGGGGGAAAGATCATGCCTTCGGTTTGGGGCATGATAATTTTGGGGTGCCATCGAAACACCCAAGGGTAGGTAAGGGGCGTGTGAGCTGCAGGCCGTTCAGATACACGGAGCCAGACTTCAGAGCAGAGGGCTGGGTGATTCCGTGGTGTTCTCAAGATGGCTCTCACTGGCTCCTGAAAGCCTGTTGTCTAAATATTGAGGACATTTGCAAGCTGGTTATCAAACGGTGGGTTGCTGCAAACCGGTCATGATGGAAGCGTTTATACCAAGGAAGGAAGTTGGCCAATGCTGCAAATTGACATCCCCTCCTCTGCCCCCACTCCAGCCTGTTTATGAGAACAACAGTGGCCGAAGAGCACATTCGGCATGCTCAGCTGTGGTTGTGAGTGAGATCAACCAAGGCAGGTTGTGCAGGGTGTGGGGCCTAACACCAGGCCCCAGCGAGTCTCAAGAGTTAAGTAGAAAAGAGGAGCTCACAGAGGAGACTGAAAAGGAGCAGTTGTCTGGCTTCGCAGTCACCCCCAGCTTGTGTTCTCCAGCTCTGCTACCCCTGCCTTGCTTGAAGCCCATATTGTTTGACATTGGGCCTATTCCAGTAATCTTTGCCCCTTATCACCACCTCTCAATTCTTTGTTTTTAAAAGATTTTATTGATTTATCTGTCAGATAGAGGATACAAACAGGGGGAACAGCAGAGGGAGAGGGAGAAGCAGGCTCCCTGCTCAGCAGGGAGCCCAATGCAGGGCTCAATCCCAGGACCCTGGGATCATGACACGAGCCAAAGGCAGACACTTAACTGACTGAGCCACCCAGGTACCCCTCAAGTCTTCCTCCAGAGTCACACAGCTTCTCTGCTAACTAGAGAACTGGGCAAGTCCAAAAATCTGGCTGGTGCAGAGGGTTTATGTGGAAGAGTGTGGGTTTTCAAGCATTTGCTCCCTTCCTCCCACTTGCTGGCTGTGTGACCTTGAGCAAGTTTCCTGGTCTCTCTGAGCCTCAGTTTCCTCTTCTATAAAATAGGGTTACTACTACCTCCTGCTCCAGAGTCGTGAGACTCCATGGAAACCACATACGATAAAGGGCCCAGCATAGGACCTGACTCACCATTGGCCTTTCTTTTCCATTTTTATTGGCAGTGGAGGGGCTGCCAAGGATGTTCCTATAGGGTAGCTGGTTGTGACAGAGATGCTCACTGAAGACTTGGTCAACCTCCATCCTCAGCCTCAGACCCTTCACCCGAGCACCGAGCCTCCCTTATATCCCTTGTTTCCTGCTCCCCCCTCCCTTCCATTCTGACAAAATTGAACAATGGTTCCTTCGTCTGCTGTCTCCTGCTCCATGCTCAGGCTTCTCACACACCAAGAGTGAAGAATTCCTGTCCTCCGCCAGTCCTCCAGAACTGGCCCTCTCCTCACTCGAGCTGGTCCTTGACTTTTGGCTTCTCCAAGAAACTTTCTTGGGCCAAGGGCCTACCTTCCTGACCTTGTCCTTCAGATGCACTTACCCTTAGCTCCCCAAAAATGGACCAGAAGACCTGGAAGGAACTGCATCAAAAGTTTAAGGGACACAGTTCCAGAAGTCCCCAGCACTCTTCATGGGCTCTACAAGCAGCTCGCCCTGAGGCTGGGGGGCATGGGTGCTTCTTGACAATAGGGCTGTTTTCCTCATCACTCCCTGATGCTTGGAAGAAGGAAAGGAAGGATGTTAGGAAACTAATGCTTATTGAATGTTTACTGGATGCCTGGCCTGATGCCAGGGGCCTTCATAAGTCTTCTCAGTCCTTGTCACGATGCCCTTGAGAGGCAGTGATCGGATTCAAGTTATCTTTGGAGCCTCCGCTGCCCTGTGAGCTCTTGTGAGCATATGGGACAAGCTGGCTTTGACTTCATGTCTGACCAAACATGGGTCTACACTCAACACACGTCTGTTATGTTGAATGGCAGGCAGCGTTGCACTGAGGCAGTGTGGCCTAGGAAGTCAAGGAGTTGGGGCTTCACTATGGTGTGTGGCTTTAGGCAAGTGATTCCATTTTTCTGAGCCCCAGTTTCCTCTTTGTGTAAAATGGGAACATGGATAACTCCAAGGCAAGGAGTCGTGAGCCTGTACAGGGTAGCTTGGTGAACTTGACAGTGCAGTGCAAGTGTGGGGGGCGGGGCTCACATGTCCTCCAAGACAGGTTTTTATTTGTCTAGTTGCTGTCTTAGCCTACAGTTCCCCAGGGCCAAATGCTGCTCCTCCTTCACAAAGCTTTCACTTTTCTGAGTCAAAAAGGAGGAAAAACAATGATTTCATTTTTCATAAAGCCACATGTGTTCAGTTTTTTTAATTTTTTTTTAAAGATTTTATTTATTTGTTTGACAAAGAGAGCACACAAGCAAGGGGAGCAGCAGGCAGAGGGAGAGAGAGAAGCAGACTCCCCACTGAGCAGGGAGCCCAATGCGGAACTCAATCCTGGGACCCTGGCTGGCATCATGACCTGAGCCGAAGTTAGATGCTTGACCGACTGAACCACCCAGGCGCCCAGTTTTGGAACTTCTGAAATTGTCATTCCAAACTTTTGATGTTAAAACATCCTCCTGTTTATGCAAGTGTGTTTATAGTAAATAGCAGCTTTTTAAAAAATGCCTGTACCTGATCAAATAAAATGCTATTGCTGCTCCGTCAGAGCCCCCTGAGACAGAGGTAGCATAGGGGTGCCAGGAGAGAGGACCTTGGGCCAGGCTTGGCCCAGAAGCACTGTGTCGTTGGCTTCCTGGAGGAGGGGAAGTCTGAGAAGAGTTCAGAAAGATGAACAGGAATACATTTGGCCGTGAAGGGTGGGAAGGACACAGTCTGGAAACCTAGTCCAGGATCAGAGCCTGCGGTCTTGGTGGCTCCCAGCAAGTCAGCACCTCTGAGCCTCCCTGGCCCAAGGTGTTGGAGCTGAGGAGTGAGTTGCTTTGTCCCAGACCTGCCTGGCTCCCAGATGGGGATGAAAAGCTCTAGGCCACTACAGTAGGCAGTGACTGAGCTTCCCCACCCCACCCCAGAGGTGGCTGCTTCTCGCACTTGGCCCAGGGAATCGCTGCCACACTCTAGCAGATCCCCAGCTCTCCTTCTGATTTGGCTTCCTGTCTCCCCCCTCTGCTGCCCCAGCAGAATCAGTAAAGTGGGAGTCACTCTGCTTTGCAGCAGGAAGGCCAAGATCCCACATCTCCAACACTCAGGCTAACTGGAAACTCAAAATCCTCCCTCCCCCTTCACACACCAACACTCGCACAGGGAATGGTGGGGGTGGGTAGGGGGCTGGTTCTTTTCCCCAGGATACTACATGGCAGCCCTGGGGGGTGGGGTGGGGCAGCCACTTCCCCAAGGCCTGCTGTGTGACCTCTGGCCTTCGTTGACCACACCACTGCCTGCAGGGAGGCAGCAGGAGGCCCCAGAGGGCTGGGAAGCCCAGACCAGTCAGAAGGGGCCGAGCATGCCCCCCCCTCCCCCGCCACAGCATGCACTTTCGCCTTCCAAGCCATGGGTCTGGATTATCCATTTTGTGGATTTTTCCAGACCTCTGCTCCATCCATCAGAGTACTTTTTTCCACCTGGAGTTCCTTGGCCAGTAGGGGCAGCCACTAGTTTGTCCAACCAGGGGCATGGGCCAGGTGCCTCCCAGCTGCCCAGCTGGCTGAGGCGAGGCAAAGGAGAACTTTCAGAGGAAGTGGAAGCCGGCCGCGGCAGGCAAAACAGCCAGGCTAGGTCGCTGCAGCAGCAGCGGCTGGTCCCATGGCCCCGCCGGACTCAACCTGGCCCACGGTACTCCGCAGTCTCCTCTCCGTGGTCAGGGAGGGGTTGCCATGGTATTTTGCCTGCTGGTGCAGTGGGACTGGGAAAAAAAAAAGCAAGCAAGCACAGGAGGTAATAAGCCTGAGGGTGGAGATTTAGGGGAGGGGTTTGAAACCTGGAGGAGGGCTGGACTTTTTGCCCCAGTTCCAGCCGGAGCCTGACTTAAGCAGGGTGGCTGCTATGGGGAGAGGTCTTCCTAAAGGCCTGGCTGAGCGTCTCTCTGTGCCATAGCTCTGCTCTCACCTGGGACATGCTGGGTCTTTCCTGAGGGTTCCAAGGTCTCCCCGTCCCTGCAACCTGATTGGCACGGCTCTCGTTCTCATTACTACACTGAGCCAGGCAGCCAATTCTGCGGGCGGCCATCAGCCACGCTTACTGAGTTCTGGTGTGACCTGACAGCGAGGGGGTGGAGTGCGGCCACCTGAGCATGCGCAGTCTGCACGGGGTAGTGGGGGGGCAGGAGTGGTGTGGGGTGGGGGAGGGGTTAAAGCTTGTTTTGATGGTGGTATTCAAGTTGAGCCCACACTCCTGAGCTTGGTGTTCAAAGAGTTACACAGTTAATTTTTGACAGTGCTCAACATTCCAATGCCACATATATTTGCCTCCAACTCTCTCTCTCTCTATATATATACATACACACATATATATGTATGTGTGTATGTATATATTCCCTAAATACCTGTACATCTGGTATCGTGTTTGCAAAATCTGTAGGTAGTGGATACATCGTTTTTGGTTTTGATTTGTGTATTGACGGCTGGGAGACACTGGTATAGTGTCAAATTTCACTTGCAAGTTGAAAGTGCCCAGCTCTGTGCTTCTAAACATAATGTGGAGGACCAGTACTTGATACAAGAATTGGTGTCTTTGCGCCACGTGTCCCAAGTCTTACGTGGGCTGAAAGGCTATGTCAACGAATTTGCTCTCGCTGAGATTTTAGATGTAAAGCTAACGTGAAGCTCTGCTATTAGAAATAGGGGGAGGAAATTCAGTCTGGGGAGTTGTAAATTGGGAGCATAAGAGTGGCTTCTTTCTCAAGAAAAACAAACAAAACAAGAATTACAGACCCCGATCTGCCCATCTCTCAATGCCATTTTTTATTAGTAGTGCTTTTTAAGGTTTTATTTATTTATTTATTTATTTATTTATTCAAAAGAGAGCGAGAGAGAGAGAGAGAGCGAGTGAGGGGGAGGGTTAGAGGGAGAAGCAGGCTGAGCGAGGAGCCTGATGTAGAACTCAATCCCAGGACTCTGAGATCATGACCTGATCCAAGGGCAGCTGCCTAACTGACTGAGCCATCCAGGTCCTCTCAGTGCCCAGTTTAAAGGCCACCTCTTCCACAAGATCCCCTTAGCCTGTTCCAGCTGGACAGCATTTCTCCCTCCTTTCTGTTTCCACAGCCCTTACTCAGATTTGTTCTAGGCCCTCTGGTGCTGCCTCTCTTGGAGTGTAGTTAGTGGTGTATTTGGGATGTTTTCCTTACACATCTGTGAGTTCCACAAAAGCACGTTTTTTTCTCTCATTCCATCTTGATGCCACCAGCCTTTAGCACGGAACCTGCACTTGATGGCAACTCTCGGAAGAACCGATGGGAATGGGTGCCTTCTCTCCCTATTGGGATTTGTTTGGATTGGTTGGGGGGGCTGCTGGAAGCCCCAGAGTTTCTCACTGGGGAGGGCAAATACTTGTCTGCAAGCGGCACCCACAGAATCTCCTTGCAGCCCTTCCCCTCTCTGCCCCTCACCCCACACTCCTCCTGGCTTTCTGTGTCCTTGTTTCTCCTTTCCTGACCTCCTTCTGCGGAGTGCAACACCTGGGGGAGCCCTTGCTTTTTGAATTGCATTTCCCTAATGACTAACGATGTTGGGCATCTTTTCATGGGCCGAGCAGGTGAGATTCGGCCTGTGTGTGAAGCTGTGCATTTAGCCTTGTTTTCCAGGTAGTCTTGGAAGTTGGAAATGCCCATTGTTCTGTAGGTTTGGGATTCCCTTGATTTAAAGAAGTTTTTACCTCCAGTTACCAGTTACCTCCAGACTCTGCACTGTTTGGAGCCTGCAACCCCACAGCCAGCCAGTCCTCTAGCCTTTCTCTACTCTCTGGCCATGCTTGTAGGTCTGGCCTTCCCTCAGCCCTAGGATTTCTTTGATTCTCTGTTTTCTATCATCTTTGACCTGTATAGTCCTAACCTACTTTGATAGCCAGCCAGGCATCTGGGGGAAAAAAAACTCAGGGAGCACAGAAGAAGGGAAAAAGGTAGGAGGTGGCAGAGTAGGTAAATCTGCCCTTCCCTCTATGCAAAAAGCCTGTTTTTATTCGTGTATCAAGCACTTCTGTGTTACAAACCTCCCTGCTCTCGGAGCACCTGGATGGCTCAGTCTATTGGGTGTCTGCCTTCAGCTCAGGTCATGATCCGAGGGTCCTGGGATCCAGCCCCGAATCAGGCTCCCTGCTCATCGGGGAGCCTGCTTCTCCCTCTGCCCCTGCCCCTTCCTCTGCTTGTGCTCTCCACTCTCTGTCTCTGTCAAATAAGTAAATAAAAATCTTAAAAAAAGAAGAAGCCTGCCTGCTCTCCATTTTTATAGGAAGAGGAATAGAAAATGGACCTATGAGAGGATAACTATCAAAATGCCTGAATTTGGCAATAAAAAGGTCACCCAGGAATTTCTACTGCTATTTGAGAGAGTGTAAGGAGCTGGTGACTCTAATGGAAAACCCAAGTAAGGACATAAAGAAGCCCTCTCCAGTTCTTAGCAGGCAAGTTATAGTAGGAGGGTTTCCAGGTGGAGAAGGGATGCATTTCTTCAGTGTCGCCTTCCTCTTCGAGTCCTCTCACTGACCCCAGTGTCCCACCCCCCCAGGTGGCCTTTGTTAACCCACCCGGGTCCAGACCCACAGCTTTCTCTTTGCGCTCCTGAGACATCTAGCATTCTCAACAGGAAATTTATAAAATACAGGAGAGCAGGGAGGAAATTATTGCAACTCCCACCCCCCGAATTAGCAGTGTATTACATAGACAATTTTCCTAAGTGTGGGCTTTGGATCCAATAGTGAAAGCCATGTGAGCCACCAACAGCCAAGGGCATCGTGGGTGCTCCGTCACCTGCCCGCTTTCTGGCCCAGCTCCTTGACTGTTCCCAGGGGGTGGGTGCCATCTAACATTCCATAATCTGGGAGGAGATTCCAAGGCAGGACCCGAAGAGACCATATCCCAAACCAGCTGCTCATGGAAGCCCTCCTACTCTAGCCTGGTATCCTATCTGGGCAGGAGGTCGGCCGGTGGGTCTGTCTCAATGCAGGGATCTGGTTCTCTAGAGCTGGCTTTCCGAAGTGGGCTCATGTTCACCTGGGAGAGGGAGTACATCTCGTGCTTTGAGAGGGGACACCAGCAATGTTTCTATCTTAACAGCAGAGCATTTGTTTTTATGGTGTTCTTTAAGTTAGGCCATATGGTAGTGATTTCCCATTTACCTGAGTGATACAAAAGCTTCTCTAAGTGGAAGAGTGAGAAATTTAAAGGGAAAGTTTCATTAAATAATAGTTCAGGTGGTACATGGATATGATAAAAATCAGGATGGTGGGGGAAGAAAAGGAGGTCCTAGGGATGGCTGGGTGGCTCAGTCAGTGAAGCGTCTGCCTTCGGCTCAGGTCATGATCTCAGGGTCCTGGGATGGAGCCCCACGTCGGGCTCCCTGCTTGGCAGGGAGCCTGCTTCTCCCTCTCCCTCTGCCTGCCGCTCCCCCTGCTTGTGTGCGCTCTCTCTGACAAATGGATAAATAAAATCTTTAAAAAGAAAAAAAAGGAGGTCCCAGCCATTCAAAAAAAAAAAACCCACAAAAAAATTGGGACGGTGGTCTGCAGGTGACTGGAAAATAGGACACACTGCCTTAGAGTTTACCTAAGAGTAGATAGTTGTCAGGAGGGCTGTGTGACAGGAATTACCAACAGTTAGTTCTTGGGGCCTTCTCATTTCTGGACCTCTGATGCTCTCTCTGGTGAGAGCAAGGAAAGGCTAGAATTGATTTTCTAATCTATTCGATCTGATAGATTGGCTCTTCGTCTCCTCTGTGAGCAGAGGTAACTGGGCCATCAACTATGTTTTGTGTATTTATTTTTTTAAAGATTCAGTTTATTTGACGGAGAGTGAGAGAGCATAAGCAGGGAGAGCGGCAGAGGGAGACACAGAGGCAAGGTCCCCGCCGAGCAGGGAGCCCGATGCGGGGCTCGATTCCAGAACCCTGAGATCATGACCTGAGCCAAAGGCAGATGCTTCATTGACTGAGCCTCCAAGGTGCCCCTTTGTATTTATTTTATTTATTTTTTTTTATTTTTATTTTTTTAAAGATTTTATTTATTTATTTGACAGAGAGAGAGATCACAAGTAGGCAGAGAGGCAGGCAGAGAGAGAGAGGGAAGCAGGCTCCCTGCTGAGCAGAGAGCCCGATGCGGGACTCGATCCCAGGACCCTGAGATCATGACCTGAGCGAAGACAGAGGCTTAACCCACTGAGCCACCCAGGCGCCCCTTTGTATTTATTTTTAATTGAAGTATAGTTGATCCCTGTTAACTTGGCTTCAGATGTACAATATAGTGACTTGACAATGATATACATTATAAAATGCTCACCATGATAAGAACATTACAATACTGTTGACTATATTCCCTATGCCTTAGTTTTCATCCCCGTGACTTATTTCATAAACTGAAAGTTGGTGCCTCATAATCCCCTTCACCCATTTTGTCCATTCTCCACCCCCAAATCCCCCTTTGGCAACCACGACTTTGTTCTCTGTATTTATGAGGCCGTTTCTCTCTGGAGTGGGGTTTTTTTTGTTTGTTTGTTTGTTTGTTTTTTTTGCTATTGTTTGTTTTTTAGATTCCACATGGAAGTGAAATCGTAACGTATTTGTCTTTCTCTGACTGACTTATTTCACTTTTTATACCCTCTAGATCCTCCATGTTGTCATGAATGGCAAGATTTCATTTTTTTAATGGCTGAGTAATATTTCAGTGTGTGTGTATATATATCTCACATCTTCTTTATCCATTCATCGATTGATGAACACTATGTTTTCTTTTTTTTTAAGATTTTATTTATTTATTTGTCAGAGAGAAAGAACAGAAGCATGGGAAGCAGCAGGCAGAGGAAGAGGGAGAAGCAGGCTCTCTGATGATAAGGGAGCCTGATGCGGGGCTCCATCCCAGAACCCTGGGATCATGACCTGAGCTGAAGGCAGATGCTTAACTGACTGAGCCACCCAGGCATCCCTATTTTCTCATTAGCTTCCTCTAATGATTTCCTTGTTGAAAGTCAACGCAGGGACGCCTGGGTGGCTCAGCCGGTTAAAGCCTCTGCCTTCGGCTTGGGTCATGATCTCAGGGTCCTGGGATTGAGCCCCGCATCAGGCTCTCTGCTCAGTGGGGAGCCTGCTTCCCCCCTCTCTCTCTGCTTGCCTCTGCCTACTTATGATCTTTCTCTCTGTGTCAAATAAATAAAATCTTAAAAAAAAAAAAGAAAGTCAATGCAGAAATGGTAGTAGCCAAACCTCAGATTTCTCTGCTTTGACAGAATCTCTTCTGCTCAATAGTTTACCTTTCCGGGGCGCCTGGGTGGCTCAGGCAGTTAAGCATCTGCCTTTGGCTCAGGTCACAATCCCAGAGTCCTAGGATCCAGCCCCATGTCAGTATCCCTGGGAGCCTGGATCTCCCTCTGCTCTCTCTCTATCTCTCTTTCTCTCACTATCTCTCTCTCTCCCAAATAAATAAAATCTTAAAAAAAACAATATAAATAGTTTCCCTCCCAACCCCAGGTGGGACCCTCCAGAAAGAGGATTTTTCCAATCTTTTCTCCTTTTCCTCTCCACCATCCTAGCCCGTTGCCTCCTGTAACATCACACGGGATGCACTGATATTTTGGGGCCAAAACAAGTGCACACTAGACCCATCTGCTTCTGTTTGTGAGGGGCCTCCTGGCTCTGCTGTGTGGTGGGCATTACCTGGTGGCCATCCTTGGTGCGGCGGGAGGGAACCGAGGCAGCTGGTATTGACCGAGTCCCTACCAGGAGCCAGGCACGCCACTGGGCCTCTGTCTCACTGGCCTCACCACGTTCCCCTACCAGTCCATTCAGTCTCATGGGACACTTGAGGAAACTGAGGCTCAGAGAAGCTGAGGTAACTTGCCACAGGTTCCCTGCTCATGTGCACTCTCCACATGCCAGCACGGGGCAGAGGAGGCTGGGAGACGGAACAGGGGCAGCGGGGGGCGGGGGAGGGAGTGGGGGTGGGAGGGGGCCGCCTGCCCTTTCCGGTCCAGTGCGTGCTGCTGCTGTTGGCCACTTAGATGACTAGCAAAAGGTCTCCACACAAGGGCTTTCTCTTTTGCCTGCAACAACAATGAGCTGGAGGGGAAAACAGACTGATTAAAGTTGAATCTGTCCTAGTGGGAAACTGGCCAGAGCTTCTCTGGAGAGCCTCAGGCTGGGCCCGGCTGGCTGTCAGGATGTGGCCTGGAGCCTGACTTCCCTTCCTGGCCCTCCCTTTATCTTTCATTGCCTTCTGCTCCCTGACCCCACTGCCCCCTCCATGGGAGCTGAAGAGCAAGCTGCTCAGAAGGAAACTGGCTTTTGTTATTTTACCTGGATAAGTGTCTCCATGTGCCTTCTCTGGAAATCTACTCACGGATGAAGGAGGTGGACCGGGGTAACCCTAATAGTGTGTGTTTTGTTGGAGGTCTAAAGACAAGTAAGGGCAGTTCCTTACATTCATCACTGGTGTTGTTCCCACCTCCCTTCCAGTCACTAATTCTAAACCCATTCTTTTTTTTTTTAAATTTATTTATTGAGGTATAATTGACGTGTAACATTATATTAGTTTGAGGTGTACCCAAAAATGATTTGATATTTGTGTATAGTGCAAAATGATCGCCACAGTAAGTCTTGATAACACCTATCCCTATTCTTATAAAACACAGTTGGTAAATATATAGACCTTTATCTTCGCATTTAAAGCTACCAACAGATGGGTTCCAAGCGGCCTGTCCAGTCTTGTGATCTATCGCTTCCTTATGCAATTCTCATTTTCCTGCTGACCAAAGTACCCACCATGGCCTAATGGTTCCTGACTTTTTGGCATCCCTGCTCCTACTGCCTCTGCCTATTAAAAACAGCTTCATGGGATAGTGAGAGGCATTAGAATAAAAAAAATCCGAAGCCCTGAGTTGAATGTTAGACCTTTCAGGCTCATCCTCTGTGAGCTTTGGTTTACTTCTCTCTAAAATGGGACTAACAAGGGGCGCCTGCGTGGCTCAGATGGTTGGGCATCTGCTTTCAGTTCCGGTCACGATTTCAGGGTCCTGGGATCGAGCCCCGAGTCGGGCTCCTAGCTCAATAGGGAGTCTGCCTCTCCCTCTCCTTCTGTCTCTCCCCCTGCTTGTGCTCTCTCTGTCTCTCTCTCAAATGAATCATTAAAATCTTTTAAAAAAATAAAACGGGGCTAACAAAACAGCCCTCCTACCTTTTAAATTGGTCTTGATGAGACACAGTGATATGAAAAACCCTTTGTGAAATGTAAAGCACCATCTAAATGTCATTTTTTAAAGGCTTATTTATTTGAGAGAGAGAGAGAGAGAGAACATGAGCGGGAGGGCCGGAGGGAGAGGGAGAGAGAATCTCAAGCAGACTTTGCTCCAAGTGCAGAGCCTGATGTGGGGCTCAGTCTCATGACCCTGAGATCAGGACCGGAGCTGAAACCAAGAGACGGACGCTTAACTGACTGTGCCCCCCAAGCACCTCCCCAAATGCCATTTCTTATTGCTGAAGGACAATGACCCATCCTTCAGGGCTCAGCTCAGTCGTAGGTCCCCTGTGAAGGTTCCTTGAGGCCTTGGGTGGGAGAGAGCACTCCCTCATTTGGCGGTGCTACAGTACTTGGGCATTCGTCATGGCATGCACCCCTCTATGCCTAGCACGAGGGGTACTTGTACGCAAGGCTAAGAGTTTATGTTGAGGGCAGAGAAGTGGCTTAGGCATCTTTTTCCCCAGAGGGCCAAACCTTGCACACAATAAATTCTCAAAAAGCAGGTAGTGAAACTGGGAAGCAGGAAGAGAAAAGGCTGCTTCTGCGACTTAGAGCACCACCTATGCGTTCCCTTTGGGAGCTGGGAGGAGAGGGAGAATGACAGAGGTGGGAGTGGGATGGCTAGACGAGGGGGTGATGGAAATCTTTTGAATGACTTCCATTAACCAGTTTCATTGACTCCTAAACTTTCTGAGTTTTCATTCAGTTCAGGCTGCAGAGTTCTACCCCGGGAATCCTTGGGAAGAAAGAAGCTGGATAATTGAGTCCTTCGCCCACCCCTGTCTTGCCCTAGAGTACCACGGGGTGAGTCCAGGAGCATGACACAGCCTGAACACCTTGCCCACCAAGTCTCATGTTCTGCAATGGCTGAGCAGCAGAGAGAAACCTCAGGGCTTCAGGAGGCCAGATAAGACCACTTTCTTTTGAAAGATCTTATGTATTTATTTGAGAGAGAGAGAGAGCATGAGAAGGGGGAGGGTCAGAGGGAGAAGCAGACTTCCTGCTGAGCAGGGACCCCGATGCAGGACTCGATCCCAGGACTCCGGAATCCTGACCTGAGCCGAAGGCAGTCACTCAACTGACCGAGCCACCCAGGCACCCCAGATATGACTTTTGTTTTGTTTCGTTTTTAAAGCTGTCTGTGGTGCCTCCATGGACTAGGGTGAAAGGAAAGCAGATCTTCAACAACAAAGCTACTTCAAGTCCACATTAGCAATACCCAGGCCTTGCTAAGTGCTTCTGGCTCAACGTTTGGGTCCTTCTGCTCTTTTTTTTTTTTTAAACAATGTTATTGAGGTACATTTGACTTCCAGTAAATGACACACATTTAAAGTGTACAGGTTGGTGAGTTTTGACATATGTAAATACCCATAACATCATCCACACAATCAAGATAATGAATGTTTCCATTATCCCCAAAAGTTCTCTTGTGGGTCACCTTTGATCTTTCTTCACAGCATAAGTTGAGCAAAAGAGCATGGGTTTATTGGTGATGATAGGCCCTTCTTAGATTAGAAGATGTTCGGGAGGAGCGGGCTTGGATTTTGGATCTTGAGGCCCACGGAGCCTTGAAAAGTCATTTCTTCATGAAAACCAGCTTTTGTGGTGCTTGTTATGGGCACATTCCTCTGGAACTGTACTGTTTGGCTGACCCAAGGCACACCTTCTCCTCTCTGGGCCTCAGTTTTTCCATCAATAGAATGAAACCGTTGGGTAAGATCTCTAAGCTTCCTGTCAACCTGGCTTGAAAGGCTCTTGCTGTGACAGCCTTTTCTAAACAGCAATTTTTAAAAAGTCTAGAAAAGGGACACCTGAATGGCTCAGTTGGTTAAGCAGCTGCCTTTGGCTCAGGTCATGATCTCAGGGCCCTGGGATCGAGCCCCACATTGGCGGGGGGGGTCCTTGCTCAGCGGGGAGTCTGCTTCTCTCTCTGACCCTCCCCCCTCTTATACTCTCTCTCTCAAATAAATAAATAGAATCTTTTTTAAAATCTTGAAGAAGTATAATCTATCTTTGTTTCCTCAGGCCCTGAGTTACATGCTGGTAGGGTCCTGGCTGATGACCAGAGTGCTGTGGGGTTCTGAGGGTTCTGAGTGGATTATTACCCCATTTTATAGATGTGGACACTGAGGCTTGGAAAGGAGAGATTATCTACCCACCGTTAATAAGTAGCTGAGCTGGGATACAAATCCAGTCCTGACTCCTAATCCGGTCCTCTGGGCCCAGTTGCACACTACTCAAAGATAATACTCCTAAGTACTCCGGCTTAGTTCTCTCCGTGTTGCTGGGGTGAGTAAGGGCTCTTGCATCCAACAGATAGTCCTACTTTCTGTCTGGCTCAGTCTGCTAGCCCTAACTCAACTTCGCAGGCCTCTCTGGCCAGGCGAAGGGGCAAAAAAAGTGTGCCCCTGAATCAGGCCGATTCTCTGGCTTTACATGTTCTTGGACCGGAGTTTTCCAGAAAGCAGAAACTCTCCGGGTGTGTAGTTCACTATATATATATATATATAGTCTCCTGGGACCATATGCAGGCAAATGTTTAACAACCACCAGGGGTGGGATCACGGGGTCAGCGGGAAAAGGTGGAAATCTTGGGATTTCCTCATGGGTGCCAAGGGGACCCGGAATGGGGTGGGGTTGAGACAGCACTGGATGGAGCTGCCCACAGTCATTTTGGGGCAAGCAGATGCTCCCATCAGCTGTACCTTTTGTAGCTCCCTGGGGGAACGTGGGAGGGCCAGTTACTTCCCCTCTTTTTAGAGACCCCCTGGCTGCCCGCTGTGCCCCCAGGTGGGAAAGGAGTGCCTTGGAGACAAGCTCGAGCTAAGGGGAATTTGAGGTGGCAGCAGGACTCTGAGCAGGCCCAGAGTGTCTCCTTCCTGAGGATTCAACAAGCACCCTGACTACCAGGTGGTCAGTAACTATTTGTTGACCGAATAAAGAAACGCTTACTGCGTGTCAAGCACTGCTGGGGGGAGGGGGACGGTGGGTCCCAGACCCTGATTGTGGTAGAAGGAGGGATAGACAAACACATAAATAACCATTAGGTGTGACAGAATGCGATAAATGCCCTCAGAGAAGAAAGACAAAGACATCAAGGGAGGAGGGAAGCTTACATCTGGCAGCGGAGGTGGGGGAAGGGGCTCCAGAGAAAACTTCCTGCTTGAGATGACATTTGAGCTGATCTTGAAGCGGGACTGGGGTTTCTAGAGTGGATCATGAATGTTTATGTGGTGGGGGTGGGGAGAGAGAATGGGCCGCATTCCAGGACCCAGCAGCAGGCTTAGGGCCAGAGAGCTCCCTGAGGATGTCCCCAGAGAACACAGAGAACTGCAAATCACTGATAATCCCAGAGTTTCAGTGTAGTTTAGCATTTTCAATCTCCTTCCCATCATGCCTTGATCTGAGCCCCAAAGTAGCTACGTGGCCTTAGCCAGGGCCCGCGGTGCCTTATTGGCCTGGTAGCCCAAACTGAAGTGGTGGCCAATCCTGGTAGCATGACAGTAGAGTCCCCAAGAGAGTGTTCCTTCCCAGCTCATCATGTTGCTAGAAACAACAAAGGTCCTTGAGTCTGGGAGAAGGCCACACAGGGAACAACAGTTGCTGGCTTCATCTGTAATTCATGTGGCTGTGATGGGCCATTGCTGGGCAGCCATGGGGCTGAGTCTGGGTGCAGAGGAGCCGGGAAGGGCCATTATTTTGTATGAGATTGTGCGTTGGGCAGTCCCCAAACTACATAGTGAGGAGTTGGGAGAGCAGCATTCCTGGCTGTGCTATCCATAGGCATGAGCCTGGGAATATAATCCAGCCCCTTCTCTGCTCTTGCCTCTTTCTCTCTTTCCTGTCTAAATGAAATTAGTTGCCGTTAGCCAGTAAACTGAATGGTTTCACTTGACATGGGACAGGATGTTGGATTAAATTCAGCAGACACTTTCAAATATAGTATGTCCTCAATTCTTCAAAACAACCTTATAAGTAGAAATTGTTATTTGCTCTTCGTGGATGAGGAAATATTTAAGTGACCTGCCAAGGGCATGCAGCTAGGAAGGTGAAATTTGAGGCCAGGTCTCCCCACTTCAGGCTCTCAGCTGCAGAGACTCTGAAGGCTGGGAGTTATAAATTAATTACAAACAACCAAAATCCAGGGACTAGACAAAGGAGAAGAAAGGGGAAATGGAAGTTAGGCAACCACCAGACCAGAGTGTGCCTCCAGGATGAATAAGTTGATCAAGGGAGGAAAAGAAAATTGGAAGCTGCCTTCGGCTCAGGTCATGATCTCACGATCCTGGGATCAAGTCCCGCATCGGGCTCTCTGCTCGGCAGGGAGCCTGCTTCCTCCTCTCTCTCTGCCTGCTTCTCTGCCTACTTGTGATCTCTGTCAAATAAATAAATAAAATCTTTAAAAATTTTTTAAAAATTAAAAAAATTGTTAAAAAAAAAGAAAAGAAAACTGGAGGCTCCACTTGCAGAATGGAAGAGTCTAGAAGGCTCACATTTGTGCCTTTGGGAAAAGGGTGGAGTTGGAGCCCCCACTCATCGAGGTTCTCACCTGCCCACCATGCTACATCCAAGCGACCATGAACAGCTCTGTTCTCCTCAAGACTGAGAAGTCAGTCATGGATGGCCTCCAGAGAGGGGCCATTTACCCTAAGCAGATTTCATCCACAAATATTTGTTGCCTGTATACAAGTATGAGGGTCAGGGCTAGTTTATTTATGAAAGGTAGTTATACAAAAACTGGCCTGGTTTTAATTATTTTTAACCGGTTTATTGAGATGTAATTTATATACCATGTAATTTATGTATCCATTTGAGGCGTACAATTCAAATGTTTTTATATTTAAAGAGTTAAGGCAACCGTCACCACGATCAATTTTAGAACATTTTCATCACGCCCCAAATAAGTATTATACCCTTTCAGCCATTGCTCTCAACCCCTCCCCCTGCTCTGTGCCCCTGCACCCCAGAAGTAGGCAACAACTAGTATACTTTCTGCCCCTATGGATCTGCCTATTCTGGACATTTCCAAATATGTCTTCTTTTGTCAATTGCTTCTTTAACTAAGCATAATATTTTTGAGATTCATTCATGTTGAAGGACGTATCAGGATTTCATTCCTCTCTTTTTGCTGAAATATATTCAATTGCGTAGGTATATCACATGTTGTTTATCCACTGATGGACCTTTGAATTGGCAAGATTTTGTGTGGGTATATGTTTTTATTCTCTTGGAGCCTAGGAGTGGGATTGCTGAGTCATATGGTGACCCTTTTGAGGAACTGTGAAACTGTTCTCTAAAGTGGCTGTACCATTTCTCCACATCCTTATCAACACTTGTTATTGAGTATTGTTTTGATTATAACCATCCTGGTGGATGGGAAGTGCTGGTTCATTGTACTTTTGATCTGAATCCCCTTAATAGTCATGATGTTAAGCATCTTTTCATGTGTTTGTTGGCCATTTATATATTTTCTTTGGAGAAATATCCATTTGCTCATTTGTATTTAGGTGATTTGTCTTTTTATTGTTGGGTTGTAATTGTTCTTTATATATTCTGGATACTAGACTGTTAATCAGATATATGATTTGCAGGTGTTTTCTGTGAGTTGTCCTTTTACTCTCTTGATACTGTATTTCGATGAACAAAAGTGTTAAATTTCGGGAGGTCCAGTTGATCGATTGTATCTTTTGTTGCAGATGCTGTGGTGTCCTATCTAAGAATCCATTGCCAAATTTATGGTCATGAAGATTTATCCCCATGTCTTCTTCTAAGAACTTCATAATTTTAGCTCTTATATTTTGTTCTTTGGATTCATTTTGAGTTAATTTTTGTATAGGTGAGAGGGGAGAGGTAAGAGTCCAACTTTATTCTCTTGCACCTGGCTATCCAGTTGTTCCAGAACAATTTGTGTTTTTTTAAAGATATTTTATTTATTTATTTGACAGAGAGAGACACAGCAAGAGAGGGAACACAAGCAGGGGGAGTGGGATAGGGAGAAGCAGGTTCCCTGCTGAGCAGGGAGCCAGGCACAGGGCTCAATCCCAGGACCCTGGGATTATGACCTCAGCTGAAGGCAGAAGCTTAATGATTGAGCCACCCAGGCGCCTCCCAGAACTACTTGTTGAAGACTATTCTCCCATTGAATAGTGTTGGCATTCTTGTAAAAAATCAGTTGTCCACAGATGAATGGGTTTATTACTGGACTGTCAGTTTTATCCCACTTGTCTATATATATTCATGCAAATACCATGTGGTTTTTTGATTACTGTAGCTTCCCAGTCTGATTAGAAATCCGGAAGTGTTGAGTCCTCCAACTTTGCTGTTCTTTGTCAAGAGTGATGGGCTCTTTGAGGTCCCCTTCAAGTACATATGAATTTTAGAGTTAGCTCTTCCATTTATGCAAAAAAAAAAGGCCATTGGGGTTTTGATAAGGATTGCATTGAATTTGTAGATCACATTGGGTAGTATTTATGTCTTTCAGTCCATGAACACAGAGCATGTTTCCATTTATTTGGGCTTTAATTTCTTTAATCAGTGTTCTGAAATTTTCAGTGTATAAACCTTGTGCCTCTTTGGTTCAATGTATTCTTAAGTATTTTATTCTTTTCAATGCTGCTCATTTTCTTTTTTTTTTTAAGATTTTATTTATTTGTTTGACAGAAAGAGAGACAGCAGAGATCCCAGACTCTGGGATCATGACGTGAGCCAAAGGTAGACGCTTAACTGACTGAGCCAACCAACTGCTCATTTTCATAAATAAAGCTCTTTTCTTAATTTTATTTTTGAACTGTTCATTGCTAATGTATAGACATACATCTGAATTTGGTATGACCTTGTTACCCTGCCATTTTGCTGACTTCATTTGTTAACACTAATAGTTTTTTGGTGGGTTTTTAAGGATTTTAGGTATATAAGACCATGTCATCTTAAATAGAAAAAGCTTTACTTCTCCCTTTCCTATTTCAATGATTTTTTTTCTGAATGCTCTGGCTACAACTTTCAGTACAACTTTGAATAGAAGTGTCAAGAGAGGACATCGTTGTTTGTTCCTGATCTAAGGGAGAAGGCTTTCATTCAGCCTTTTACCACTGAGTATGTTATTAGGTGGAGGTTTTTCATGTGTGCGCCTTATCATGTTTTGAAAGTTCCCTTTCATTCCTCATTTGTTGAGTGTTTGTATCATGAAAAGGTGTCGAGTTTTGTCAAAGGTTTTGTTCTGCATTATTTGAGATGATCATGTGGCCTTTTTCTTTGTTCTATTAATGTGGTGTTTTATTATGATTGGGATTTTGATGCAGAACCACCATCACATTCCTGGGATAAATCCCACTTGGTCAGGATATATAATCTTTCCAATATGCTGTTGGTTTGCTAGTATTTTCTTGAGGATTTTTGCATCTACATAAAAGATATTAGTCTGGAGTTTCCTTGTGATGTGTTTGGCTTTGGAATCAGGCTAATGCTGGCCTTGTAGAATGAAATAGGAAGTGTTCTGTCCTCTTTACTCTTTTGAAGAGTTTGAGAAGGATTGGTGTTAACTATTCCTTAGATATTTAGTGGTTTTCACAGTGTAATCATCTGGTCCTGGACTTTTCTTTATTGGGAGGTTTTTGGTTACAGATTCAATGGCTTTACTTGTTATAAGTCTATTCAGATTTTCTATTTCTTTTTGAGTCAGTTTTGGTAGTTTGTGTGTTTCTAGGAATTTGTCCATTACATGTGGGTTATCTAATTTGTTAGTGTACAACTGTTCATAGTATTCTCTTATAATCCTTTTTATTTCTATAAGGCTGGTAGTAATGTTGCCACTTTCATTTTATTCTTTTTTTAAATTAACATATAATGTATTATTTGTTTCAAGGGTATAGGTCTGTGATTCATCAGTCTTATTACATAATTCACAACGTTCACCATAACACATACCCTCCCCAAAGTCCATCAGCCAGCTACCCTTTCCCTCTCACCTCCCTCCACTCCAGCAACCCTCAGTTTGTTTCCTGAGATTAAGAGTCTCTTACGGTTTTTCTCCCTCTCTGGTTTCATCTTGTTTTATTTTTCCTTCCCTTCCCCCCCCCACAAATCCCCACCCTGCTTCTCAAATTCAAGATATCAGAGAGATCTTCTGATAATTGTCCTTCTCTGATTGACTTATTTCACTTAGCATAATAGCTTCTAGTTCCATCCATGTCATTGCAAATGACAAGATTTGGTGGGGGGGGGGTTGATGGCTGCATAGTATTCCATCATGTATATATACCACATCTTTATCCATTCATCTGTTGATGGACATCTAGGTTCTTTCCATAGTTTGGCTAGTGTGGACATTGCTGCTATAAACATTTGGGTGCACATGCCCCTTTGGATCACTACATTTGTATCTTTAGGGTAAATACCCAGTAGTGCAATTGCTGGGTCATAGGGTAGCTCTATTTTTAACTTTTTGAG
Source organism: Lontra canadensis (assembly GCF_010015895.1). Lineage (NCBI taxonomy): Eukaryota > Metazoa > Chordata > Mammalia > Carnivora > Mustelidae > Lontra > Lontra canadensis. The sequence goes on along the minus strand of NW_022631204.1, from coordinate 782,259 downwards.
GAACCTTCATACTGTTTTCCGAGTAGCTGCACCAGCTTGTATTCCCACCAACAGTGTAGGAGGGTTCCCCTTTCTCCTCATCCTTGCCAACACCTGTCGTTTCCTGACTTTATAATTTTAGCCATTCTGACTGGTGTGAGGTGGTAATCCTGCTGTGGTTTTGATTTGTATTTCCCTGGTGCCAAGTGATGTTGAGCACTTTTTCATGTCTCTGTTGGCCATTTGTATGTCTTCTTTGCAGAAATGTCTGTTCATGTCTTCTGCCCATTTCTTGATTGGAGTATTTGTTCTTTGGGTGTTGAGTTTGATAAGTTCTTTATAGATTTTGGACACTAACCCTTTACCTGGTATGCCATTTGCAAATATCTTCTCCCATTCTGTTGGTTGTCTTTTGGTTTTGTTGACTGTTTCCTTTGCTATGCAAAAGCTTTTGATCTTAATGAAGTCCTAATAGTTCATTTTTGTCCATGCTTTCCTTGGCTTTGGCGATGTTTCTAGGAAGAAGTTGCTGTGCTGAGGTTGAAGAGGTTTCTGCCTGTGTTCTCAAAGATTTTGATGGATTCCCGTCTCACACTGAGGTCTGTTTTTGTGTGTGGCGTAAGGAAATGGTCCAGTTTCATTCTTCTGCATGTGGCTGTCCAATTTTCCCAATACCATTTGTTGAAGAGACTGTCTTTTTTCCATTGGACATTCTTTCCTGCTTTGTCGAAGATTAGTTGACCATAGAGTTGAGGGTCTATTTCTGGGCTCTCTATTCTGTTCCATTGATCTATGTGTCTATTTTTGTGCAGTACCATACTGTCTTGATGATTACAGATTTATAATAGAGCTTGAAGTCTGGAATTGTGATGCCACCAGCTTTGGCTTTCTTTTTCAACATTCCTCTGGCTATTTATGTTTTTTTCTTGTTCCATAAACATTTTAGGATTATTTGTTCCATTTCTGTGAAAAAAGTTGATGGTATTTTGACAGGGATTGCATTCAATGTGTGGATCACTCTAAGTAGCATAGACATTTTGATTGGTTTATTTAATTAATTTACATTTAATATTATTATTGATACAGCTGAGCTTACATTTGTCATTTTACTTTTTCTTTTCTGTTTCATGTCTTCTTATCTTCTATTCCTCCTTTAGTTCTTTCTTTCATGTTAAGTGAATATTTTCTAATGTAGCACTTTAATTTTTTAAAAGATTTTACACTATATTTTTGAGTTATTAGTTGTTCTAGGGCTTACTATATACAGATTAACTTTTCAGACTCAGCTTCAGATTTATACTAACATAATTCCAGTGACATATAGAAATGCTACTCCTATGCACAATTGATTCTTATTATTTATGGATTCCATATTTATAAATTTGCTTACTTGCTAAAATTTATTTGTAACCCTAAAATCAGTACGTTTATGCTTTTCTTCATTTATCCCAGAGGATTTGAGTTTTCATCATGAGTCTTTTCCTTAGTTCAAAATAGCTCTGCCTCCACCCACTTCCTCTGTGGTCTCATTAGCAAATATATTTACATGTCTACATGTGCAATCCCAACAATACACTATGTACATATTGTTTTATGTAGTTGATTTTTTAAAAAAGATTTTATTTATTTATTTGACAGAGAGATAGAGAGCACAAGTAAGCAGAGAGGCAGGCAGAAGGAGAGAGAGAGAGAAGCAGGCTCTTTGCTGAGCAGGGAGCCGGATGCAGGGCTCAATCCCAGGACCCTGGGATCATGACCCAAGCCGAAGGCAAATGCCTAATGACTGAGCCACCCAGGCAGCCCTAATTTCTGTTTTTTTAAGCCCCCCGGTTTGTGGTACTTTGTTGTAGCAGCCCTAGGAAGCTGATACACCAGATCTCTTTTTTTCATTATTGTTCTTCTCAACTCCAGAATTTCTGTTTCATTATTTTTAATAATTTCTCTTTATTGGTATTCTTTTTTTTTTTTTAATGTAGGCTCCACACCCAGCATGGAGCCCAACACAGGGCTTGAACTCACCATCCTGAGATCAAGACCTGAGCTGAGTTCAAGAGTTGGATGCTCAACCGATTGAGCCACCCAGGTGCCCCTGTGGATATTCTTTACTGATGTGACATTGCCATAGTTCTTTTTTTTACTTCTTTTCATTATTTCATCCACTTCTTTGGACAGATTTACAATGGCTTTTTTGAAGTCTTTGCCCATTAAAGCTGTCATCTGCTTCTTTTCACAGGTAGTTTTTGTTGCTTGATTTTGGTGGGGTGACGTCTTCTTCGTCTCATACCATTTTGTTGTAAACTGGACATTTTAGATAGTTCACTGTAGCAACTTGGGGTGCTGGTCTTACCACCCCGACCCTAGGGCTCACTTATATTAGTTTGTTGTTTGCTTGTTTAGTCACTGACTGAATTATTTTAGTGAAGTCTAACCACCCCACAGTCCTAGGGTGAAGCCTCTGATGGTCCTTGGGGGCACAGCCCCAGGATGCCCACAAACATCCTGGGTTTTGGCAGGGCTCTCTTTGGCCACACTCAGCTATTAAGTTCCTCTAATTGTCAGCAAATTGTCCTAGTGTTTGCAATAATCCCCTAAAGCATACATTGTTCCCCAATCTGATCCAATCAAATTGGGGCTCCTTTGAAGGGAGAGTTTCCTAGATCAGAGTCTGAAATTTGTTCTAATCCAGGAAGACTCTTCTCAGCTGTCTCTTTCCTTGTATCTCTCCAGCAAATTATCCTGTCTACAATTTAGTCTCCATTGCCAATGAATCTATCATTCTCCTATCAGCCGCCCTTTACCATCACTTTCATTTTTTAAAAAAAGATTTTATTTATTTATTTGACAGAGAGAGACACAGCGAGAGGGAACACAAGCAGGGGGAGCAGGAGAGGAAGAAGCAGGCTCCCCGCTGAGCAGGGAGCCGGACTCTGGGCTCGATCCCAGGATCCCCGGATCATGACCTGAGCCGAAGGCAGATGCTTAATGACTGAGTCACCCAGGTGCCCCTACCTCCGCTTTTTTTTTTTTAAGATTTTATTTATTTATTTGACACAGAGAGGGAGAGAGAGAGGCAGAGAGAGAGGGTTGGGGGAGAAGCAGACTCCCTACTTAGCAGGGACCCCAGTTTGGGGCTCGATCCCAGGACCTGGGATCATGACCTGAGCTGAAAGCAGACGCTAAACCAATTGAACCACCCAGGTACCTCCACCTTTTTTGAGAGTAAACTTAGCTTTGAATTTCTCCACTTTCTGTTATAAATAAAGTCCATTCCTCTGGGGAAGGATTCAGAGGTTTCCGTTCTATGGTCCTCTTCTCCCAAGGGGCAAAATCTCTGAGCCACAACTCTGGTGCTATGGTCAGGGACAATGGCGTGGTTCTGAATAACACCCCACACTTGAGGAGATGAGTGCTCAGTGGAGGGAAAGGCAGCATTCAGATCTCCTTGGCTTACCTCTCTTGGAGTGGTATCCACGACTCATAAGCAAGGTCAAAGGGCAGTCATGGTCCTCTTATTCTCAGTGGTGCCATTCCCTAGTTAGAGTCTCCATATCCCACAAGTGGGGGCTGGTATGAAAGAAAGAAGTCCTCGCCTCTCAGCCACACTCATCTCAAAATTCCCCTCACCAACAAGTCTTTGGCCTATTTTTTATTGTTCGTTTTCTTATCATTGAGTTTTAAGAATTCTTTATATACTTTGGATAACAGTCCTTTTGTAAATATTGTCTCCCACTCTACGGCTTGTCTTCTCATTCCATTTATATTGTCTTTTGCAGGGCAAAAACGTTTGTATTTTAATGAAATCCAGCTTATCAACTATTTCTTTCATGGATCTTCAAGTCATTGCCATACCCAAGGTCATCTAGACTTTCTCCTAGATGTTATCTTCTAGGAGCTTTATAGTTTTGTGTCTTGTGTTTAGGTCTGTGATACATTTTGAGTTACTTTTTTGTGAAGTGTGTAAAGTCTGTGTCTGGATTCATTTTTACACGTGGATACCCAGTTGTTCTAGCACCATTTGTTGGAAAGACTCTTTTTGTGCCATTGCATTGTGTTTGCTTCTTTGCCAAAACTCAGTGGACTATATTTATGCGGATCTATTTCTGGGCCTTCTAATCCATTCCACTGATACTTATTTTTGTTCTTCCCCTTCAATGTTGTGTTGGCTATTCTGAGTCTTGCCTCTCCACTTAAACTTAAGAATCAGTTTGTTGATATCCACAAATTAACTTGCTGGGATTTTTACTGGGATTGCATTGAATCTGTACATTGGATTGGGAAGAACTAACATCATGACAATATTGAGTCTTCCTATCTATGAACATGGAATATCTCTCCATTTATTTAGTTCTTCTTTGGTTTTGTTCATCAGAGTTTTGTGATTTTCTTCATATAGATCTTAGATTTATACCAAGTATTTCATTTTGGGGATGCTAATGTAAAGGGTATTGTGTTTTTAAGTTCCAATTTCACTTGTTCATTGCTTAGTGTATGGGAAAGCAATTGACTTTTGTATATTAGCCTTGTATTTGGCAACCCTGCTGTTACTGTTTATTAGTTTAAGGAGAATTTTTTGTCCAGTCTTTCAGATTTGCTGTGTAGACAATCGTGTCACTGGAACCAAGATTTAATTATTAATTTTAATCATTCATATTATTTATATGCTTTTTTTGGGTCTTACTGTATTAGCTGAAATTTCCCATAAGATGTTGAAAAGAAATGGATGAAACTCATCAGGAAACATATCTGGGCCTGGTTCTTTCTGTTTTGGAAGGCTATTAATTATTGATTCTGTTTCTGCAATAGATATAGGCCTATTCAGATTGTTTCTTTTTGTGTGAGTTTTGGCAGAATGTGTCTTTCAAGGAGTTGGTCCATTTCATTGTAGGGTATGCAATTTGTGGGCAGAGAGTTGTCCATAATATTCCTTTATTACCTTTTTTTGGTGCTCATGAGATCTATAGTGATTTCACTTTTACTTTCTGATACTAATAATTTGTCTTCTTTCTTTCTTAGTTAGCTTGGCTAAGGGCTTATCAATTTTATTGATCTTGTCAAGGGACCAGATTTTGCTTTTGTTTTCCCTATTCATTGCTTGTTTTCAGTTTCTTGCTCTCATTTTTATTATTTCTATTCTTCTGCTTATTTTGGATTTTATTTGCTCTTTTTATCTTAGTTTTCTAAGTAGGAGCTTAGATTATTGATTTTAGATATTTTTTCTTGTCTGATATAGGCATTCAATGCTATAAACTTCCCTCTAGGTCCTCCTTTTGCTGCGTTCCACAAGTTTTGATGAGTTGTGATTTCATTTTCACTTATTTCAAAAATTTCTCTTGAGATTTCTTCCTTGACCCATTGTTATTTAGAAGTGTGTTGTTTAGGGACATCTGGGTGGCTCAGTCACTTAGGAGTCTGCCTTCAGCTCAGGTCATGATCACTGGGATCAAGTCCTGCATTGGGCTCCTTGCTCAGTAGGGTGCCTGCTTCTCCCTCTGCCTGCCATTCCCTCTGCTTGTGCGTTGTCCCTCTCTGTCTCTCATTCTGACAAATAAATAAATAAAATATATTTAAAAAATTGAAGTGTGTTGTTTAATCTCCGAGTATTCGGGGATTTTCCAGCAATCTTACTCTTACTGATTTCTAGGTTAATTTCACTCTGGTCTGAGGGCAGACATTATACGATTTCCATTTTTTAAAAACTTAAGATGTGTTTTATGGCCCAGAATTTGTTGTACCTTGGTGGTTGTTCCATGTGAACTTGAGAAGAAGAATTGTAATTTGCTGTTTTTGATGAATAGTCTGTAGTCTGTAGATGTCAGTTGTATCATGTTGATTGATGGTGCTATTGAATTCAACTATATCCTTAACTTGTTTTCTGCCTGATGGATTTGTCCATACCTGAAAGGAATGTTGGAAGTCTCTAACTATAATAGTTAATTCGCTTATATTTCCTTGTGGTCTGTCACTTATTACTTCATATATTTTTGATGCTCTGTTGTTAGATTCATACACATTAAGGATTATGTTTTCTTAGGTGATTGACCCCTTTATCATTATGTAATTCCCCCTCTTTATCCTTGATAACCTTCCTTGTTCTGAAGTCTGTTCTGTTTGAGCTATGTTTGAACTACTCCCACTTTCTTTTAATTATTGTTAGCCTGGTATGCCTTTCTCTTTCTCTTTACTTTTAGTCTATATGTGTCTTTATATTTCAAGTGGTTTCTTGGAGACAACATGTAGTTGGGTCTTATTTTTAATCCATTCTGATAATATGTGTTTTTTAATCGATATATTTAGACCACTGATGTTAAAAGTGATTATTGATACAGTTGGAATAATAGCTGCCATATGTGTTACTCTTTTCTATTTGTTGCTTTTGTCACTGTTCCTGTTTTTGTCTTCCACTCTTGTTTGGCCTTTTGTAGTTTTATATTAACTGAGCATTTTATATGATTCCATTCTATTTTCTCTCCTTTCTTACCATATCAGTTATACTTTTTTTTTAAGTTGTTGCCTTAGAGTTTGCAATAGATATTTACAACTGATCCAGGTCCACTTGCAAATAACAGTATACCATTTAATGGGTAATGCAAGTACTTTATCATCACAAAATATTCCTAATTTCTCCCTTCTGTCCCTGTATCATTGCTGTCATTCATTTCACTTGTACATGAGGGTGGTTACATACATCTGTCTGTCTATCTTCCTGAGCATTCATAATTGAATATGCTGTTGTAATGTTATTTTGAACAAACTGCTATTAACAGATCAATTAAGAATAAGAAAAATACAAGTTTTTTACTTTACCTTTCTTTATGTAGATTTAAGTTTCTGACCTACATCATTTTCCTTCTGCCTGAAGAACTTTTACCATTTCTTGCAAGATAAGTCTACTGAAAACAAATTCACTCAATTTTTGGCTTTTATTTGAGAAAGTCTTTCTCCATATTTGAAGGGTAAAGAATCAGAGTTTAGTAGTTTTCTTCTCTCAACACTGTAAATACTTCACTCCACTCTCTTCTTCCTTGCATGGTTTCTGAGGAAAAGTCAGATATAATTCTTCTTTTTGCTCTAAAGGTAAGGTGTTTTGGGGGCGCCTGGGTGGCTCAGTCGGTTAAGCATCTGCCTTCAGCTCAGGTCATGATCTCAGGGTCATTGGATGGAGCCCCGCATCCAACTCTGCTCAGCAGAGAGTCTGCTTAAGATTCTCTCCCCTACCCTCTGCCTCTCCCTCTTCCCCTCCCTCTGTGCCCCCCTTCTCATGTGCGTACTCTATGTCTCTAATAAATAAGTATTTTAAAAAATAAAGGTAAGGGGTTTTTTCCTCTGGCTTTTTTCAGGATTTTTTTCTTTAAGCTTAGGATTTTTTTTTGCAGTTTGAATATAATATGCCTAGATGTAGATTTTTAGGGCCATTCATTTTGCCCGGTGTTTTCTTAGCTTCCAGGATCTGTGGTTTGGCACCTGACATTTCTTTGGGGGAAATTTTCAGTCATTATGGCTTCAGATATTGCTTCTGTTCCTTCTTCTCTTTCTTCTCCTGGCATTTCCATTGCACATATATTACATCTTTTATAGTTGTCCTGCAGTCCTTTGATACGGTGTTCTGTGGGTTATTTTTTTCTGTCGTCTTTTCTCTCTTTGCTTTTCAGCTTTGGAAGTTTCTATTGACGTATCCTCAAGCTCAGAGATTTTCTCCTCAGCCTTGTCCAGTCCACTAAAGAGCCATTCGAATCAGTCTTCATTTCCGTTATGATGTTTCTGGTCTCCAGCATTGCTGTTTGGTTCTTTCTTAGGATTCCCAGCTCTCTGCTTACATTATCTATCTGTTCTTGCATATTGCCCACTTTTTCCATTGGAACTCTTATCATAAGAATCATAGGTTTTTAAAAATTAATTAATTTATTTCAGAGACAGAGAGACAGAGAGAGAGCATGAGAGGTGGGACAGGGAGGAGGAGACAAATCCTCAAGCAGACTCCCCCCTGAGCATGGAGCCTGAGGTGGGGCTCCATCCCAGGACACCTGAGGTGAAATCAAGAGTTGGTCGCTTAACTAGCTGAGCCATCCAGGCATCCCCTAATCATAGCTGGTTTAAATTCTCTGATCGGGGTGCCTGGGTGGCTCAGTTGGTTAATCGTCTGCCTTCGGCTCAGGTCATGATCCCAGGATCCCGAAATCGAGTCCCGCATTGGACTCCTTACTCAGTGGGAGTCTGCTTCTTTCTCCCTGTGCCTGCTTCTCCCTCTGCTTGTGTGCTGTCTCCCCCCCCCCCCGCCTGACAAATGAACAAAGAAATTCTTCAAAATACTTAAAAATAAATAAATAATTCAGTCTGATAATTCCAACATCCCTGCCATATCTGGGTCTGGTTCTGATGCTTGCTCTTTCTCTTCAGTCTCTTTTTGACTGTTTAATATGCCCTACAACTTTTTTTGGAAGGTTGACATGATGTACTGGGTCCAAGGAACAGTGGTAAATAGGCCTCTGTGAGGCGTGGGGGGAAGGGAAGTTTTCTAGAAGCCTATGATAAGGTCTCAGTCTTTTGGTAAGTTCACACCCCTGGACCGTGACCTTCTTGGAGAATTGACCCCTTCATCATTATGGAGCTGTACCTGGGCGTTTCCCCTCCCCCATGTGGATGTCTAGAGCAGGCTGGAGTTGCATATGTCCCTTCGCATAGGTTGGTTAGGCTCTGATAAAACCCCAGCAGGTTAGATTCTGGTAAAATAGTTTCTCCTGAGGACAGACCTTGTTAAGAACAGAATGGACTTAAAAAAGAAGAAGAAGAAGAAGAAGAACAGAATGGTCTAGTATATTTCAAAATGATTTCATTTATTCCTCCTTCTGCTGGAAACGCTAAAGGATTTTTCACTCTGAGAACAAGGTCAAGCTCCTGGAGGTAAAACTCACAAAACTGTGAGGCCCTCCTTATGACTGAGTGCCCAGGGAATTTTTAATTCTCAGATTGGTCCACACTGAGCCACCAAAGATTCATTGGTTTCAGTTCATATTTTCCTACCATGGTACTGGTCATCTGCTCCCATGTGCTGTCATTCTCTGTATGTTTGTCTCTTTCTGTAATTTTGGGGGCAGCAGTTTGCCCTGTGACCTCACTTCTTTGATGGATCTAAGAAGAGTTAATTTTCAGTTTGTTCATCTTTTTACTTGTTACGATAGAGTGGTGACATCTAAGCTCCTTATATGGTAGACTGGAAACGAGAAGTCAGTGATATTTTTTCCTGTTTTATTTATTTTATTCTATTTATTTTTAAAATGATTTTATTTTTATTTATTTATTTGACAAAGAGATCACAAAAAAGCAGAGAGGCAGGCAGAGAGAGGCAGAGGCAGACTCTCTGCTGAGCAGAGAGACTGACACGGGGCTCGATCCCAGGACCCTGAGATCATGACCTCAGCTGAAGGCAGAGGCTTAACCCACTGCGCTACCCAGGCACCCCTATTTATTTTATTTTTAAAAAGATTTTATTTATTTCTTTGTTGGAGAAAGAGAGAGAGAGAGCACAAGCAGGGGGAGCAGCAGACAAAGGGAGAGGGAGAAGCAGGCTCCCCACTGAGCAGGGAGCCCAATGCAGTACTCAATCCCAGGACCCCAGGATCGTGACGTGAGCTGAAAGCAGACGCTCAACAGACTGAGCCACCCAGGCGCCCTGAAATGAGACCCTTTGTCAGAGGAGAGAGTAGACCTGCTGGCTTATTCCCCCCCACCCCCAGGTCCAAGTTTTTGTGCCTCAGTGAAGGTCTTTTATCCAATACAGTGAATGTTGGAAATATGACCCAGGGTAACTCTCAGGAAGTTCAAACAGGCTGCCCTTTCTGGTTCTGAACAGGTGGCTTCATGATCCACATGGCCAATATTATGTCTGTTGTACAAGCCTGGGTGAGAATGAGCTTTTTCCTCTGAAATCAAGTATTAGCACTACTAGATATTGAAATCTGTTAGAAATCAATTGGAATCTATTATAAAACAGTTTGGTTCTGTACACAAATGGACATTCAGAACAGTGGAAAAGAAAAGAAAGTCCTGAAAGAGACCCCAATCCGTGGGGAAATTTAGTAGGTGAAGTAAGTGGCATTTCTGAGCTATATGGACTGGTTATTTAATAAATAATGATGGACCAACTGGTTACCCATTTGCAAGAAAGAAAGTTAAATCCCGGTTTACATCAAAATAAGTTCCTGCTGGTTCAGGGATTGAAATGTTAGAAAGTAAAAACATGAAAGTATTAGAAGGATGTATCCCATGGTTACATGGGAGACTTACTTCTTTGATCTTAATGTGGAAGTAAGCTCATACAACTTAAAGGGGAAAAAAACAATAATTTGACAACATATAATTTAAAATTTTCCTCAAGGAGAAATATACCATAACTGATGTGGAAAGAGAAATGATAAAATAAAGTCCTGGTGGGGGGAGGGGAGATTTTGCAACCTAACAAATTGGAGTAGCTTATGTACAACAACAAAAGGCTTATTTATTTATTTATTGAGATTGAGAGAGAGAGAGAGTGCATGGGGGGCAGGAGCAGAGAGAGAGGGAGAGACAGAAAATCTTAAGCAGTCTCCATGCCCAGCAGAGAGCCAGGTGTGGGGCTCCATCTCATGACCCTGAAATCCTAACCTGAGCCGAAGTCAAGAGTCATGCTTAACTGACTGAGCCAGCCAGGCGCCCCAAAAGGCTGATTTACTTAGTGAATTAAGAATTCTAGTAAATCTAAGACCAACAAGCCAAGAAAGGAAAAGAGAGGCAAAGTTTAAAGAAAAAGAAGAAATGAAACATCTGAAAAGATGCTTAACTTTTCTCACAGGTAAATGCAAACTGAAACAATGAAGTATCAAATTTTATCAGATTAGGCAACATCAAGAGCTTTGATAGTTCAGCACTGAAGGGATGCGGGGTAGCAGTGCTCAAATGTGCTGTCAGTAGACATGTCTGCTCTCTTTGGAGGACCATTTGGCAATAGCTGTCAAAATCACAGATGTACATAACCTTTGCGCTTACGATTCCATTTCTCGGGATACAAAGCATAGAAATACACGTATGCCTAAAAACGCTCATTGCAATATTGTTTGTGATAGTAAAACACTAGGAAACTATCTGAATGTCTCTCATTTAGTGCCATAAAGAAAGTATTGTGCATACTTATAGGAGAATATAGTAGAATAAAAAGAATGAGCTATTTCTCTATGTGCTGATATAAAAGTAGCAATATGTTCCCTATCTTTGCCTAGAAATTTTTTGAGATACTCAAGAAAAGGTACTTGCCCCCGATGTGAAAGTGAGCATCTGAAGAAAGAAGACAACTGTATTTTGATCTTGTATCTTACGAACTTGTTGAATTTGTTTATTGGTTCTAATAGACTTTTCATGATTTCCTTAGGATTTTCTACCTACAAAATCATGTCATCTGCAAAGAGAGATAGTTTTACTTCCTTTTTAATCTGGATGCCTTTTATTTCTTTCCTTTTTAAAAAATGTTCTCTCCTCCTTCTCTCCTTCCTTCCCTTTCTCCATCCCTCCCTCCTTTCCTTATTTATACTTTTTTTTTTTTTTTTTTGCCTAATTGCCCTGGCTAGAACCCCTTTAACAATGTTGACTAGAAGTGGTGGGAGCAGATATCCTTCCTTATCTTAAGGGAAAAGCTTTCATTTTTTCCCCATTCAGTAGGATATTGGCTGTCGTTTATTTTGTTTTGTTTTGGTTTTCATAGAAATTCTTTATCTGGTTCAGGAGTTTCTTCTATTCTTCTATTTTTTTTTTAAATCCTAAACAGGTGTTAGATTTTGTCAAATGCTTCTTTTGAATCTACTGAAATGATCATATGGTTTTTGTCCTTTGATGATTTTTGGATACTGAACCAACCTTAAATTCCTGGGTTAAATCCCACATGTTCATGGTGTATCATTCTTTTTATAGGTTACTGAATTGGGTCTGCCAATATTTTGTTGATTTATGCATTTACAGTCATAGGGTTATTGCTCTGTAGTTTTCTTTTGTTAAGTCTTTTAAAAAGAAAAAATGTTTTATTTATTTATTTGGCAGAGAGAGAGCACAAGCAGAGGGAATGGCAGGCAGAGGAAGAAGCAGGCTCTCTGCAGAGCAAGGAGTCTAATGCGGTACTAGGTCTCAGGATCCTGGGATCATGACCTGAGCCAAAGGCAGACACTTAAGCAACTGAGCCACCCAGGTGTCCCTGTAAGGTCCTTTTCTCTTTAATATCAGGACCATGACGGCCTGAAAGAATGAGTCTGGAAACATTTGTTCTTCCTCTATTTTCTGAAAGAATATATGAAGGGGACACCTGGTGGCTCAGCTGGTTAAGAGTCCAACTCTTGGTTTTGGCTCGGGTTATCATCTCAGGATTGTGAGATCAAGCCCCATATTGGGCTCCACAGTCATCTCGGAGTCCCCTTGAGATCCTCTCCCTTTCCCTCTCCATCCCCCTCTGCCCCTCTCCCTGAGCACGTGCACACACTTTCTCTCTTTCTCTCCCTAAAATAGAAAATAAAATCTTTAAGAAAGAAAAAGAGTATATGAAGGATTGGTGTTAATTTTTCTTTTTTTAAGATTTTATTTATTTATTTGACAGAGAGAGATGCAGCAAGAGAGGGAACACAAGCAGGGGGAGTGGGAGAGGGAGAAGCAGGTTCCCCGCTGAGCAGGGAGCCCAATGTGGGGCTCAATCTCTTGGGGCACCTGGCTGACCTGGTCGGTGGAACATAAAGCTCTTGACCTCAAAGTCATGAATTTGAGCCCCATGTTGCATGTAGAGATTGCTTTAAAAATGAATAAAAAAACTATTAATCCAATCTCTTCTTATAAATCTTTTCAGATTTTCTCTTTTTAAAAAAAAATTTTTAGGGGCACCTGTGTGGATCAGTGGGTTAAGCCTCTGCCTTTGGCTCAGGTCATGATCTCAGGGTCCTGGGATCGAGCCCTGCATCGGGCTCTCTGCTCAGCGAGGAGCCTGCTTCCCCCTCTCTCTCTGCCTGCCTCTCTGCATATTTGTGATCTCTCTCTGTTAAATAAATAAATAAAATCTTAAAAAAAATTTATTAAGTAAACTTTATCCCCAACTCACAGCATGCTCCAACAACTGAGCCAGCCAGGTGCCCTGTGATTTTCTATTTCTTCAGTCAGTTTTGGAACTTGTTCTTTCTAGGAATTTGCCCATTTCACTTCAGTTATCTAAATTGTTGCCATGCAGTCCTTCATAGTGTTCTCTTATTTCCACCTCTTATTTCTATAAGAGCAATAGTGCTAATAGGTTTTACCTCTTTTTCTCTGAGTCTGACTAGCTGCATTTGAATTTCTTGATTTTCTGTATTGTCTTTCTATTCTCTACCTCAGTTGTTTCCTTTCTAGCCTTTATTATTTTCTTCCTTCTGTTTGCTGCCAGTTTGGTTTGCTTTTCTTTCTCTAAGGGGTATCTTTTTTTTTTTTAAGATTTTACTTATTTATTTGGCAGAGAGAGATCACAAGTAGGCCCAGAGGCAGGCGGGGGGTGGGGAGCAGACTCCCTGCTGAGCAGAGAGCCAGATGCTGGGCGCTATCCCAGGACCCTGGGATCACAACCCAAGCCGAAGGCAGAGGCTTAACCCACTGAGCCACTCAGGTGCCCCTCTCTAAGGGGTATCTTAAGCCATTTTTGTTTTGTTTGTTTCTTCCTCTTTTACTTCCTCATTTATTGCCTTCATTTGCGATAAGTAAATATATTCTGCTGTAACATTTCAATTCCTTTCATGATTTTTAAACAATAATTTTGAGTTGTTTTCTTAGTGATTGGCCTAAGGCTTATAATATACATCTTCACTTGTCACAGTCTATTTCCAATTTACACTAAGTTAATTTCATTGAGATACAGAAACTTCCTTTTTTAAAGATTTTACTTATTTATTTGACAGAGAGAGACACAGTGAGAGAGGGAACACAAGCAGGAGTGGGAGAGGGAGAAGCAGGCTTCCCGCCGAACAGGGAGCCCAATGCGGGACTCCATCCCTGACCCTGAGATCTTGACCTGAGCAGAAGGCAGATGCTTAACGACTGAGCCACCCAGGCACCCCAGAAACTTCCTTTTTATATAGATCCCTTCCCTTTCCCATTTTTTTGTGCCATTATCGTTATGTATATTGTGTCCATATCTGTTACAAATACAATACCTAGTAGTAATTATTGCTTTTTTAATCTTATGTCTTTTAAAGAAACTCATAGAAGAAAAGAGAGCACAAATATATTTATATATAGTGTTTTAAAAATACTAACGTTTTACAGGGGCGCCCGGGTCGGTTAAGCATCTGCCTTCGGCTCAGGTCGTGATCCTGGGGTTCTGGTATCGAGCCCCACATTGGGCTCCCCACTCAGTGGGAAGCCTGCTTCTCCCTCTCCCTCTGTCTGCCACTCTGCCTTCTTGTGCTTGCTCTGTGTCACATAAATAAATAAAATCTTTAAAAAATAATAAACTAAAAATACTAATGTTTTTAATTACCATTTGTGCTTCTCTGAATTTTTCCTGTGGATTTATTAACCTCTGGTGTCACTTCCTTACCAAAACAGTTTTCTTCCCAGCTACCTCCTTTGTGCTGTTACTGTCAAATATATTCCGTTTCTAGATGTCGTAAGACAAATGATACCGTTATACAGGAACTTATGAAATTCTTTTTTAAATCAGTAAAGACAAGAAAGAAAAAGAAATATGTAATTGTCCTTTATAATTATCTACATAGTCACGTTTACTGGAGCTCTTTGGTTATTTGTGTGAATTCGTACTGTTCTTTGGTGACACTTCTTTCAGCCTGAAAAACTTGCTTTGGTATTTTTGGAAGGCAGGTATGGTAGCAATGGCTTCTCTTAGTCTTTGTGTTGCTTTCATTTTTGAAAGACAGTTATGTTGGGTTAGGGGCTGACAGTTTTTCTTCTTTCAGAACTTTGAATATGGTATTCCAGTCCCTTTTGGCCTCCATTGTTTTTCTTTCTTTTTTCTTTTTTTAAAGATTTTTATTTATTTGTCAGAGGGAGAGAGAGAGAACACAAGCAGGGGTAGTGGCAGGCAGAGGGAGAAGCAGGCTTCTCACTGAGCAGGGAGCCTGATGTGGTACTCGATCCCAGGACCCCTAAGATCATGACCTGGGCCGAAGGCAGACGCCTAACCGACTGAGCCACCCAGATGCCCCAGGCCTCCATTGCTTCTGATGAGAAGTTAGCTCTTAATCTCATTGGGGTTTCCTTTGACGCGGTGAGTTGTTTTTTCTCTTCCTGCATTCAAGATTTTTTTTTTTTTTTTTACTTTCAACATTTCTGTATTTCAACAACTATGATGTGTTTGGATGCGGATCTGTCTGTTTATCCCACTTGGAGTTCAACAAACTTCTTGAATGTGTATATAAATGTTTTTCAGCCAACTTGGATTGTTTGCAGCCAGTACGTCCTTGAATATCTCGCCTGTCACATCACCATCTGGTACTCCCATTATGTATATGTGGTGCACTTAACGATATCGCATTTCCCTGAAGCTCTGTTCATTTTTCTTCTTCCCCTCATCTTCTCTTGCTCCTCCTCTCTCTTCTTCTATTTGCTGTTCCTTCAGAGAGAAGAGTATCTATTGATCTCTCTTTACAACGACTGTACATGTACGACTTGGAGACTGCTTTCACGCTTAAGGGAGTTTACAATTCTCCGCCTTCACCCAGCAAGCAGTAGCTTAGAAGTTCTTTCTCCAGCCATTCCTGAGAGGGCAGACTTCCAGACTGCGAGAGATAGGTGTAATTTAATTTTAAGCCTGGCTTCGTAGGAGTGGCCCCTGGGACAGAGTAGCTCACTGATCAATCGGTGCTTGGTCAAAGGTTGTGCTTAAGCCCCTCGAGCCAGCAAGACTTCTGCCCTTTGCTATTTGATCTGTGTGTGGTTTGGGGATTGTTTTCAAGGCTGTACCACGTTCTTCCATGCTTGCTCCCGAAGTGGGTGCTATGTGCACAGCCTTCTGGATCCGTAAGGATGAGTGTGATCCCAGAGGGGGTCTCCTTGGCTGTCTCTTTCCCTTTCCCTTTCTCCTCTGACCGGTCTGCCATTTTTCTTGGTCCTAGTTTCACGGAGCTATCAGCCTCCCCTTGACTTCTTGGCACCAATAGTGCCTTGAGCAGAGGCTCCTCTATGCTCTGTTCTACATAGTTAGATGTGGAGCTCTCCATCCTTGTGGTCTGCCTTCACCCCTGGGCCGTTGCACTGAAGCTGGTGTTGGGGACTGTGCCTGCTTTTCCTGGAAGTGATACCCTCTGCTCTATGAATGGCACTGGGGAGAAGACGGTAGCCCTTGGTCTCTTCAGCTTGTGTCTCCTCGCGTGGAAACCCCATCCTGTGAGGGAGCTGGGGTGGGATGTTTGAGGTCCCCTTATTCTTGGCCTGCCAAGCCTGAGGTATGGCCTCTTAAACCCCGTAAGTCGGGGCGGGGGGGAGAGGACAGCCCAGTCCCTTGGCCACTCTCACCCAGAACAGACCCTCTGCAGTACTGAGCTAGGGGAGATGACAGCTTCTCCTGAGTTGAGACTAGAGCCCCTAGCTGGGGGTGTGGGGAGGGAGCCCTGTTTACTTGGCCACCCTTGTCCAAGATAGTGTTTCTATAACATGGAGGTCAGGTTGGGAGCAGAATTGGTGTGGCTTGTGGCTCAAATACCAAGGTCACCGTTCTTACCAAGATTTAGTAAATTTTCCTCAGGAAATGTTTCTCTACTTGCTGTGTGCCCCAAGGACAATCTCCAGAGACTTGGTGTTCTTTTTTTTTTTTTTTTTTAATCCTTTTCACCAGCAAAATGGTGGTTTTATTCACTTGGGAGTAACACCGGTTTCCCATACAGTCATTCTGGAAATCCCACATTCTTACTTAAAATGTTTCCATTGGATACATTTATTTTCAGTGGGGGCTTTTTCTCCACATGTTATCTCTACTAGAACTCAAGTGAGCCCAAAACCCAGATTTTATTTGGGGGTGGGGAGAAGAAAGTATACCAAATGGTGAAATGAGGTTACAATGTAAGACATTTCAAAAAGAAATCCAATAAATAGTTTGAGGTTTATCACCTACCTAGGTGCCGATGCTTTGCAGAGTGGCTGTTCTCCAGAACCGGGCATGAATCAGAAGGGGAAACAGCGGTAATTATGTGTAAAACGTTCTGATCCCCGGAGCAGCGGGAATAATTTCATCCTTGCTTCGTGGGGCCTGCTCTGCTGCCGATTCAGCCATGGTTTTGAAATTTTATTTCACTTTTTTATAGGAAAGGCTCTCTTCATTAACTATTGGCAAGAGCACCACATAGGCCCTCATCTGGTCTCTAGAAATGTCCAGGCTCTTGGTCCCCCCATATAGAAAAGCAGATTGTGATCTTGCCATGACTTTTAACTGCTGTAGTGACCCCTTCCACACAGACCGGCTGAGAAAGCTCATTTCTCTTCTTTCTGCCTTGCCTCCTCCATCTGTGGTGTAGCAGTCTGAACACCAGCCAGGCTAGGAAACTCTTACCTCAGTGGAAAGTGTGATAAAGCTGCACCACTAGGAGAGATATCCTCTTCCAGGTTGACACCATCTCTTCAATTGTGTCTCTTCTTGGAGCTCCTGGGTGGCTCAGTTGGTTAAATGTCTGCCTTAGGCTCAGATCATGATCCCAGGGTCCTGGGATCAAGCCCCCCATCGGGCTCCCTGCTGACCAGAGAGCCTGCTTCTCCTTCTCCCTCTGCCTGCCGCTCCCCTTGCTTGGGTGCTCTCTCTCACACACACAAATGAATAAATAAAGTCTTATTTTAAAAATGGTGTTTCTTCTTGGCCTCTGCATCCTGACCACTTTGTCAAGGGAACGGGGAGTTTTAAAGAAGTGCGGGACCCCAAAGAGAAAAGGCAGCCCTGACCTTCCTCACTTTTCTTCCCCCTCATTCAGCCTGTGCGTCCTTGATTCGGGGCAGGCCCTGCTCCTTTGTGCCCAAATCTGGCCCCCTTCATACCCTGGCTGTGGGACCACAGGGCTGGAGGGGCAGATACTGGCCTACCTGTCCCCAGGGGACACCCCCGCATTTGCTTTTGCAAGGGAAGTTCGGGCATGTTGAGGAATGAAGACTTTGACACTGTGGCCACCACAGCGCCCTGGCCTCTCAGTTTTCCTATCCCTCTGATTTCCACTGACTTACAGTTGCTGTTATTCATGGATGCGTTTTTACCGAGATATCTCACTTTTTGATTCTCCGTTCAGAGCACGCCCTCTCTCCTCCCACAGCTTCCCAGCGCATCTGCAGGATGGCCTCAGCTTTTGCCAGAACCTTTGGATTTTAACATTGCCTCCACCACTCCTTCCTTTCTGTCGGTCTGTCTTTCTATTTCCTTAACTCCCCCTCCCCGTCACTAAAAGCCTTCAGTTGCATCAGTAAATGCCTGGACCCTATGCTGCCCTCACCTCCCTTGACCTTTGCCCCTTCTTGTCATGCCAATTGTCCTCTCAAGGCCTGCTCCCTGCCCCCTTCCCCTAGCTGCTTTCTCTCCTTCTCTTTCCCCTGAGCTTTCTTTATTTACAGAGACAGCATTTTTTCCTCCTTTCCCAAATCAGCTCCTTCGCCTGTCAACCTCCCTGCCACCCCCATCACCATTCCTCCCAGCATTTGGATTTACAGCCAAAAAAGTTCAGGGACTCTAGACAACCATGTTGGCCAGCCAGGTAAGGTGAAGGGGAGTAGACCCCAGAGGACCTTGGAGCACCGCTTCTGTCTCAGGAGGGAAGGTACTGCAGGACCCCAGCCCACTGGTGCCCTATGAGAATGAGAGCCCAGTGCTGTCAGACCTTTTGCCTCATTAAGGGAAGACAAAAATCCAGATATTAATGCAAACTGTCCCGTTGTAAAATGTTGACAACTGGAGCATGTGGGCGGCTTAGTTGGTTAAGCGCCGGCCTTTGGCTCGGGTCATGATCCCAGGGTCCTGGGATTGAGTCCTGTGTGGGGCTCCCTGCTCAGCAGGGAGTCTGCTTCTCCCTCTCCCACTACCCCTACTCATGCTCTCTCAAATAAATAAAGCAAATCCTGAAAAAAACTAAAATGTTGACAACTACTCATTTCCCCCCACCCAGGAACTTGGGGGGACAAAACCCCGCCATACTTCTGGCTTAGTGTCCCAACCTCCCACCTCCTGCATTAACTCAGTTATCCAGTTCTAGAAGACTCTCTGCCTCACAGTGTATACTGCTGCTTCCGTTTCCCTGGCTTCATCTTTTGGTTGATTGTAATGTCTTTCTAAATGGTCTCTGCTTTTTATTCTTCCCTCAAGTCTACTAGCTACAGCATTGCTTGGTTTAGTTACCTCAAAATAACAGAGCTTTTTGGTTGAAGGAGCAGACTGTGGGATCCAGCTGTCTAGAGTTAGTCCCAGGTCTGCCGTATCTGAGCTGTGAGGTCTCGGGTCAAGTTCATCTTTCTGAGTCTCAGTTTCCACATCTGCAAAACAGGAAAAATTGTGGCAGTGAGGATTTAGTGAAGACCCATGCTTAACCTAGAATAAGCACGCAATAAATGTTCATCACCGTGGTGTCATCTCTTGTGTGAAGAACTTCAAAGGCTCCATGGCTTCTCAAATACAGTTAAGCCCCTTTGTCTGAGGCATTCAAGACCGTCTTCCTCTGGTCCTTAGCCCTCCTTACCTCCTCCTCCTCCTCTACACTGCTTAAGACACACTGGACTTTTTGTCATTCCCCAAATACTTTTTTGTGTCTTATTCCTTTTCTTCTCACCCCTAAAGTCCCTGGGACAGTGAAGGTATTCAGTCTGTGCATGACATTGGACAAGGAGGAGGAAGGTGGAGCTGGGGGACAAAGTAGCTGCTATGATTATCCTTATTTCACGGAGGAGCAAACTGAGGCAAAGTGACCTGCCCCAAACCTGCTGGTCTAGAAGTGGAGGAAGCAGGATTTGAATCCACACCTGTGGGGCGCCTGAGTGGCTCAGTCGGTTAAGCATCTGTCTCCGGCTCGGGTCCTGGGATTGAGCCCCACATCGGACTCCCTGCTCCACGAGGAGCCTGCTTCTCCCTCTCCCAATCCCCCTGCTTGTGTTCTTTCTCTTGCTATTTATCTCTCTGTCAGATAAATAAAATCTTTTAAAAAATGAATCCAGATCTGTCTACCCAAAAACCTGTATGTTGTCTTTCCACTGTATCATAGAGAGGAAAAGACATGCAGGGGCAGGAGGACAAGGAAGAAACTTGAGATCCACTTTTCCCTCTGCGAAATCACAAGGCATTGCTTTTTTTCTCTAGGATAAACCAATAAAAAGGGTGATATGACTGTACAACGATGGTATCGGGGCAGGTCGGGGCCAGAATATGTTGGTGCTTGTGAAAACTGCTGAAGTCAACTTAAGAGACTTTTTAAAAGTAGGTTTAAAACAAGTTGCCAAACAAGACATGGATTGGTTGGCTGCTTGAGGACAAGATACTCTCATAGTCTGACTCCTTTTGTAGCAGGTGCGGTTAAGCTGTCCCTACAGGCTCTTGGCAAGATAGGTTTAGCCCCGCTGTTAGGTGCCCCACATGGCGAGATGGAGTGCCCAGGTTCGAATCTCAGTTTTGCCCCTATGATCTGTGTAACGCCGTCTCATCGTCTCACCTATAAAATGGGGGCTAATATAGCACCTACCTCAAAAGATTGTTGTGATTATTAAATTCAGAGGTCTGTGAAAGCTCTCAGAATATTGCCTCGTACACAGTAAGTCCTTTTATAAGCCTTAGCTAGTATTTGCCTTTCCAGAGTATGTGTGCCCATGCCAGGTGGCATTGGAAACTTTGGGGTTACGTGATCTCTCTTTCATGACCTGTTCCAGTAACTAAAACCATAGTCCTGACTGTGATTCCACCATGTATTGGTAAACCTTTAAAAACTTTTCAGAGGGGCGCCTGGGTGGCGCAGTTGTTAAGTATTTGCCTTTGGCTCATGTCCTGGGGTCGATCCCCATGTTGGGCTCACTGCTCAGCAGGGAGCCTGTTTCTCTCTCTCCCTATGCCCTTGCTTGCGTTCCCTTTCTCACGGTCTCTCTCTGTCAAATAAATAAATAAAATCTTTTTTAAAAATTAAAAATAAAAAAAAATTTTCAGAATGCCAGACACCTCTCGAGAGGGATGGTAGAAAGTTTCTGAAATCTTAATACAACTTTCTAGAAGGAGATGACCTTCCTTCTCATTCCTCCCTTATTTACCCACTATTTGCATCTGTACAGCCTCGCAGTCTAAGTTCACAGACTCTGGAGCCAGGAGGCTTACATTCCGATTCTGGCTTAGCCACTTACTCTCTGTGTGACCGTGGGCAAGTTACCTTAAGTCTCTTTGCCTCGGTTTTCTCATGTGGAAATAAGAGATCATGACAGTTTCGATACTGTGGGGTTTTTGTGAGGATTAAATGAGTTAACTCTTGTGAAGTGCTTAGCGCAATACCTGTCACATAAAAAAAAACTTAATTTAATTAGCTATTATTATTACTATTAGAAAATAAACTAAAAGGGGCCTGCCTGGGTGGCTCAGTCGGTTAAGCATCCGCTTTTGGCTTGGGTCATGATCCTGACATCCTGTGATAGAGCCCCAAGCATCAGCCTTCCCTGTTCATGGGGGAGTCTGCTTCTCCGTCTCCCTCTGCCTCTCCCAACCCCTAGCTCATGCTCACTCACTCTGTCTCTCTCTCATATGAATAAATAAAATATTTTTTAAAAGATTTTTATTTATTTATTTGACAAAGAGAGACACAGCAAGAGAGGTAACACAAGCAAGGGGAGCGGGAGAAGGAGAAACAGACTTCCCGCTGGGCAGGGAGCCTGAGGTGGGGCTTGAACCCAGGACCCTGGGATCATGACCTGAGCCAAAGGCAGACGCTTAACCGACTGAGCCACCCAGGTGCCCCAATAAATAAAATCTTTGTACAAACAGAAAATAAATGAAGAAATCATTAAGCATCTCTTAAGTTTTTCTTTTTGGTTTTCCTTTCCAAGCCAATTGTCAAGTGCCCATGCATTCTCTGCCTCTGATTAGAGTGCTGTCCCTTACAAGGGACTCTTGGACTGCTGTCAGATCCTCCCTTGGCCCTGCTACCCGCTGCCTTTCAGTGCTTTATACCGAGCCCCATCTCTGGAGCCCTCATTTGGTGCCAGGACTCTGTTTAGAACCACTTCACAGATAATCCCCATGGATTGCCAGGCCCCACAAACCACTACAGGTCTTTAACTTCACTCTGTGTGGGGTGGAAGAAAGAGGTTTCCAAAATAGGCATTTTACTCAGTCCAGGAGAATGGAACGGCACCCTGACATTGGACCAGAAGCTGCTGGCACATTCAGCACTCAGTGCTGAGGTTGCTGCTCCTTTTTTTTGTCAGGTTGCTCTGGAACGTTTTAGCCTACCCTGGGATCACATCCTGTGTAGTATCAACTGTTGTCAACAACCTGTGTTTATCTAGTCATTCGACCAACATATCCCAAGTAGGCATTACATTTCAGATTGTGTGTGTGTGTGTTTGCACATGTGCGTGCACACACATGCATGCGTGTGTTATGTGTGTGTGTGGACAGGTTGAGAGGAAGAGGGCAGGGAACAGAATGACATCCACTTCAGCCTGGTGCAGCACTGGGAGTCTAGGAGACAGGTGGGCCCAATACCAACCCTCTCCCTGCCTCTTGCCCCTTGTGCAGTGTAGGACAAGTTAATCCATCTCACTTCTATCACCTGGGAAATGAGAATTGTATGAGGGTCTACCTTGACGTGTTGCTGTGGAAATAAGAGCTAGCATATATTAACACCTCATGGAGAGCTAATTGATGATATTTGTAATTATCATAGGTCACATTTTGCCTAGACCCAGTTTTCCACTTGGGTGTTGCCCTTGAAAATAAAAAGGAAGAATCCTCATTCAAAAAAAAAATATGAAGTCTGACCCCTAAGCACATAGCATATACAGAAATTAACTCAAAAATGGATCAAAGACTTAAATGTAAGAGCTAATACTAAAACTCCTAAAAGAAAGTGTAGGTATAAATCTTCATGACCTTGGATTAGGCAATGGTTTCTTAGCTACGACACCAAAGGTACAAGTGGCAAAAGAACAAATAGGTAAATTGAACTTTATTGAAGGTAAAAAATGCTTGCCTTTCAAAGGACACTACCAGGAAAGTAAATAGACAACCCACAGAATGGGAGAAAATTTTTGTACATCATATATCTGATAAGAGACTTGTATCCAGAATACATAAAGTACTCTTTACAACTAAGAGAAAAAAAGAACTCTTCCAACTCAATAATGAAAGGACAAAGAACCCAATTTTAAATTGGGCAAGGGATCTGAAGAGATGACTCTCCAAAGAAGATGTACAAATGGCCAACCAGCACATGAAAAGGTGCGCAACATCATTAGCCATGAGGGAAGTGCAAGTCAAAGCCACCAGATAACCACTTCACACCTAATAGGATATCTGAAGTAAAAAATAGGGAATAAAACCAGTGTTTGCTGGGATGTGGAACAATTAGAACCTCCGTATGCTGCTGCTGGGAATGTAAAATGGTGCAGCCACTTTGGAAAACCATCTGGCAATTTGTCAAAAGATTAAGAATCTGATCCGGGTTCCCATATGACCCAGCAATTCCACTTGTAGGTTTCTACCCAACAGAAATGGAAAGATAACATCCACACACAAGCTCGTACAGTGTTCATAGGAGCACTATTCATCATAACCAACAGACAGAAATGTCTTCAGCATGTGAGCAGAATAAAAAATTATGGTATATCCAGAACCATATGCTGGAATATTACTCAGCCATAAAAAAGAATAAGGTACGGATATATGCTACAACATGGATGAGCATTGGAAACATTGTGGTAAGGGAAAGAAGCCAGAGGCCAAATCCCATGCATTCTATGATTCCATAGGCAAATTCACAGAGATAGAAAATATATTCGTGTTTTCCAGGGGCTGTGAGGGAGGTGGAATAGGGAACTAATGGGTATGAGGTTTCTTTTGAGGGGTGATGAAAATGTTCTAAAGTTGTGAGGACGCACACAACTCTGAACATACTAAAAGCCATTAAATTGCCTGATTGGTTGAATTGTATCATATTGTGAATTATATCTCAATAAAACTGTTTAAAAAATGGAGGGGGGGCACCTGGGAGGCTCCGTTGGTTAAGTGTCTGCCTTTGGCTCAGGTCATGATCCCAGGATCCTGGGATGGAGTCCCATGTCGGGCTCCCTGCTCAGCAGGAGCCTGCTTCTCCCTCTCCCCCTCACTTGTGCTCTCTGTTGCTATCTCTGTCACCGTCTTTCTCTCTCTCTCAAATAAATCAATAAAAATAAAATAAAATAAGTGGAAGGAGAAAAGAACCACCCGACCACCAACAAAGTGAAAAGACAACTTACAAAATGGACCGTATTTACAAACTATATATCTGATAAGGAGTTAATATTCAAAACATATTTTAAAAACTCATACAACTTAATAGCCAAAAAGCCAAATAACCTTATTAAAAACTGGGTGAAGGACTGAAATAGACATTTCCCCCAAAGAAGATATGTGGGAGGCCAACAGGTTAATGAAAAGATATCCAACATCATTAATCATCAGGGAAATGCAAATGAAAACTACAATGAGATATCACCTCAACCCTGTTAGGGTGACCATCCTGAAAATGACAAGAGATAACGAGTGCTGGCGAGGATGTGGACAGAAGGGAACCCTCGTGCACTGTGGTGGGAATGTAAATTGGCACTGCCATGCGGGATAACAGTAGGGAGGATCCTCAAAAAATTAAAAATAGAACTGCACTATGATCCATGAATTCCACTTCTGTGAATATATCCAAAGGAAACAAAAACACTAACTCGAAAAGATCTGCACCCCCATGTTCATAGCAGCGTTATCCGCGATAGCCAAGACACGGGAACGCCCTCGGGGTCCATCAGTGGGTGTGGGCGAAGAAGCTGGGAGATGCATCCACGACGGACCGCGATTCGGCCGTAAAAACAAACGAGGAAATCCTGCCATTTTGCGACAACATGGATGGAGCTCGAGGGCATTATGCTCCGTGACGGAAGTCAGACCGAGAAAGAGGAGAGAGGCACAGACCATCTGATTTCACTCCTATGTGGACTCTCACAACAAAAACAAAACCAAACTCGCAGAAGCAGAGATCAGACTGGTGGTGACCAGAGGTGGGGGGAGAGGGGGGAAGTTGAAGGGAGGTGGTGAAAAGGCACAGACTTCCAGGTACAAGACAAAGAAGCACGAGGGACGGAACGCAGCACGTGGTGAGCGTGGCCGGAGGAAGGCCGCTAAGAGTAAATCCCAAGAGCGCTCATCACAAGGAAGAAATGTGTCCCCCTTCTTCTTTTCTTCTTTCTTTTCCTTGTTACGGATATGAGAAAACAGATGTCGCTGAACTTACTGTAATTGGAAGTTCTCTCTTGACTTCCTATTAAGCTGGTCGAGGATGGCTCACAATTATGTGACTGTGTCGCCACTTTCTTATCCCTTTAGTGTTTATTCTAGTAGCTTTTGCAACGTACCAAACACCTTTATGTTTTTGTTTCATCAATTATCACTTTTTGAATCCCTGCTTGGTAAAATGAGATGTTGGCACTCTTTCCTTTCCCTTTGGCTCTTCTCCCCACTCACCCCTCCTACTAGGTGGTATTTTGTCCAATAGCTGGTCATTATTAAAAAAGACCTCATCTTCAAAAGCAGAAGCAATGAAAGATGAAACAAATTTTTATTGAGCATTTACTATGTGCCAGGAACTGTGCATACAGCATTGCATGTAATCCTCAGAGTAACCCTAAAAGGGAGTTCATAATCACAATTTTATTTTTTATTTTTTTTTAAAGATTTTACTTATTTATTTGACAGAGAGAAACACAGGGAGAGAGGGAACACAAACAGAGGAGAGTAGGAGAGGGAGAAGCAGGCTCCCTGCCAAGCAGGGAGCCTGACACAGGGCTTGATCCCAGGACTCCAGGATCATGACCTGAGCCAAAGACAGATGCTTAACTGACTAAGCCACCCAGGCACCCCGTAACTGCAATTTTACACATGAGAAATCTATGGCCAGACCTGGTAGGAGGCCAAGCTGCGAGCTGAACCATGGTGGGACCCCAGAGCTCCTACTCTTTACTCCAGAGCCCACCCATCCTTTGGCTTCAGCTTTGCCTGCAGATTTTCCAGTCCACTTTCTGTGGCCAAGGCTTGGACTGGAAGCCCTCATCTATTTTGGGTTCTGGCTTGTTCGCTGATACTGCTGTCTCTTCCCAGAAGGAGGAAATGGGCAGCTGTGGAGGCAATGAATGGAAGGCAAATGGGCCATCCCTGTGGGGTGTGTGAGGCTAGTGGATCATTCGGATGGACTTGATGGGTCAGTCACGTGCCCTGTGCACTCTCTCTACCTGGCCGCCCGGGCCTTGGGAGGCTGGCACAGAAGTCTCAGCTAGCCCCAGAGCTGATGTTATGGCATCATTAGGGCTCTTCCAGCCAGCACTCTGCCTTTGATATGAGAAGTGAATACAGAATTTTGAAGGTTGTAGCTGACTCAGACCACTGCTCCAGCGTTGCGGTCATGGACACATGTGGGAAATTCCCAAACTGACTTTCCCACAGAGCTGTTTCAGAGTGGGGGACAGAAAGAGGCCGGGGGTGGAGAATGTATTTTTGTTATTTATTTGATTAGTATTTGTTAAATCGTTGGACCATTGCAACCAGAGGCACCAAGTGGGATTTCCCCAGAGGTCACTTCCGGGCATATGGAAGAGTCGAGAGGTCAGGAGGCCCTGGCTCAATTTTCCATACTGGGGATGGAGAGGCTATAATAGCACTAAAAAGACAATCTCAGATTCTTTTTATTGGTCTTTAGGCCATTCGTTGTTGTAGAGAGACATTTGGACATCTTCACCCACCCAATCTCCCCCAGCTCAGGTCCCCGGGTTTCTTCCTCTCTTGTTGGTATTCCAGCCATCCACACCATTTTGGAGTCATCTTGATTTTTCTCTCCTCTTGTCTCTCGCCAACGCATCTCCTTCATTCCAGGCCCATTTACATATACACACACGGACACACACACACACACATAGATACACTCACACATAGGCACATACCCCTAGAAGCCCTACCCTATTGATTTGCAGTGTCTTACACATTCAACCTTTGGCTTCTCTTCTTAGTGACCTCTGACCTCATGACCTCAGGTCTAGAGTATTGGATTAGCCACTCTTTGTGCCTCCAGTGACGCCTCCCATCCTGCAGTCCTGGCCTGATCCATTGTGTCACGACTGCTGGATGAGTCTTCTGCCAAAACAGCTTTCTGAGACCCGCTCTTAACTTGCCCAAGGCTCCTCTGCTGCTTACAGCATGAAATCGAGGTGCCTCATCTTGGCATTCAAGGCTCCACACTGCCCGCTTGCCAACTCGATTTCCAAGCTTAGTTCTTGCCACTTCCCTACTGAACTGAGACTTCCTTGAAGATCAAGAACATGTCTGGTTCACTGCTGGGGCCCTGAGAGTCCAGGAGGATGCCTAGGACATTGGGGGGCGGGGTCTCAACCTGTGGGCTGAAGGAAGGAAAGAATGAACCAGATTGAGGATATCCTGGGACTGGTTCTGCCAAATGGGTGGGGAGGGGTCTCTCTCACTGACCGGTTGGGTGACCTTGGGTAAATCCTTTCCTTTGATTGCACGACATTCCAACAGCAATCCCAAATTTATAGTTCTTAGGCCCTAAAAGCCCTAAGGGCCTGAAGACATGCATAGTTGGTTGGCTCCTTAGAATGATCCTAAATGCCTTTTTTTTTTAAGGCCTGTGTGATATAGATCGGCAGCCCCTCCCCCAACTGCTCACAGCTCCCCTTCCCTCTCATTTTCATTAGCTGCTTGGTGCCTAAAGGCATTTACATTTGTGACCCTTGGATTAGGTGGTGTTTCGGCACCTTTCAACACCTGGGGAGGTAGGGATTCTCTGTCTGACCTGCTTTGAAGTGAAAACTACCATTGCTTTGCTTAAGTGGTTTCCAATGTTGTCTAATACACAGCAGCCAGGCCTGACGGCTCTGCCCCCCTCAGACAGGCCAAGAAAGAACAGTGGTGTGTGCCCTTAGTATTCCTGGCTTTGGCAGTCCGCTGCAGAGATGGCATGCCATTGAAAGTAATCGTCTGCATGCAGCCCAGTACGAGCGGGGCCCATTTAGGGCCTAGAAAGACCCCGGCACAGCATGCCCATTGGCAGCCAGCAGGGCGTACACAGGGGGCATTGGCTGCAGGCACAATGTATGAATTTAGCCCACGTTGCCTGGCAGGGTCCTCTCCAGGACAAAGTGCTGAATGTGGAGTGTGTGCTAACAAGCATTTGCTCCCTCGCTCTCCGCCTGGCTCTCTGCAGCCCAGTCCACAGTGAGACTCCACTGAGAAGCACGGGGTGGCCAGGGAAGGTCAAGAATGGCGTTCTCACCACCGGGTTCCTTTGCAGTCGCCGGTCCCAAGGGCCATACAAGCTGCAAATCTGCCTGGCCACAGGCTGGCTAGGCCCGGCTCCCCCGGGGATGCTAGTAAAACAACCACTGCTGGAAGGCACTGGCCCAGCTCGGACGCACTGGAATCCCACGCGTTTGGGCAGCATCTGGGTGAAAGGTACGGAGAGCCGGGCAGAGGGCTGCTGTGGGGGTGTGGGCCCAACACTGGGCATGGTCCCTGGGTAAAACCGCTGACAGCCCCCCAAGCTCAGTGTGGAGGGTGTAGAGGGGCTATTCATTCAGTTAGAGGACACACATGGCAAATCCACCCCGTCTGTAGCTGTCGTGACCATCTGGGATGGGGCAGGGGAGGATGAGGGAGGCAGAGGGGAGAAGACAGATACTGTTTCATGTGTCTGGAACAACTCTAGGGAGCTTCCTGGGGTGAAAGGGATAGATTCTGTGCGGTTCTGCCCTGTGCTGCTCAGCGGCTCATGAATTCAGGGAGACAGATCCCTCATACTGTCTACTGAACCCAAAGAGAATGCCGCAGGGACACTTTTCCAAAGAAACTTGATGGAACACACTTCAGAGCCTTCGAAGCATGGTTTTAGGTTTTGGGCATGTGTTGTTGATTTCCTTGGCGCCACTCCAACCAACTCAGGTCAACAAGGTGTGGGGTGAGAGCCTCCAACGTGTGGCATGTGCAAGGAGAAGTGGGCATGCCTGCTCGTGGAAGTGGAAGTGGGTACAGCTGCTGAGGGGCGCCTGAAGCTGGCTGCCCCGGGGCCTCAGATGTAGCCAGGACTGAAGGCTGAACACGTGCAGGGGGACGTGACACGGCGGCTGGTGTGCCTGTGGCTGTGTTGTGTGCTACACAGATGTTGCTGACACGGCTGGGGGCCTGGCAGAAGCAGCTGTTGGCTGTGGTGGGTTTCTCGCGTGCAGGTGGAAGCCAGGATGTCTTGGTAGTCGCAGAAGCAAGCCAGCCACAGGAGCCCTTCCCCCCACGGTGTCTGCTGAATAGGTGCAGAGTGGGGTGCTCTCACTTTCATCCCCACATAGCCAGCTGAGCCGCTGCCTGGCAGCACGGGACCACACCGGAGGGGCTCCGCACCTACTCTAAAGGCTGTGGCATTCCATGTGGTGGGCTGTGCCGTCCGTGGCACACTCAGCTCCCCGCGGTGTCCCAGAAGCTCAGCCCCTTTGCAGGTCCGGTAGAGGGAAGAAGGCTGGGCCTCAGCTTGCACACCCACACCCAGGTCTCCCGTTCCGCCAGGGGCCTCATCATCATCATCACACAGCGAGGCTTCTTCCTGAAATGCAATTTCCTGCCAGGGCGGAAGCCCCGGAAGAGATTCTGGGGTTGCTGTGTTCTCTCTGTTTGGAGTAACTCGGGGACAGGGCCAGCCAAGCCCCGGCCTGGGCTCTGCAGCTGTGTCCCCTCCTGCCATTGTGAGGAGAGCTCT
The DNA here is from genome assembly GCF_010015895.1 of Lontra canadensis. Lineage (NCBI taxonomy): Eukaryota > Metazoa > Chordata > Mammalia > Carnivora > Mustelidae > Lontra > Lontra canadensis. The sequence continues at coordinate 752,314 of NW_022631204.1, read as the reverse complement.
TGCACACATTGGAGAATCTGAGGTAGAAATGATGGTCCTGCGATTGACAGGCCTTGGGGCCTTCATCCTCATGGCCCTAACCAGCCTGCCTGGCCTGGCCACGCTGCTTACGTGGCATGTGGGCTCTGCCCGAATGAGCTGAGTTTGTTTTCCCCTTAGCAATAGGAATTTGGGCCAGTGAGCAGACACTGGGGTTCCCTGACCAGAGGAGGCCAACTCATATGTGTGCAGGACCTCTTTGACCAAACCTGCCCTTGGCAGGTAACACGAGGATGAGAGTTCGCTGAGTGTACGACAACTCATGGTGTGACAAAGCACAACGCCTCTCTCTTCGTGGTACTTCTGAAAACACTGCATGGGCCAAAAAAATGGCCAGACCAGGTGCATCTGCAAACCCTATTTCAGCCTCCTGGCGGCTAGTTTGTGACCCATGTGAGAAGCAAAATTTAGCTGCACGTCCCTGAGAATTCTTTTTTTTTTTTTCCCGCTAAAATCTTGGCTGACCTTCCCGACCCAGCTTAAAGGGCATCTCTGTGATCCTCTCTGACCCCACAAAATACTAATGTGATCCTTTTGTATCTCTGTGGTAGCATGTCAGACCATTCACTCGCTCACTCATCCATCCATTCATTCATCCATTCGTTCGTTCATTCATTCATTCATTCATTCATTCAATAAAACTGTATTGAATACTTTGGCAAGGGCTATGCTGGGGTTACAGAGTCGAATAAATAAGAAACAACCTCTGCCCTAGGGGAGCAACTAGTCCAGAGCTGGGGGGTGGGGAGAGATGGGAGACCAGATAGCGACTCTTGAATGTGCAAATGTGCAAAGTCTCCAGAGTTTCCTGAGGGAGACTCCCTCTGTGTGAGTGTGTAAAAGCTAAGGAAGGCAGGCTTCCGGTAAGAGGGGGTGGCTTGGCCAGGTACTGGAGAAGACAACAGAGTAAACCAAGCTGAGGGCAGTTTTTCCCTAGTGGGCCTTTTCTAGCCCGGGGAGGCCCAAGAGCAGACCCTTGGGAATTATGGCTATGGAGGGCCCACTCTGGCCCTGGCGACTGATGTGTCTCCTAGGAGTGGCAGGAAACAGAGTGGATCATTTAGGGCTGGAGGGGCCACGCTTGGGATGTTGATCTTTACCTTAGAGGCAGTGGGAAGCCAGCTGAGGCTTGCAGCAGGGGAGTGATGCAGCCGACCTCGGGTTTGGAGGGCCCTCACTGGAGCCTGCGTGTGTGAGGCAGACAGGAGGGGCCGGAGACTGATAACCGGGTGGCTAGAAGGGAGCCGTATCCCCAGTGCCAGGGCCTGCTAACTCGGCACCTGCTGAACCACGGAGATCGGGGTAGGCTGGGACGTGTAGGGCTGCTGCTTCTGGTGTTCCTAAGGAATTCCACTTGCTCTGTCATGGGGTGAGGGGGGGTTGGTTTTCACAGGCACCCACTTGGGTGTCTCATAGGCATCTCTGACTTGCCATGTTGAAAGGCACATTTCTGACTGTCCCCCCAGAGAAACCTTCCACTCCTGCAGTTTCCCCCAGCCCAGCTAATGGCATCCCCAACTTTTTTTTTAAAAAGATTTTCTTTATTTATTTGAGAGAGAGCAGCAGCAGCAGAATGAGAGGGAGAAGCAGGCTCCCCGCTGAGCAGGGAGCCTGATGCTGCACTCCATCCCAGGACCCTGGGATCATGACCTGAGCCAAAGGCAGACGCTTAACTGACTGAGCCACTCAGGTGCCCCGGCATCCCCAGCTTTGTAATTGCTCAGGACTTAAACCTCAAAGTCATTCTCGACTCCTCTTTTTTTCTCATATTCTGTGTCTACTCCATTAGAATATCACATTGTTTTCCCCTTCATAATATCCAGAAGCAAGCCATTTGTGACCAAGTCCATGGTCTGTGCCACCATCTTCTCTCCCCTGGATATTTGCAAGTCTCCAGTGAGGTCTCCCTGTGCTATCAAATTAGTACACCTTGGATCCTCTGCAGTCTGCTCTCGACACAGCAGCCAGAGTGATCCTGATGAAACACGAGTCAGGTCATGTCCTGCCCCTGCCGATGCCTTCTCATGGTTCTCTATTTCAGACCCAAAGCCAAAGTCCTTACAGTGGCCCACAGAGCCCTACATGATCTGCACCCTACGCATGACCTGTCCAACCTTATATCTGATCACTGTCCCTCTCGCTCACTCTACTCCAGCCACACTGGCCTCCTTGCTGTTCCCAAACATCCTCAGGGGCTTTGCATCTGCTGTTCTCTCTGCCTAGAAATCATTTTCTCTGCATGTCTTTGTGGTTCACTCCCTCACTTCAGTCAGATCTCGGATCAAATATCACCTTCTTAATGAAGCCTCCTTTGACCGTCCTATTCTAAAACAGCACCCCAGTTCTGCTGGTCTCCTGAGCCCCTCTATTGTTTCATTTTTCTCGAAACCAGATATTGCCTTCTAACTTACTACAGTTGTACTCAGTTATTTTATTTGTTGTCTGTCTCCCTCCACCAGAATGTAAAACTTCATGAGAATGGGAATTTTGGTCCGTTTTCGCCCATGCTATATTCTTAGCATGTAGAAGAGGTCCTGGCGCATAGTAGGCACTGGCTAAGGACTAACTAAAGACCCAGGTCAACTGTGGGGACCCGTGAGGTTGTCCCGGTTCATTTCTGGGCCGTACGACCTGGGATTCTCAGCAGCAGGTCAATGGGAAGCAGAGAGCCCACTGGACCGTAGGAGTTAGTGGGTCTCGCCAGGGTGACCTTGGGCAAGTTCCTTCCGCTCACTGATCCTCTGTTTGCTCATTTATCAGGTGAGAGATAAGATGTGATGATCTGTATGGGGCAAGGTGAGGGCCTGGCCAACTGGGGTTGCCACTCAGGCCTTGTGGGCATGAGGGCAGAGGTCCTCAACCCTGCCATTTCCGTTTTCTTCCCTGACCTCCTCCAACATGCCATCTTATTTTCAACCCAGTGGGATGTGGGGAGGGAGAAGGCTGCCCATCACGTACCTTCAACTGAGCCTGTTGTGTTCTCTGACGTGTGCCTGGCTCTGGTTCAAAGGCCTGGTGCAGGGCAGAGGCCTATTAGATACCCACAGTTTCCAGAGCAGCTCCTTCTACCACCCCTACAATGCAGGTGGGTCCGTCTCTGGAACGATTCTTGTCTTCTATCCCAGACCAAACTTTGCTACCCAGTCTAGTTGGGGCCTCGCGTTTTTCACTTCAAGTTTTAGTTCTTACAATAACAGTACAAAGCAGGCATTCTTATACCCATTTTTTTTTTTTCAGAAGAGAACACTGGGTCTTACAGGGGTTAAGGAATTGGCTCAAGGTCCCACATCACCTCTTTCTGCACGAACCCCTCGGAAATCTGCTGACCATGGTCTGGGAGGCTTGTCGGTGCAGTTTGAGCCGGGAGAGAATCAGCAGGGAGGAGACTCCGTTCTTCCTTCTGTTCCATCTAGGCCACAGGTGGAGCCCAAAGGGGGAGAAAACAAGCCAGCCCAGATGGAAGTCATCACCCCCCCACAGCTCCCTGAGGGCTGAGCAGAAGGGAGGCGCCTTCCCCACCCAGCCCTGCCAGGAATCTGGGTGTCCAGTGAGCAATGGGGGTGGTGCGTGTGTAGGGGGGTACTCCATGTGATGAACTATTTTCCTTTCTCATTCCAAAGATCAGAGAGCACTGGGTGAGCTGTGCTTTGTTCCAATGGAAACAAAACTAGAAAAGGCCAGTGGGGGTTGGCCAAACTTTCCTTTGTCCTCTGAGGCTAGAAGGCTAAATGGGAGGACTATGTGAAGGGGGGTGGTGGGGCAGGATTCCCGCCCCCACGAGGGCAATAAATCAGTAGAAGGGGGAGACCAGGATGGATTCTAGCAAAACAAAACAAAACAACAAAGAACAAAGTTCGCACTAGCTGGTAGGAAGGCCTTGTGATCCCCTTTATGCAGCTGTACCTCCCAGGAGTCAGCCAAGTCTGGCAGTCTCCAGCAAGGGCTGCAGAGGTCTCCTGCAGAGACACAGCACTGTCAGCGCTCTCCTGGCCCAGGAAGGGCTAAAGGCACCTCCAGGACCACTGAATTCCATTCACCCTCTGAGCCCCCGGCCCCATCTCTTTTCTGCCCCTACAACGCACCGTGCTCCCACCCAGAATAACAGGAACTCGAATTTGTCGATGTCATTCAGTTTGTCAAGCACTTCGCTGTACCCAGGGTAGCTTAGTGGTTAAGAATGCCGGCTCGGGGCCCAGACTACCTGGCTCTGCTACCCTACAGCTGTAGGATCTTGGGTAAGCTACTTAGCCTCTGTGCCTCAGTTTTCTTATCTTTAAAATGGGAATAGTCACAAGATCTACATCTTTAGGGTTTTTTTTTTAAGTTTTTTTATTTATCAGAGAGAGAGAGAGCACAAGCGGGGTGGGGCGGGCGGCAGGCAGAAGGAGAAGCAGGTTCCCCACTGAGCAAGGAGCTAGACTCATGACTCGATCCTAAGACCCTGGGATCGTGACCTGAGCCTTAGACACTTAACCGACAGAGCTGCCCAGGCGTCCCTTCAGGTTGTTTTTAAATTAAATGAGCTAATATTTAAATTCCTCCAAAGCAGAGACTTTGGTCTTACCTTACTGCCATATCCCTCAGGCCTACACAGTGCCTGGCCGCTAGCAGAGACTTGGCAACTCTTTATGAAATATATATAAAGGGCTTCGAATGGGAACTGATATTTAGGGAGTACGACACTGGTAGTTGTTGTCTCTCACGCTCTAACAACAGTTCCAAGAGGAGCGCTCTGCATTTCCCACAGGGCGGTTTTCTTCCTCCATGTAAGGTTCAAGTTTGGAGTCGTGGTACTGAAGACCTAAAATCGAGGGAGACAGTTTGGGCCACAGAGGGTCATGAAGGCAGCCCTCAGATCTGAGCCAATAGCATCCCCCCTCCCATTTGTCCATTCCCTCATCCCTTCCACAAATAGTGCCCTGATGCCCCTGTGGGCCCAGCCCTGAGCAGCAAGCTGGGGAGATACAGATGACGAGATGGACAAGGACTCAGCATTTGAGGAACTGAGAGTCTAGTGGAAAGAGACAGGCAGAAGCCAGTGGACGCTTCAGTACTTTCAAATAGTAATAAATGCTCTGGAAAAAATAAAGCAGTGTAGTGGGATAGAGGATGGCTGCAATGTGTATGTTGTGGGGGTGAGGAAGTGATGCAGGACCTCTTCTGGGGGTCTTAGTCTCAGATCGAGGGCCCTTGCCTTCAGTTGGTCTTCAGTACTGTGTCAGTATTACTTCATCTTGCAAGCATGTATATGCTGTCTGCCCAAGGCGGGGGATCATTGCCAAGTGGAGCTCCTAAGGGGTCTGTACGTGGGGGTCTGGGTGTGAGGGGCTGGAGAGAAGGGGGCCATGCACATGTACTGCCTGCGTAGGAAGCTTCTGGCATCCTCTGTCCTCTGGCCGAAGCTGTTAGTTATGCTGGGTGAAATGATGGTACCAGCCGAAAGCTTCCTGACGTCCTTCTGCGCTCCCAGGGAGGAGGCGGCTGACTAGTGTCCTCGTGCCCCCTGTTCGAACACCGTCCAGGCACTGTCTCGTGACATCCTGATCCTAGTCACACTTGGGTGTCCTCGTCCTTACGGGTTTGGGCATCCCCAGAGCACAGGACAGAATTGACACCTTAGTGAATGAAAGGATATTTGGGTGGCTGTTTTTCCTTCCGCTCCTTAGCTGACTGGCTCATTCCTCCTCAAGCATCAAGAGGCAGTTCGCAGGTCATCTTATCTCCTTGCTTCCCTTGCTTCAGTTAGCTGAGAAACAAAAAATGTTAAACCGTATAAAGGCTCTTGCTCATCCTTTTCTTCCTCTTCGAAGCCTCCCGAGGCGCATGATCGGTCCCTCCCACCTGAGGGCTCCAGCACTTTCTGTTTCCCCATCAGAGCCTTGATCTCGCCAGGCTCATTGTCTGCTACGGTTAGGTCAAATCCCCCAGCCTGTCATTGTCTCAGTGGCAGGGACTGTTTTTTGGTCATCTCCGCATCCCCAGCCTATCCCCTAGAGGGCGCTCAATAAATATTGGTGGAATTAATGAGAAAACAAAACAAAACAAAACAAAACAAAACCCCAACCAAACAGCGAATGAATTGTCAGTTTTGCTTCGAGTGCCCTAGGTAGTGGTGTGGAGCTGGATGGAGCTGGCTTGTTGTAGCTCTTGAGAACCAGTCGTTACATATTTAGGAAACTTGTGAACTGATTGTGAAACACAGCCACCATTAAAAATTGAGTTATTTGAGACAACAGAAGACAAACCAACAATGAGGGACATTTTCTTTTTTATCAAATAGATGAGCAACTCAATGCAACATAGGACCCTAGATTGGATCCTAGAACAGAAAAAAAGACTTTAGTGGGAAAACTGAAGTCCAAATAAATTTTGTACTTTAATTAATCAATGTACTGAGGCTTACTTCTCCGTTTCAATCAAAAAATTTTTAAGATTTTATTTATTTATTTGTCAGAGAGAGAGAGCACAAACAGGGGGAGCAGCAGGCAGAGGGCAAAGCTGGCTCCCCGCTGAGCAAGGAGCCCAACGCTGGACTCGATCCCAGGACGACAGAATCGTGACCTGAGCCGAAGGCGGACGCTTAGCCAACTGAGTCACCCAGGCGCCCCTGATCAGTGTTTTACAATCATGTAGGATGTCAGTATGAGGACCTCTCTGTACTGCTTCTGCAACTCTTCTGTAAGTCTCAAATTATCTCAAAATGAAAAATTAACTATTAAACAAAAATATAATGATATAAACCTCCAATTAAATAAATTCCACTTAAAAAGAATAATAAGTATTTATTATTGGGACTCAGATAATTTATTATTGGGACTCAGTTTACTTTAGTTCTTCCCTGTTAGTTTACTTCTTAATGAGTTTACCATGACCTATGTATGACCTTAGGCTGCTTCACATCCATTACATCTGAATGATGTACATCTTTGCCCATTCCATGTTTGGTGATGTCACACAGGTAGCTTGAAATAGGCCAGAGTGAAAGTACTTGTGTTGCAGAAATCTGAGAATGCTACAAATCAGCAGTTGGATTCTTGTTTTGTTCATTGCACTCTAGACTTCAAGAAAGCGACAGAGAAAAATGTTCATAATGTATGTTAAACTAATTTGTGTGTAAGAGTAAGTGTGTGTTGCTTTGTGAATAGCACACACCAAAAAAATGAGGAAACATGCTTCTGATACATGGAAACTATTGTCTGATTCAGCAAAGAAGTTGTTCAAATCATTGATGAATTTGTCAAGTTCCAACACTGCTTCATCGTTTGCCTTCTTGCTTGTTAACATAAACGAAAATATCAACCACCATTCATGTAGGAACTACACTTGTTCTTCTCTTGCAATTGTAGATTGGCAATGGATATAAGAATTCAGCAAAATCGGGGTGCCTGGGTGGCTCAGTCAGTTAAGTGTCTGTCTTCGACTTGGGTCATGGTCCTGGGGGTCATGGGATTGAGCCCTGCATCAGGCTCCCTCCTCATGGGGGAGTCTGCTTCTCCCTCTGCTGCCACTCCTCCTGCTTGTGCTCTCTCTCTCTCCTTCTCTCTCTGTCAAGTGAATAAATAAAATCTTAAAGAAAAGAACTCAGCAAAATTCAGCAAAATCAATGAAAGCATTATATGAAAATCAATCAGCTATATGGATTTTGCAATAAAGAGTATTGTATATTTCATTATTATTCATAAACTCTATCCTTCACATTCTTACATAGTACATAAATAGGCATTCTTTTTTGAGAGCCGGTTGCTAACCATTTACCAAAACACCACTGGTCCCAAATATTAACCCATTATTTCCTCAAATGCACTGATGGAAAGAAAAGAACTTTTGCTGGCACCTTCTCTGTGCCCAGCTGCTGGGCTGTGTCTTTTCTGCTCGTCATCTCAATTGCTTTTCATCTCAACTCTGTGAAGTGTAAGTACTATGGACACCGTTTATGAGGATATTGAGGCTCTGAGAGGTGAAGTGACCAGCTAAGGGCAAGTCCTTGGTACAGATTAGAGCCAGGATCAAACCCTACTTTCGTCTAAAGCCAAAGCTCATTGTATTGGTTTCCTACTGCTGTTGTAGTGGCTGAAAGCAACACAGATTTATGATCTTACAGTTCTGGAGGTCAGAAGTCTGACACAGGGATCACTGGTGCGGGCAGGGCTGCATTCCTTCTGGAGGTTCGAGGGAGGAACATCTGCTTCCTTGACTGCTTCTAGACGCTTCTAGACGCTGCCTGCATTGATTGGCTTTTCTCCCCTTCTTCCATCTTCAAAACCAGCGATGGCTGGTCGAGTCCTTCTCACATCTCAGTCCTCTGACCCTCCATCTGGCATCCTGACTCTGCCTGGCTTACCCCCCTTTTATAGGGATCTGTTGATTGTGACCTTGAGCCCACCTGGAAGGGGCAGGCTCCTCTCCCCCTCTCAAGGTCAGCTGATTAGCCACTCGAATTCCATCTGCAAACCCTTTGTTTCTAAACTTTGCCATTTATTCTAACATATTCATAGGTTCTGGCAACTTGGGACGTGGACGACTTTGGGGGGTCATGATTCTATCCACCACACAAGTGGTGCTTTTTCCATGACCCTTACCTACTACCTTGCCTCTTGTTTTAGCGGTTGCCTAATCCAGTGCAAGACTGATACCATTCTCCCTGACACCTATAGGCTGCACGTCCTGTGCTTTTCACTTTGGGGCTAAGATACCTTCTCTACTTCCGTTAGTCTCCCAGCCTGCCAGAGAGCCCTGGGGAGAATGGTTTCGAATCCCTGCGGCTTTTACCCCTGGGCATATATTTTACCTGTGCTCTTACTGACCTCTCACTTTCTGGCCACCACCCAGGCTCACACCCTATTTATTTGCTCTTCTCCCAGGCATTTACATTGGCTGTATTCTAGAAAAGCCCTGGGCCTTGACTAAAATGTTCCTTGCCCACACCCATGGATGAAGCATCTATCTGTCTGTGTTTAATATTGCTCTCTGACTGGCTTTCCAGAATCAGACTCTTTAAGTAGTAGTCCTCCACCTTCTCTAGTTTTTGCCACCCTGAGATCCCAGACCAGAAACCTCCTCCACTGACATCAGCCAATGGCCGGGAGCTGCCCCCCACAAAGTCCTTATAGCAGCCAGAAGCCCCTCTTTGCTGCTTCTGAGTTCTGACCACAGCCTTCTTATCTCCCCCTTCTCCATCCTTGACAACAGCATTATGCCCTCCCTTCTGCCTCTCAGATTCACACCCACACATGGGCCCTGTCTAAATCCAGCCACCTTGAGGGAAACTTTCCAGATTTTCAGCACCTACGGGATTTACGATCGGTAACACTTGGTTTGACACTTTATCATCTGCCATTATGGATAGGTCTCAAACTGGTGACTGGCGGTGGGAGAGGTGGCAAATAATACCCACAGGTGTGTTTTATTTGATCTGCACCTGCTTTGTTACAGGCCGTGGAGCCTAATGCGGGGCTGAACTCATGACCCTGAGATCAAGACCGGAGCTGAGATCCAGGGTCGGATGCTTAACCGACTGAGCCATCCAGACGACCCAGGTGGTTTGGTAGTTTCAAAATATTATTTGCTAACCATGTGGCAATCAGTAATACTCCCATCCAGTCAGGATTTCTGGCTTCTTTGAAAAACAAAAAAGTCTGGTAATACTGCCTGTGCATTCCCACTGGGTGGTAATTAGCTGGATTGGGGTGGGGACTCCCCCTTTAGATGGAGCATGTGCTCTCCAGCTCACCATAGCCCCCCGCTCCCCCTGCCTTATTAACGCATTACTCCAGCCTCCTTCACTCAGTTACAGTTATTTGACCGACTCCTGAAGGCATTCTGAAATATTTCACGCCAGCTCAAATGTCTAGCTGTGTCACAGTCTCTTGGAGGAATGAAACTATTTCCTCATTTTGCATTTCTTTTTTTTTTTTTGAAAGGCTTTATTTATTTGCCAGAGAGAGAGAGAGAGCACAAGCAGGGGCAGCAGCAGACAGAGGGAGAAGCAGGTTCCCTGCTGAGCAAGGAGCCCGATGCGGGACTCGATCCCAGGACTGTGGGATCACGACCTGAGCCAAAGGCAGCCACTCAACCAACTGAGCTACCCAGGCATCCCTATTATCTTATTTTTCATCATGATAAATGTATTCTTTAATCCCCATCATCCGTTTCCCACATTTCCCCCATCCACGTCCCCTCCAGTAACCACCAGTTTATTCTCTATAGTTGGGTCTGTTTCTTGGTTTGTCTTTCTCCATATATGAGTAAGATCATATGGTATTTGTCTCTCTCCAGCTGACTTATTTCACTCCGCATAACACTCTCTAGCTCTGCCCATGTTGTTGCAATAGCAAGGTCTCATTCCTTTTACGGCTGAGTAATATTCCATTGCATATATAATATATATATCACATCTTCTTTATGCATTCAGCTATCAGTGGACAATTGGGCAGCTTCCATGGTTTGGCTAGTGTAAATAATGCTGAATCAACATCAGGGTTCATTTATCTCTTTGGATTTGTGTTTTTGTATTTTGGGGGTAAATACCCAGTAGTGCCATTACTGGAATATAGGGTCGTTCCACTTTTAATGTTTTCAGGAACCTCCATACTGTTTTACACAGTGCCTGCTCCAGTTCAAATACCCACCAGCCATGCACAAGGGTTCCTCTTTCTCCACATCCTCACCAGCATTCATTGTTTCTCGTGTTGTTGATTTTAGCCGTTCTGACAGGTGTGAGGTGACGGCTCATTGTAGTTTCGATTTGTATTTCCTGATGATGAGTGATGTTCAGCATCTTTTCATGTGTCTGTTAGCCATCGGTATGTCTTCCTTTCATGTCTTCTGCCCATTTCTAGTAGAATTATTTGTCTTTTAGGGGTATTGAGTTGTATCAGTTCTTTATTTATTTTGGATACTAACCCTTTATCGTCACTTGCAGATATCTTCTCCCATTCAGTAGGTTGCCTTTTAGTTTTGTTGATTGTTTCCCTCACTGTGCAGAAGCTTTTTATTTTAATGTAGTCCCAGTAGTTTATTTTTTCTCTTCCTTGCCTCAGGAGAGATATCTAGAAAAATGTTGCTATGGCCAATGTCAGAGAGATTACTGTCTGTGCTCTCTTCAAGAATTTTTATGGATTCAGGTCTCACATTTAGGTCTTTAATCCATTTTGAGTTTATTTTTGTGTATGATGAAAGATAGTGGTCCAGTTTCACTGTTTTGCATATATCCTGAGACTTTACTGAATTTGTGTATCAGTTCTAGTAGTTTTTTGGTGGAATCTTTAAGGTTTTTTATATAGAGTTTTATATATGGGTTTTTTTCTTTTTTTAAAAGATTTTATTTATTTATTTGACAGAGAGAGCACAAGTAGGCAGAGAGGCAGGCAGAGAGAGAGCGGGGGAAGCAGGGAGCCTGCTGAGCAGAGAGCCTGACGTGGGGCTTGACCCCAGGACCCTGAGATCATGACCTGAGCTGAAGGCAGATGCTTAACCACCTGAGCCACTCAGGCGCCCCTATATAGGTTTTTTATATAGAGTTTCATGTCTTCTGTAAATATCAGAGTTTTACTTCTTCCTTACCAATTCAGATGCCTTTCATTTCTTTATGCTGTCTGATTGCTGTGGCTGGGACTTCCAGTGCTATGTTGAATAAAAGTGGTGAGAGTAAGAACTCCTGTCCTGTTCCTGACCTTGGGAAAGCTCTCAGCTTTTCCCCGTTGAGTATGATGTTGGCTGTGGGCTTTTCATATAAAGCCTTCATCACGTTGAGGTATATTCCCTCTAAACCTACTTTGTTGAGGGTTTTTATCACAAATGGATGTTGTACTTTGTCAGATGCTTTTTCTGCATCTATTGAAAGGAGCGTATGTTTCCTATCCTTTCTCTTATTAATGTGGTGGATCGTGTTGATTGATTTGTGAATATTGAACAACCCTTGCAACCCAGGAATAAACCCCACTCGATCATGGTGAATGATTTTTTTTAATGTATTGTTCAATTCAGTTTGCTGGTATTTTGTTGAGGATTTTTGCATCCGTGTTCACGAGAGATATCAGCCTGTAGTTGTCTTTTTTTGCAGTGTCTTTGTCTGGCTTTGGTATCAGGGTGATAGGCCTCATAGAATGATTTTGAAAATTGTTCTTCCTCTTGTGTTTTTTTTTTAATAGTTTGAGAGGAATAGATATTAACTCTTCTTTAAATGTTTGGTAAAATTCACCTGTGAAGCCATCTGGTCCTGGACTTTGGTGTTTTGGGAGTTTTGGGGTTACTGATTCTATTTCATTACCAGAAATTGGTCTGTTCAAATTTTCTATTTCTTTCTGCTTTTGTTTTGGTAGGTTATATGTTTCTAGGAATTTATCCATTTCTTCTAAGTTGTCCACTTTGTTGGCATATAGTTTTTCATTATAGTCTTTTACAATTACTTGTATTTCATGGTGTTCATGGTCATTTCTCTTCCTTCATTAGTGATTTTGTTTATTTGGATCTTCTTTCTCTCTCTCTCTGATGAGTCTTGCTAGATACTTAGCAATTTTGTTGATCTTTTCGGAGAACCAGCTGCTGGTTTCATTGATCTGTTGATCTATTTTCTTGTTTTGTTTTGTTAGCTTCTCTATAATTTATTTCTGCTCTAATCTTTATTATGAATTTTGAATTTCTTTTGTTTCTCTCATGCTGCTCTGTACATAGTAGATGCTTGCTAAATATTGAGAGGATGAAGAATTTCCTGAAAGAGGGGTCACTCTCTAGATGTTCTAGAATCAGTGAAAATTTGCTTTCACTCTGAGGTAAAGCTTTATAAATGCAACATCTGCTGACTGTTAGTTGCATCGGAACAACAGAGAGGGAAATCAAGGTTCAGAGAGCCTATACAGTAGGGCTGGGGCTGTAGATGTCGTAGTTTCAGGGGTAAGGGCCAATACCGTTCTCGGATGAGGAAGCTTTCCTAGGCGTCCATGTTGGAAGAGCAGAGAGGAACTGCCCCGCTGCTCTCTGGGAATGTTTGTCCACAAACTCTGTGAGTTACTTTGTCTGGATAGAGATCAAGCATTTGTTAAATGCCCTTTCCGTTCTGGTCATTTATTAAATAACTCTGCACTTATTCTTGGACTATCAGGAATTTGGAGCACCTTGGAAAACCTACTGAAAAGATGAGGGAAATACAGAGAGATTGAGCCTAATCCTTGATGGGATTTAGAGCCAGTTTGGTGAGTCACGTTCAATCGAGAGAAGTGTCCGCTGATTCACTGGCCCAGATGCGCTCAGAGGTTGTGCTATCCCCTCATGCCGTTGCTGGTGATACTGATGTGTGGGGCGGGATAGGAAAACAGAGAAGGTACGCGTGTTTAACTGTACTGCAACAAACGGAAAGGAACGCGAGAGCCCCGAAAACTCCCACTGGGGCAGAAATCTGATGTCAGGTATTGCTGAACAGCGGCAGGCAAATTTGTCTGGACCTTTGGAGGCAGAAGTGGGTTTGTCAAAATTTGGTTCTTTTTTCTTTTTTTAAGATTTTATTTATTTATTTATTTATTTGACACAGAGAGAGAGCACAAGTAAGGGGAGAAGCAGGCTCCACACTCAGCAGGGAGCCCGATCCCGGGATGCCCGGATCATGACCTGAGCTGAAGGCAGACACTTAACTGACTGAGCCCCAACCCCTGCCACCAGGCTCCCCAAGTCAGACCTTGGTTCTGAGTAACTTTGAGAGCAGAGAAGTTGCACAGAAAACAGATACAGTGCATCCAGAAGCTTGACTCTGGAGCCCTTGTCTGCCTTCTCTGCCACCCTGTCCCCTCCAGCCACCACCAGTTCCAACCATGGCTAGGGGAGGAGGGAAGTGGGGAGCCACAGCCCCAGGGCCGCCAGCTTCCTGCAGGCCCAAAGAGCTCACGGGCCTTGCTTGGGTCCCCCGAAATGCTCTGGCTGGGCTGGGTGGGCAGGAAGCTCTCGGACCAGTCCTAGAGGAGGCAAGATAGGGCAGGGGAGGGTGGGGAAGGCTGGGCAGAGAATCAGCTAAGGACACACACAGGTGGCTTTTATCCTGCAGACTCTGTAGGAAGTCTGGAATCTATCACCTTGGAATCACCTAGAGCTGGGTTCACGTCACTTAATCTTGCCAAACCCAATTTTACTGCTCCTGATGTGATGTGGTGAGGAGTCAGGAGGCAGTGTTTGTATAGTGCCTGGTCCATATTTCAAGAGATGGGAGCTGTTGAGCTCTATAATGTTGCAAATGAGCAATAAACTATTAGATCGGTTATTATTTGTTGTGGGTTTGTGGGCCAGACGCTATGCTAAACCATTTACCTCCATTATCTTTTTGATCCTTAAAGGAAAGATAAAGAAATTGAATTACGGAGCAGAAGAGTGACTCATCAAAGGTCATCCAGCTGGCAAATGACAGAAGCAGCTTGTGCTCTAGGCAGAGCGGCTCCAGAGCTGACACTTAGAACGGGACCACCTGCCAGGCATTAACCCCACTTCATACACGGGGAAACATAGGTTTAGAAAGCGCTAGTGTCAGGGACAGAGCTCCCTGGGGCTTTAGACTCCAGGCTCTACTGTGAAACATGCTGTGCGACCTTGGGCTAGTGACTCAACTTCTCTGAGCTTTCGTTTCCAAATCTGAAAAAATGTCCGAGTCCAAAGCCTCTGGCAGCCTATATGGTGAGAAGCAGTATCCCCCTGGGAGAAGGTGGAGGGGAGGGAGCTCAGAATCTCCTGGAGACAAAGGATGAGAAGACAGGGGTGTGACACAAAGCGGAGGCCGGTCTGGGATGCAGATTTGCCGGAGTGAATGCGCCCAGCTTGTACGACCCATTTAGCGGCTGGCCTGAGAGTCCAGATGACCGGGTGGGCGGGAGTAGTATGGGCCACTCTGTTGGCACACCCACACGGTGAGCCACTGTTGCCACCTAGGGGACAGGCAGTGACCGGGAGCCCAGGCCAGGGCTGTGGCTGAGCAGTATTGCACATTCCCCGTCTCCTGCTGGTTTCCGGAGTGGAAAGGGGCGGCCCAGGCTTGCTCCAGGAGTGGGGAGGAAAGTGAGGAAAAGAAGCTGAGAGCCGCTCTGGTTTGGGATTTATAAATAAATCCATCTGGAAGTGTTTGGGGCTGAGGGAGCCTGAGGCCGGCCCCTGCAATTCAGGCCATGTGGCACATATTTCCATTCACACCAAACCCACCCCCCACACCCCAGTCCCAAGAGACTGTCTGATTGAGCCTGTCTGCTCTGGCCCTGAGCTCAGCAGGAACCCCTCAGGCCCCCGCCCTGCTTCCAGCCCACACCCCAACCCTCCTCTCCTCCCAGCCCAGCAAGATGTCTTGCAAGGGCTTCAGGACATTTCACAGGCTACTCAAGTGTTGCTTGAAGGAATGAATGGATTTTCAGGTCCGCATTTAATGGGTAATGCATTCCTCTTAGTAGGAAGGGGCCCCTGTGGTGGTTATGGAAGATGAGGCGTTCTTAACTTTTGGCCTCCCATCTCGAGATTCCAGCAAAGGCCAGCCAAGGTGCAAAGGCACTGCCTGAGTCTTGTTCATCTTTCCTTTTTTTTTTTTTTAATATTATGTATTTATTTGACAGAAAGAGAGAGCTTAAGCAGAGGAAGCTGCAGAGGGAAGAGAGAGAAGCAGGCTCTCCATTGAGCAGGGAGCCCGACACAGGGCTGGATCCCAGGACTCTGGGATCATGACCTGAGCCGAAGGCAGATGCCCAACCGGCTGAGCCACCCGGGCGCTCCACCTTGTTCGTCTTTCTATGCCCAGTGCCAACCATAACGCTCAGTGGGTGTTGGTTAGATGGAGGGGTGAGTTGATTCATCAGTTTAACAAACAGCGCAAACCCTCCTGGTCTGTGCACTCCGCTGCATGCTGGGAACACGGTAAAGTGCAAAATAACCAGAGTCCCTTCTCTCATTGAGCTCACGGTCACAGTGTTTCTCAATGAGATTAGCCTTCACACTCAGAGGAAGACCAGTCTCTGCAGGTGTGGGGGGGCTCCCTGTGCATTGTAGGATATTTCACATCCTGATTCCTGGAGTCACTGGGACTACCTTCAGTGTCCCTATGCATTCCCAAATACTTCCAGGGGGCAGAAGGACACCTCCCTCTCCCAGCTGCAGGGGAACTTGACAGTGAGCCAGGGAAGGAAGGCCATTCCCAGGGTATGACTGCACGGAGTCCTCTAAGTCCGCATGTAAATCTGGTGGCTTAGAACTGGGAAATCACGTTTGCTCTACAGAGCTGTAAAAGCTCCTTCAGTCGGTGAGTTGGGGCCCTGAAGCCCAGACTGTAGCTGAGGTACGTGGTTCTCCCAAGCTGGGTCAGGGCTCAGGTGCAGGCACCGTGCTGGCAGCTTTCAAAATGCTGATGAGTTGGCTGCTTGGGAATGTCCAACAGCCGCCAGAAACTGGTCCCAGGGCCAGATGACAGGTCAGATCCCAAGATAATGGATTTGGGATAAATCCACATTGAGGCTGGAGTTAGACTTGAGGCCCAGGACCCATTGAAATTGTCGAAGGAGAAGATACTGGGGGAAGAGGAAAGAACGAATCCAGGATAAAGCCCAGAGCTAGGGAAACAGGCCCCAGTGGTATCTCTTCTCCGCCCACCTCATTTCCATGGGCACAGTCAACACCCCAGTTCAGGGTCTCGGCCTGTGCCAGGACCATTGCAGCAGCCTCCTACCTGGCCTCCATGCTTCTCGTCTCTGCCTTCCAGAATTCTCTTCTTAAAACACAGTGTTGGGGCACCTGGGTGGCTCAGTGGGTTAAAGCCTCTGCCTTCAGCTCAGGTCGTGATCCCGGGGTCCTGGGATCAAGCCCCACATCGGGCTCCCTGCTCAGCAGGGAGCCTGCCTCCCCCCCACCTGCCTGCCTCTCTGCCTACTTGTGATCTCTGTCTGTCAAATAAATAAATAAAATCTTAAAAAAAAAAACAAAAACAAACAAACAAACAAAAAACACACAGTGTTCGTCTTTTGCCTTCCCAACATTGACCAGGTCCAGCCTCTCCAGCTCTGCATCTTAACCCGCTGTGGTCCAGCTTCCCATTAACCTGGCACTCTCTTGGCAAGCAGGCTCCAGGTGCTCCTGCCCAGGCTCATTGTGGCTCATCTGCTAGAACTTACCATCTGGCCACATGGAGCCCCAAACACACACTGCCCTTCTCACCTCCATGCCAACTCCCCCCCAAACCTGGGCTGCCTTTTGACATCTCTCTCCATTTGGAAAAATGCACCCGGGCTTCAAGACCAGGCCAGGTCTCCTCTCCCTGACACCTCAGAGGCAAGCAAATGCTTTCCCACTGCAGCACTCCCTCTCCACCTCTTCAGTTCCACCACCGGGCTCTCTCTCCCACTAGACTAGGAGTTCTCTGAGGGCAGCAGCCATGTCTTGTTTTTTTCAAAGATATTATTTATTTACTTGACAGAGAGAGAGGGAGAGAGCTCAAGCAGGGGGAGCGGCAGGCAAAGGGAGAGAGAAGCAGATTCTCCACAGTGCAGGGAGCCCCACATGGACTCGATCCCAGGACCCTGGGATCATGACCTGAGTCTGAAGGCAGACACTTAACCAGCTGAGCCACCCAGGTGTCCCAGCAGCCATGTCTTGTTTTGCTTTGTAACCCCCTTACCCAGCTCGGTGTGAATGACTGGGAAAGTCGGCTTGGGGGATGGTCTGGTAGGACAGGGCAAAGAGGACATGGGATGGGTTCCCCCAGGCCTTACCATGGCTCCACTTAAGCCACTTTTAACTGCTCTCCCTGCATCAGCATGGTCCTTGGATGAGGATTCATGAAAGAGCTAGGGAAGTGAAGGAAAAAGATGCAGAGCCAGGGCCAAAGCCAGGCAGAGGGAGTGGTGTGGAGAAGGCAGGAGAGACTGGGGCGGGGGGGTGTGGGGGTAAAGGAGGAGCGGGGCGGGGCGTGGAGAGCAAAGGTCTGCATCATCAACTTACCTCCCTTGGGGGTTCCAATAACTCGGAACTGAATAAGAAAGATTTGGGATTCTGCGAATGCAAAAGCAGCTGCTTGGGCCGGTCAGCTGAATGTAGAGTTAATGAAGAGGCATTAGTGCCCTTCGGTGCCATGCTGTGCATGGAACCATATCCTGCTGGGATCAGATGCCAGCTGCCCAGGACGCTCATTTAGTAAAGAGCCAAAAACAGCATCAGCATGAAAGAGCTAGAGAATTCCTCCAAGAGCTCTTCTGAAGGGCACCAGGGGGGCCACCGGAACCACATCATTGCCCCCACACCGTGGGCCTAGAACTTGCCAAAGAAGAGCGGGCCCCAGAAGAAAACCAACACGTGGCAAGCAGCTAGTATCCCATAGGCCATGCCAGATACATTTTAACACGCATGAGCTAATTTTTGTCCTTGATGCAACTTGGGGGGCGGGGAGTGGTGTTGTCCCTATTTTATGGATTAGACAATTGAGGTCCCGGGAGAGGTAAAAATGTGGCCCGAGGGAACACAGCTCGAAAGTCTTGGATCCGGGATTCCAGGGCAGGTTGTCCCTTCTCCAGTTGGCAACCGTGTGCTCCGCGGTCTTGCTGACTTTGGCTGTGGGGCTGATCTCTTTGGATTGATTTCTTTGAACATAAACAAAATACCATCAGTTTTTCCTGGCTCTGGAATGAACTTTCAGAATCATGTGCTGTGCTCTAGTTTCCAGCTGGGTGCCTTTGCTGGGGGTTCACAGTTATGAAGCAACAGGCCTTATCCCGAGGATCAGCAGGGTGCTTTTGTTCCCAGGAGATGCTGCAGACCCAGGGCCTCATGGACTGTGGGGCCAAGTTTTCCAACTTCTCTTCCCTCCCAATGACCTGCCTGTGGTTGATGGTTGACTGTCTTCCCAGGCAAATGTAAAATTCCCTATCAGAGTCATGGTACCTCTGAGATGTTGGCCACACTGTGTTCTGAGCATCCCTGGAATCTGTCCCTGTCTGCTCAGTTCGTGACCCATGTGATCTGTCTGCTGCCAGGCTGTGAGTGATGGGGAGCAGAGGATAGGAGGTATGGACAGCGTTGCCCAGAATTCTGATGTGACATAGTTAAGCCAGCTCATGAAGGGGCCGATGGAGGCAGAGTAGCTGGAGCCCATTTGGAGGCAAAATGGCACCCAGTATGACCCCTCTAGAGTTGTGGCTTTAGGGTAGGGGGGGTTGCTTAGAAAACCCATAACGATAGTTTCCCTGAATTGCTCGGGAGTCGGGAGTCAGGCACCGTCTGGGGATCTTTGGGGCTTGACCTTTGGCCTAGAATTATGCGGCAGGCAGTCATCATGCTGCCTGCAGGGCCTTCTGGAGTTGTGTCAAATGACAGGATTTTCAGGGATGCACAATGATAAGCAGGGTAACAAGTCTCTGGTCTTGAGTTTGGGCTTTTGCTCCAGTAATTTTACTGAAGAAGGATCCCTCTGCACCACCTTTAAAATCTATTTGGAATCCAAGCACTTCCCACCACCTCCAATGCTGCCATCTCCTGCCACCCTAGTACAAGCCATTGTCCCGTCTTGCCCATCACCAGTCTCCTCAAGCGATGCTACTTGTTTTTTTTGATTTTTCATTTATTTATTTGAGGGAGAAAGAGCACAGGTAGGAGGAACAGCAGGCAGAGGGAGAAGCAGACTCCCTGCTGAGCAAGGAGCCCCACACGGGGCTCTATCCCTGGACCCTGGATCATGTCCTGAGCTGAAGGCAGATGCCCAACCTACTGAGCCACCCAGGCGCTCCAAGTGATGCTATTGAAGCCTAGGCTGAGTATGTCAGTCTTTCGCTCAGCATCCTCCAACTGCTCCCCTTCTCAGTCACAGTAAAGGCTAAAGTCTTGATGGTGGCCTGCAAGGGCCTCATCGTCTGCCCCCACTTTATGTCCTGGACATTCTCTTCTACAGACTCCTCCATCACCTCCTCCGTTCCAGTCGATCTTTTTTAAGCCTTCTGGGCATATTTGTGCTCTGTACTTGTTCTTCCTTCTGCCAAGAATGTTCCCCGACGCCCCTCCCCCCACCACAGTGGCAGTCATGATCCCGGGAGCGAGTGGTCATGGGAACCAGGGAAAGGTTGCTGTATGGAGAGGGCCACCTGGAGGGGGCTGTGGGCTTTGGTGGAGGGGTGCGGCCAACCCGTGATGAACCTGCACAGAGAGAGCTGATGAAAAAAAAATATTCTCATCTTCTTTTTCTTTCTTATCTCCTTGCAGGTGCCTCCCATTGGTCAAACCTAACCCGAAGCCAGAGGGCAAGGGAAGCCGTTGATGCAGTCTGCACAGGTCAGCATACCAGGGCACATGGCTGGGTGGAGAAGGGTGGAGAAGATCTGGTGGGGGAAATGGGAGACATCCAGAACCACCTGGCTCTCTGACTTCCTTCAGATCTCCACCAAAACGTTACCTTCTCAGGGAGGCCTTTTCTGGCCACGGTTTCTAAAATTTCCACCCCTGGCACCGAACACCTTATATCCTCATTCCAGGCTATGTTTGTTTTTTTTTATGGCACTTAATACCACCTAATGTATAATTTATTTATCCTGCTTTTCATCTGCTCCCTACCTAGAATGAGAGCCCCATGAGGGCAGGGACTTTGTTGCAGACACTGCTGGTGATCAGTGTCTAGAATACTACTTGGCTCATAGTAGGTGCTCAGTAAATATATGGTGAATGAGTGTATGCTCTCAGGGACCATCCTACCGTGAGTCTGCTCTCAGCCAGGCACAACATAGGTATCCAGTTGTTGGTCATGCCTACTGCTCTCAGTTGCCTCCAAAGAGGCTCAAAGGCTGCCATGTTTTTGGGTCAGAGGGTAGGGGAAGTCTTTGCTACTCCCATGACTGACACCTGCGTGACGGTGTGTCAGCTTGAACCTTACAGAAACTACTGTTGCACTGATTAACATGGGCAGAGCTTTGTGTGGTTTTTAAGTTGTCATCAGCCGTGGGTATGTTCATGGTCATGGGCACATTGGCCCTTCCGGGTGGTATTTCTATATTTAACTAGTGGTACGTTACAGCAGGCCCGTCTCCAAGCTAGGTAAGGAGCCACTTCCTTGAGGCTCGAGGGCAGGGGGGTCGTGAGCCGGGTCTTCTGGCCATGGTGGTGGTGAAGCAGGGATTGGTCGGTTCAGGATAAAACAAACAGGCTTGGATTCCTAGAACACTGTAGCTATGGCCGGGATGTTTTCACTATACAAGTAGCATGTGAATATATTATCATTGTGGAAAAAAAGAAACCAATAATCCAGTTACAGTTCAAAACCCTCTTCTCTCCCCAGCCCTGTTCCCCAGAGGAAACCACTGTGATCAGCGTAGAGTGCCCTCTTCCGCATCTTCTTCTGTGTATATATGTATATATACATATGTATGTATGGTTGTGTGTGGGTATTAAAGATAAATGCTAGGAAACCGTAGACACCGATTGATAACTTACTTTTTTCACTTAACAGTATATCTTGGAGGGGTGCCTGGGTGGCTCAGTCGGTTAAGCGTCTGCCTTCCGCTCAGGTCATGATCCCAGGGTCCTGGGATCCAGCCCCGCATCGGGCTCCCTGCACATTGGGAAGCCTACTTCTTCCACTCCCATTTCTCTCTCTCCCGCTTCCCCTGTTTGTGTTCCTGCTCTTGCTATCTCTCTCTCTCTCTGTCAAATAAATAAATAAAATCTTTAAGAAAACCCCAACACAGAGAAATCCTATATACCCTTCAACCAGTTTCCCTCAGTGGCAACCTCCTGCAAAACTAGGGTGCAGTGTCATAAGCGGGACATACATGCAGTCAAGATACAGAAGATTTCCATCATCAATCACAAGGATCCTTCAAGGTCCCCTTTCAGAGTCACACTCGCTTTCCTCCCAGCCCTACCTCCTGCTTAAGCTCTAGCAACCACTCCTCTGTTCTCCATTTCTAAAACGAGGTCATTTCAATAATGTTGTGTAAATAGAATCATACAGTAGAGGACCTTTTGGGGATTGTTTTCTTTAGTCAGCTGAGTTCTCTGGAGGGTCATCCAAGTTGTTGCGTGTATGGATATTCTGTTCCTTTCTATAGACGAGTAGTTTTCCGTGGCTGGGATATATCACACATAGTTTAGCCATTCACCTGTTGAAGGACACATGGATTGTTCCTAGTTTCTTGGCTACTATAAATAAAGCTGCTACGAACAGTCATAAAACTGTAGACAGTATTCATTTCTCTGGGAGACATGTCCACAAATGCAAGGGCCGGCCCATAGCTTTTAAAGGAACTCTTTGGGGATGTCTGGGTGGTTCAGTCGGTTAAGTGCCTGCCTTCAGCTCAGGTCATGATTCTGGTGTCCTGGGATTGAGTCCCGCATCAGGGGGTCTCTTCTCGGCGAGGAGTCTGCTGTTCCCCATGCTTGTAATCGTGCTCTCTCTTGCTGACAAATAAACAAAATCTTAAAAAAAAAAGTAACTCGCCAAACTGTTTTACAAAATGGCCATATCATTTTACATTCCTATCAGCAATGTATGACAGATCCAGTTTCTTGGCACCTCCACCAGAATTTGGTGTAGTCACTATTTTTTTTATTAATTTTAGGCATTCTGGTTAGGTGTGTGGTGATATCTTGTCGTGGTTTTACTTTGCATGTCCCTAATGGCAAGCTATCGAACATCTTTTCATGTGCTTACTTGCCATCCATATAGCCTTTCCAGCAAATTGTTCATATCATGTTTTGATTGTTAAGTAGAAGATCTAGCTCTCAATTCCAAACATTTTTCCTCTTCCTAAAAATTTCGTTTTCTACCTCCCATTTAAATTTGTGATGCATTTTCCAGTTTTATTGAGATATAGTTGAGGTATGATGTTGTGTGAGTTTAAGGTAAATAACGTGATGATCTGATACACATATATATTGCAAAATGATCACCATGATAAGATTAGTCTGTGATGCATTTTATTTTTTTTTAAAGATTTTATTTATTTATTTGACAGAGAGAGACACAGCGAGAGAGGGAACACAAGCAGGATGAGTGGGAGAGGGAGAAGCAGGTTCCCTGCCAATCAGGGAGCCCAATTCGGGACTCGATCCCAGGACCCTGGGATCATGACCTGAGCTGAAGGCAGACACTTAACAACTGAGCCACCCAGGCGCCCCCTGTGTGATTCATTTTAAGGTGATTTTTTTTTTTTTTTTGAGAGCAAGAGTGAGAGAGCGTGAGCGCACATGCACGTGTGAGCGTGGATGGAGGTGGGGGGGGAGGGGCTGAGGGAGAAGGAAAGAGAGGATCTTCCCAGGGCTCCATGCCCCGCACAGAGCCAGAGACAGGGCCAGATTGATCTCACAACCCTGAGATCATGACCTGAGCTGCAATGAAGAGTGGGAAGCTAGACTGACCCAGGCGTCCCTTAAGTTGATTTTTTAGAGGTATGAAACAGGTTGCATTAGTTTCCTGAGACCGCCATAACAAATTCCCACGAACTTAGTAGCTTAAAACAAGACAAATGTATTCTCTCATGGTTGTGGAGCCTAGAAGTCTGAAAGCAAAGCATCAGCAGGGCCATGCCCTCTTTAGAGGCTCTAGGAGGAAATCCTTCCTTGCCTCTTCCAGCTTCTGCCAACAATCCTTGGCTTCCTTATCCTGTGGCCACATCACTCTGACCTCTGCCCCCATCTTCACATCAATGTCTCTGTGTCTCTTTCATAAGGATATTTGCCGTTGGATTAGGGCCCACTTGAACAATCCAAAATAATCTTCTCATCTCAAGATCCTGGACTTCATGACATCTGCAAAGACCCGTTTTCCAGATAACGTAACCTTCACAAGTTCTGGGGATAAGGATGTGGACATAGGTTTTCAGAGGCTACCCTTCAGCCCACTACATGTTTTGCCTACGTGTAGTAGCTCCAGCACCATCTGAAAAGACCATCTTTCTTCCATTGAATCACTTTTGCACCTTTGCTGAGAATGAGTTGAGCATGTTTGTGGAGGTATATTTCTGGGTCTCTACTCTGCTCCGTTGAACTATGTATCTATCCCCCCACCGGGACCATACAGTCTTTGTTATTGTAGCTACATAAGTCTTACAGTTGGGTAGAGCAATGCCTCCCCGTTTTTCTCCTTCTTTTGAAAAATCATTTGGCTGTTCTAGTTCCTTTGATTTTCCATATAAATTTTAGAATAAGCTTGTCTGTGTCTAAAACACCCTCCTGAACTTTTGATAGGCATTTCTCTAAATCTGTATATAAATCTAAGGGAGGATTGACATCTTTACTATGTCAAGTCCTCTAATCCATGAACAACTTGTATTTCTTTTTTTTAAATTTTTAAATTTTTTTATAAACATATAATGTATTAGCCCCAGGGGTACAGGTCTGTGAATCGCCAGGTTTACACACTTCACAGCACTCACCATAGCACATATCTTCCCCAATGTCCATAACCCCACCACCCTCTCCCTAGCCCCCTCCCCTCAGCAACCCTCAGTTTGTTTGTGAGATTGAGAGTCTCTTATCGTTTGTCTCCCTCCCGATCCCATCTTGTTCCATTTATTCTTTTCCTAACCCCCAAAACCCCCCACGTTGCAACATCCTGTATTTCTCAATTTATTTAGATCTTCCTTGAATTTTTTCATGAGCATTTTGTAGTTTCTATAGCATACAAGTCCTGTACGTGTCTTGTTGTATTTGCACTTAAAGTATTTCATTTTGAGAAATTGTAAATGGTATTGTATTTTTAATTTTGGCATCCATTTGTTCATTGCTAGCATATAGAAATACAATTTATTTGTCTCTGCTTATCTTGTATCCTACAACCTCACTGAACTCGCTTATTAGTGCTGGGAATTGTTTTGTAGCTCCTTGGGATTTTCTTCATACACCATCATGTCATCTCCAAATAGGGACAGTTTTATTTCTTCCTTTTTGCTTTGTCTGCCTTTCATTTCCTTTTCTTGCCTGATTATACTGGCTAGATCTTCCAGCACTATGTTGAATTACAGTAGGGAAGGCGGACATCTGTTAGAGAACAAAAACTCAGCTGAGTAAATTTGAAAATCTAATTGGCTTTCTCAGGTGATTCATGAATCTGGCAGTATCTCATCTAGCAGAGGGGAGCTCTGAGGAGTTGTACAAAATGGAAGGTTTTTGTAGGAAGGAACATGGGACAAGAAGTCATTATCAAAAGAAAGGAAAAGATTGTTTGGGCAAGTTCGCTGTACCTTAAGGGGAAGGGCGGGGAGTCTTATTAGGTGGATTACCTTATCTTCCCTTGAGGAATGGAGAACCCATGTGACCGATTATCCCCTTGGTGCAGATCGGAAAATTCCTGACTGACCGGTTAAGACTATGTTTCTAGGGGAGGTGGAATGTACAGTTCAGTTAGATTCTGTATTAAACTCTGGTTTGGTGACTTGGCCTAAGTGCCGCCATTTTGGGCCTGTGGTTTTCTTTTTAGTACATTCTTGCTTTGTTCCTAATCTGAGGAGGAAAGCATTCAGTCTTTCACCATTAAGTTTAGAGTTTTCTGTAAGTTTTTTATAGTCGCTCTTTTTCACATTGAGGATATTCCTTTCTTTTTCTATTTCTGAAAAGCTCTTTTTTTTTAATCATAATGGGTGCTGGGTTTTGTTAAGTGCTTTTTCTGCACTGATATAATTATGTGACTGCTCTTCTTTAGTCTGTTAATATGGTGAAATACACTGACTTATTTTGAGTTATTGAAACTGTCTTGCCTCCCTGGAATGGACCCCACTTCTTCTTACATATTACTGAATGCTATTTGCTAATGTTGTGTTGGGAAGTTTTGCTTCTTTATTCATGAGGGATATTGGCTTATAGTTTTCTTTTTTGTGTGTGACTGTCATCTGGTTTTGGCACCAAGATAATAGTGGTTTCAGAGGCGCCTGGGTGGCTCAGTTGGTTAAGAGTCTGACTCTTGATTTCAGCTCAAGTCACAATCTCAGGATCATGAGATGGAGCCCTGCATTGGGCTCCTCACTGAGCATGGAGCCTGCTTAAGATTCTCTCTCTCCCTCTCCCTCTGCACCTCTCCCTAACCCTGCTCACACTCTCTTGCTCTCAAAAAAAAAAAAGGGTAACAGTAGTTTCATAAAATAATTTGGGAAGCATTTCCTCCTCTCCTATTTTCTGGAAGAGATGGTACAGGACTGGTATTAACATTTGGTAGAATTCTCCAGTGAAACTGGAAGTTTCTTTTTGGAGGAAGTTAAAATTATGAATTCAATTTTCTTAATGGTTATAGGGTTATTCAAATCATCTATTTCCTATTGAGTGAGTTTTGGGAGTTTGTGAAACTAATCAAGGACTTGGTTAGTTTCATCAAAATTCTCAAAGTATATAGAGTTGTTAGTATTTCTTCACTACCCTTTTGATTTCTGAAGGGTCTGCAATGATATTCATTTGGTTCCTGATATTAGTAACTTGTATTTTGTCTCTTTCTTCTTTGTAAGTGTTACTAGAGTTTGTCAATTTCACTGACCTTTTCAAAGACCCAGCTCTTTGTTTCATTGATTTTTCTCTGTTTTCCTGTTTTCAATTTTATTGATTTCTCCTCTTATTTTAATTTCCTGTCTTCTGTTTGCTTTGGCTCTGATTTACTTCTTTATTCCCTAGTTCTTAAGCTAGGAAATTAGATTATTGATTTGAGACCTCTTCTCTCCTAGTATAAGCATTTGGTGCTATAGATTTCCATTGAATGACTACTGCTTTAGTTGCATCCCACAAGTTTTGTGATGATGTACATTCATTTTCATTCAATTCAGTGTATTTTTAAAATTTCCCTTGAGACTTCATCTCTGACCCATGGGTTATTTGGAACTGCACCCTTTAGTTTCTGAGTGTTTAGATATTTTCCTGCAATCCCTCTGTCATTATTGATTTCTAGTTGGATTCCATTGTAGTTAGAGAATACATTCCATTTTCTTTTCATTGTTTAATTTATCGAGGTTTGTTTCACGGCACAGGATGCTGTCTAACTTGGTCTGTACTCATGGGCACTTTTGAAAAGAATGGGTATTATTCTCTTGTTGGATGGTGTGCTCTATAAATGTCACATTGGATCCTGTTGGGTGAGGGTGTTGCTGAGTTCTTCTATATCCTTGTTGATTTTCCACCAGGGAGGTCCAGCTCCCCATTCAGCCTTCTCTAATGTCACCTTGGTGGGGAGGTTTGGGGTGCCTAGCTACAACTTAGTAAGGGTAGAAGTCTATGTTTTCAACCTTTCCTTTGCAGATGGGGTTGGAGATGGGGTCCCATTTTTTTTTTCTGGCTGAAGTAAAGTAGTCATTGCCTAGAATTCTCTGCCGGGCTAGTACCTCCTTTTCTGGTCCTTTGATTAGAGGCACAGGCTTTTTGGTTCGGCTTCGGGTTTTGTTTGTCCCCGTTGGTGCTTCCAAGTTTCCGACTTTCTGAGCTTCAACTCTGGGATATATGAAGCAAAACAGAGATCCAGGGAACATACCCCCATGTCATTCCTGTAGTCGGGAGGTCTCTTACTGGTGTACCTTCTTCCCTCCATCTTTCAGAGTCTTCTGTGTTGTTTTATTTATAATGTCGAGGGGTTTGGGCTATACTTACTTAGTTGTTAGTTTGTAGTTTTACTTAGTGGAAGGAATAAGGAAATGTATATCTACATTGTCTTCCCAAAAGCAGAAGTCCTGACTTAATCTTTTAAACTGTTACATAAGGGATGTCTGGGTGGCTCAGTCGGTTAAGTTGCTGCATTCGGCAGAGGTTATGATCTCAGGGTCCTGGGATCGGTCTTCCTGCTCAGTGGGGAGCCTGCTTCTCCTTCTATCTGTTGCTACCCCTCCTTGTGCTCGCTCTCCCTCACTCTCTCTCTCAAATATAGTCTTTTAAATAAATAAATAATAAAAATAAAAAAATAAGATGTTACATTTGCAGAGTATGACTTTCAGCAGTTTATTTGACTATTTACTTGTTTTATGAGCTAAGATCGTCTCTAAACTTTGATGGCTGGTATTTCCACAAGCAGCCATCCAATAAATATTTGTGTACATGCGCAAGAGTTTCTTTAGGATGGATGCTAAGAAGTGGAGTTGCTGTGTAATAGGGGCTGTGCGTTTTACATACTGGCAGATGCTTCCAGATCCCCTCCAGCGATCCTGCACTCCACCCAGTAGTGTATGAGAGTAGACTTTTGCTCACCTCCGAGCCAGCACTTGATATAATCAAACATTTAATTACCAGTGTGATGGGTGAAAGATGGTATCTGGTAGTTGTTTTCATTTGCTTTTCCTTGATTACTAGAGGTCAAGCATTTTTTCAAATGTCAATTGGCTATTTGTAACTTTCCTTCTGAATTGACTGACCATATATTTTGCCATACTTCTTTTGGGTTGTTTGCCTTTTTTATTGACTTACAGAGTCAATATAGATAGATATAGATCAATATCATGGATATGTATATCAATATATATGTAAGAGAGATTAATTTTTGTGACATATTATGTATGTTGCAAATCATATACTTCTCCCAGTTTATCATTTGTCCTTTGCCTTTATTGATGGTGTCTTTAGTCTAAGAAATGTTTTTTGATGGCAATTCATATTTATCAGCCATGCTTTTATGCCTTTTGAGTTGTGTATGTGTGCTGTTTAAAAGGGATTTCTCTGCACCAGTCACAAATATATGCATCTACATATTTTTATTGTAGTTATAGGTATGTTTTATATTTTATATTTAGTTGTTTGAGCTATCTGAAGTCATGTGTGCATGTGCATGTGCGTGTGTGCGTGTGTTTAGTATGTGGTAGGGATCTAATTTAGGTTTTTTTTCAAATGAAAAGCCAGTTGTTCCAATACTTTGTATTGAATAATCCATCCTTTTGGCACTGGCTTATAAATGCCACTAATATCATTTATTTAACATCTTTACATGTGTGATTTGGGGGCTTTCTATTCTCTTTCACTCTTTCTTTGTCTATTTCTGAGCCAGCCATACCTTACTAATTATGATAGATTTGATACTTTGTATAATAAATTATCCTTCATTGTCATCCCCCCCCACAAATTGTTTGAGATTTTCTTATGCCTGTTCTTTTTCATATGCTTGTCTAAATCAGTGTGTCAGGTTCCACAAAAAAAAAATTCCTGTGGAGATTTGCTTGGGATGGTAATGAGTTCACAGATTAATTTAGGGAGAATTGAAACCTTTTCTTCTTTTTTTCCACTCAACTTTTCCTCCTTCACAAAGAACACTGGGGCCCACGTGTTTGGGGCTAAATAACCCACATATACCCTCCCCCACGTACACACACATTTGTTTCTGTGTATTTGTAAAAGCCTGTACTTCAGATTCCCAGGGTAAATATTGATTAGAAACATGGACATTTTTTTAAGATTTTATTTATTTATTTGACAGATGGAGACACAGCAAGAGAGGGAACACAAGCAGAGGGAGAAGGAGAGGGAGAAACAGGTTTCCTGCTGAGCAGGGATCCCGGTGCGGGCCTCAATCCCAGGACCCTGAGATCATGACCCGAGCTGAAGGCAGAAGCCCAACTGACTGAGCCACCCAAGCGTTCCATTGGGGTCATAGTTCTCCATCCAGGAAAGCCCAGGATGAAAGCAAGTGTGAGTGGTGGAGGATGGGAAGAACCAGGAATTGGGGGTGGCCCCCTATCCCAAGCTGCTGGGATCCAAGCGTCAGGTCCTAAGGAAATATGGAACCACCCATTCCCAGCAGGGTGCTCTCCTTCGCGTCCATCTATATAGGGTTAACGGGGAAGGTGAGCTGAGTTAGTAGATGGGCCTATCGGGCCTAATGTTTCGGACAGACTACAGTGTGGGTATGAAGGCGGTTCTGAGTCCCTTTGGGTCCACTGCTGACATAACACTCCCCAGTTCTGTGGAATTTCTGTCTTGGCGGGGGTGCTGATGCCTAGAAAATTTACCCTCGAGTAAAAATGCCCCATTCTACCACAGCAGAGCCATGCTGCCTGCCCAGTGGTGTGTTCATGGAGTGTCACCAGCCGGCAACAGGCACTCACAGCCGGTTGGAAGGTCTTGATCCTTGGCTTTGGGATGGAGTTGCCCCCTCAGTTGCTCTGGCAAACAGTAGGCCTAGAAGGATATTCAGTAGCATAAGGCAGGCTTGGAGTTTCATTGAAGCCCTCCATACTTCTCCCAGGGATCCTGTAGGGGCTGGTTTAGAGGTTCCTGGGGATGTGCAGATGCTGTCTGGGCAGGGAATTCTCCCCTCCCCATGTTCCATCTGGCTGAGAGGATGGACACTTCCCCAGGACATGTGTAGTCCCCCCTACACACACACACACACACACACACACACACACACACACACACACACGGTCATGGTCTCCAAGGCAGTAGTGGGGCCTAAGCCACCACCCTATGGATTTTGACACCTAACAAGGCCAACAAACAATCGCTCTAGTCAAGAAGGCAAATCAATGGCAATAAATACCTTATGAGAGGTACAGAGTTCCTATGTGGATCTTATTTACCTCGCTTTTTTTTTTTTAAGATTCTGTTTTTAAAAAAAAAAAAAGATTCTGTTTATTGGCCACACCTGGGTGGCTCAGTCAGTTAAGCATCTGCCTTCCGCTCAGGTCATGATCCCAACGGTCCTGGGATCGAGCTCCATGTTGGGCTCCCTGCTTAGTGGGAAGCCTGCTTCTGCCTCTCCCCTCTGTTCATGCTCTCTCTCTCTCTTAAAATCTTTTAAAAATATTCTATTTATTTAATTGAGAGAGGGAGAGAGAGAACAAGCAGGGAGGAGGGGCAGAGGGAAAGAGAGAGAAAGAGAAGCAGACTCCCTGCTCAGTAGGGAGCTGAACGTGGGGCTTGATCCCAGGACCCTGAGATCATGACCTGAGCCAAAGGCAGACCCTAAACCGACTGAGCCACCCAGTCGCCGCTACTTACCTCACTTTTTTTTTAATTTTATTTTTTATAAACATATAATATATTTTTATCTCCAGGGGTACAGGTCTGTGAATCGCCAGGTTTACACACTTCACAGCACTCACCATAGCACATACCCTCCCCAATGTCCATAACCCCACCCCCCTCTCCCAACCCCCCTCTCCCCACCAACCCTCAGTTTGTTTTGTGAGATTAAGAGTCACTTACGGTTTGTCTTACTTACCTCACTTTTAAAATCCAATCTATCATTAACTCTTCTCCCACTCTTGGATCTGTTTCTTCCCCCTCCCCCATTTTCATGCCTCCGATTTAGACCCTACGGAGTGCTACTGGACGACCACACGTCCATTTCTCTGATCTGTTTTCCTTTAGTGCATCTTCCCAGCTCAAAGTTCTGATCATGTCTTCTGCTCCATAGTAAGACATGTTTACAGAGTCAAGCCCAGCCCCCCCCACTTTCTTCCCAACTGCCATTTATACCTTTCCTTTTATTTCCCAAATCATCAGTGTTTCTTATAGTGCTGATTTTGAAGGTCCCCTAAGATGTGGTCCGCCGTTCCCTTTCTGCCTGTGTGTGTTGAGCGGGTGCTTAGGAGGACGCTGCAGTTTGATGCTGTGAGCAGCGCACCTTGAACTCTGGGGAGTTGGGCAACTGGTTCATGTAGTGGCCCCTCTGCTTCTTAGCTTTTTGAAGCTGGCCCTCACCTCGTCTTTCTCTCACCCTCACTTTCCCATTCTGTTAGGGCCCTGTAAGAAAACGACCCCTAGCTGAGATGAGTGGTAAACACTCAGCGAGGGTGGCGGTGAGCGGGGCTTCCGGCTGCGGAAGCGGCCACGACGCGGGGCTGGGGCGGGCTTAGGCCCCGGCTGGCCGAGCAGGTGCTGGCGCCCAGCTGCCGTCGGGGGCCGCCGCGGGCCGCCGCGGGGCTGCTTTCCTTTCGTGCGCAGAGCAGCTCTGCGCGTCTTGGTGCGTCACCGCGCGCGTGCAGAGGCGGCGAGTGGCGTGGGCGCAGCCGGCGCGATGAGTCACGGTCCCTCGGCACCTCCGGAAGGAGAGGCTCCTTGGAAGCGGCCCCGCTCCCGCCCGCGTTCCTCCTCCGCCCCACTGATCGGCCGAGGCGGCCTCGCAACCGGCAGAGGGCGCTGCAATGCAGCCGCTCCGGTGGCCGCACGGGCAGGTGCAGCCTCTGGCTCAGAGGGAAAGGGAATTGGCGGCCCAGGCGGTGAGCTAGGTGGGGAATGTCTCTGCAGCCCCGGCGGTGGCTTTGTTTTTGACACAGATGTGAAATGTACCTGAAAATGATCAGTCCCTGTGCAGAGGGATGGCGCCAATGGGGTGCTACTGGAGAGAGCTTCTTTCTTTTTCTTTTTCTTTTTAAAAAAATTTTTAATAAACATATAATGTATTATTAGTCCCAAGGGTACAGGTCTGTGAATCGTCAGGCTTACACACTTCAGAGCACTCACCATAGCACATACCCTCCCCAATGTCCATAACCCAGCCACCCTCTCCATACCTCCCTCCCCCGCAACCCTCAGTTTGTTTTATGAGATTGAGTCTCTTAGGGTCTGTCTCCCTCCCAGAGGAGAGCCTCTTCTTGCTTTCTGCAAGCTTTGGAGTATAGTCCATGGAAGCGGGCGACTTCCCCCACCTGTCCCCAGAAAGGGTCCCTGATTGGGCTGGTCTCCCCTTCCCAAAATCGTTCTCCATAGGTGTCGCAGCCCTTGATCTTCTCCCCTCGGACCTTTCCCACCAATGATGAGGGAGGTTACAGAGATTTGGGCTGACCATTACGCAGGGCAGGAGAAAGCACTTTGGCTAACAGGGTGCCAGGGTTTCAGTGCCAGACCCATCTCGAGGCTGCTGTGTGACCTTGGCCATGCCATCATTCATAGATTCAGGAAACATTCACAGTGACAACAAGGTACTAAGGATAGGGGAGCTGGAAGAGGCCAAATTTATGAACAGACAGTTACCCTGAGGGCCTCACACATAGGTGATTTGTTAATGTTTGCTGAAGAAATAAGTGATATGACTTCATCATGGCACACTAGGGCAGGAGTTTTTTGTCACTAATGTGTCCCAGGTGTCTACAACAGTGCCAGACACACAGTGGGTGCTGAGTGTTTTGTCAAATGCACAATAGAGAAATGCACGGAGTTTTCTAGGAGTACGGAGGGTGCCTATCCCACAAGAGTATGTGAGGCTTGAATCAAATCTTGAGGAAGAGTAGGTATTAGCTGGGCATGCAGGCCTGGAGGGGAGGGTGATACAGGCAGAGAAAAGAGCCTGTGCCAAGGTACAGAGCCCTCAGTGTCCTCACCTGTCTGCATCTCCCATTCCATCCCATAAGAAGAAAAGGGCAAGGTTGGCCCTGTAGACGCTCAGATTCTTCTAGTTCTAAGAATCTCTGATCCAAGAAATGAATACATTTACCCATGTTAGGGCCTGATCAGTGTTGAGCAGCTTTGCATTCCAGGAGATCTGGGTTTTGACTTTGGTTCAGCCCAACTTCAGAATAAAGGCTTAGCGATCTTAGGCACCTCTTTTCCATCCCATCACTCTCTCTTTCACTTTGGAAATCTCTCTCCGAATCCCATACAATCAATTACACCACAAAAGTCAGCACTTCTTTGTATATTGCCATGATTTTCCTTTGTATTAACTTAGTTGTTGAAATAAAGCCTTTGTTAATTACGGATTTTTAAACTAACACAGGTTAATTGTGGTCAACATAGAGAAGTATCATAGAAAAAAAAGAAAAATCACCCATACTTTCACTACCTGATGTAGTTACTTGAAGATTTGTTATTAAAATCCACATGCATGGGGCACCTGGGTAGCTCAGTAGGTCAAGCATCAGACGCTTGATTTCAGCTCAGGTCACGATCTCGTGGGTCCTGAGATTGAGCCCCACACTGGGCTCCATGCTCAGTGAGGAATCTGCTTGGGGAGTCTGCTCCTCACCCCCCACTTGCACACTCTCTTTGTCTCTCTTTCTTTCTAAAATAAATACATAAATCTTTTTTAAAAATTCCACATGCATGTGAACTTATAAAACCCACTGTCACAGATGGCTTCCCTATGAGTTTTATGTTTCCAACAAAGCATGAGCTGGGGGGCAATCCTCTCTTACCCTCCATTAGTTGTATCTCTGATGGGAAGAGATGTTGGCTGGTCCCCTGAAACTTCAACTCTTTTTTTTTTTTAAGATTTTATTAGGGACGTCTGGGTGGCTCAGTCAGTTAAGCATCTGCCTTGGGCTCTGGTCAAGGTCCCGGGATCCTGGGATTGAGTCCTGCATCTGGGCTTCCTGCTCAGTGGAGAGTCTGCTTGTCCCTCTCCTTCTGCCTCTCCCCCTATTTGTGTGAGGTCTCTCTCTCTCTGATGAATCAAAAAATGGATAAAGTCTTTTTTGAAAATAAAGATTTTATTTATTTGAGAGAGAGAGAGAGAGAAAGAAAACACGAGTGAAGGGGAGAGACAGAGGGAGAGAAACAGACTCCCCCCTGAGCAGGGAGCCTGACTTGGGGTTCGATCCCAGGACCTTGAGATCATGACCTGAGAGCTGAAGGCAGACACTTAACTGACAGAACCACCCAGGTGTCCCAAAACTTCTGTTCTTTAGCCGGCTGTAGACCGTGCGAAGTCCTCAAAGAACATACTGCTGAGAGGACTTTTACTGGGAGGCAGGGCTCTGGACCCAAACCACTATACAGCTTCTTCACCCCATCTAGAGTTGGCCTAGATTATGTGGGAGCCACTAGGCTTTGTTCCAAACCAGAGACAGCACTGAGCAGCTTTTTGGGGGGTGGGGAGCTGGGAGAGAGGCTGCTTAGGAATTTACTTCCCTACCTGCCTGCAGGAGCCCCCACAAGCAAACCCATAACCCTAGCTTGCTCAGACACAGGGTTGAGGGCTGTATCGTGGGTGTTGCATATGTGTTTGGTGAATGAATACATGAAGTTGAGGAGTAAGAAGCCCTGAGTCTGCACTCACACCCCTCCAGCGACTTGCCCATTTCAGCGTCAAAATTAGCTTCTCCGTCACCAGATGGAATTGGTTCCTGGGCCATTTTTTGCCCTGGCTCCATCTCTCCTTTCTCACTGCTTCTGTTCTCATTCAGATACGTCTCCTGTAGCCCCTGCCTTCCCCCCTCTGGTCCCTTTCCCCTCCAGTTTTACTAAGAAGACTCTGCAGCTATGATCTAGGCCTTGGCAACATAGTTCCAGAATCTTCTCCACTCTGACCCTGCTTTTGCTACCTTGGTTCTCTGGTTTCTGGAAACC
This sequence comes from Lontra canadensis, assembly GCF_010015895.1. Taxonomy (NCBI): domain Eukaryota; kingdom Metazoa; phylum Chordata; class Mammalia; order Carnivora; family Mustelidae; genus Lontra; species Lontra canadensis. The sequence goes on along the minus strand of NW_022631204.1, from coordinate 717,118 downwards.
ACATCTGGTTTTCCCAACTCCCCTAGTCCTGTTACAGCCTGGCACTTAATGCCCCCTTTCATCCAAGCTGCTGCCTCTATGACCTGCCCTGCCCTGCCCTTGGACTTGACAGCTCTCACATTCCAGACTGTTGACAGTGCCCCAGGCCTCTGGATAGTCCACAGGGGAAATCTAACATGGAGGCCTCATTCTCTCTTGCTATATTTCTGTGACTTTATATATCCTGCCTTCGTAGGTAACTTCTAAGTTCCTTGAGGGCGGGGTGATCTGTGTCTAGTCCTCTTTATCCCTTGCAACACTGGCATCTTCTTTCATTCATTCACTCATTTCTGAAGGACCGAATGTCCTTTCTGTGCCAGGCGCGGTATCAGGTGTTAGGGAGGCAGAAGGAAGGCAGCTGCAGTCTATTATGTCCTGGGAGATTCCAGGCAACGGGGAAGTCTAGTAACATGAAATTGGCAAACCAGTTGTGGGCCCAGGCCGCTAGAAATACCTGTGAACATGCTGGTGAACAGGCAGGTGCTGCCCAGGCCTGGAACAGCTAAGGAAGAAATTTGGGCTGCCAGATGCTGGAGGACTACCTTTAGGAGCCTGGGGGAGCAGTGGGAGAAGGAGATGGAGCATTGTCTGCTCTTTCCACAGTAAGCGCACAGAAAAGGAAGTAGCCATTATGGTTCTGACAAAAACAGTATTTCCAGTTGTTACCTGAAACAATAGGGTTTGGGGGTGTAATTCTGAGAGGTGGGTGATGTAATGGGAATGGCACTAAACTAAACTTCTTTCTAGAACTCAGATTTTGTGACCTCTTGACCCGAGTCCCAGTGCCAGCTCTCCCTCTTTCGCTGGCTCTCAGACCTTGGCCAGGCCCGTTCCCCTACCGCAGCCTCCAGTTTCTTCCTTTTTGCCTTGGCAGGATGTGGAGCGGGGTGGTGTTCAAGGAACTTGGAGTCTTGCACAGTAAGCTTCCTCCGGGCTGTTGACATTCCTGGCATGCATCAGGAACAGAAACATGGATCAGGAAGGCTGAAGCAGCAGAGCAGACTAAAGTCAGGGAGGTGGGTGCGGAGGGGAAGGAGAGAGGACCCGACAAATTTGCCACATCCACACGGTGCAAGGATAGCTTGGTTCCTTCCCAACCCCGTCCCTGACCCGTGGCAACCACAGTAGGTCAGAGAGGCTGCGGGGTTTCCACATCCCCGTTTAGCTTGTTAGAAGTTTGTGGGCACACTCCAGACTCTTAAGAGGGGAGCCCAGAACCGTGGCAGAGCCAGTGACTACTGTGCCTTGGGCAGATGGAAGAGGGGGCAGCGAGTGAGAGGGAGGCTACAGGGAGAGGCCTTGAAGGACTCTCCCCAAGGAAAGGCAAGTCCCTGAAAAGGAGCTCACTTCTTGGCCTCAAGAGCTGGCCTTGGCAAGTGTTCTAAAGGACACGTTTAAAGATCCCAGGTTTCCAATGAATACAAATGGCGTGGTGTTAGGCAAGGTGTTGGAGTCGTCTTTGCAGAGTTGGGGAACTTCTCTGGGGGTAGGGCTTTGACCCAGGGGGTTGGATCTGTACCCTAATCTATAGAAGCCCATTTGTGGCAAACAATAAGAGCCAACACTGACAAAGCGTCCGTGTGGTCCTGGGCGAGGATCTAAACGATTTGCGCATGCTCATTAACTCAGTGCATGCTCACAGCCACCCCCGTTTCACGTAGGAGACCCGCACAGGGAGGCTACATAGGTTGGCCTAGAGCACACAGCTAATGAGCAGAGGAGCAGGCAGATCTGCCTCCGGAGCAATAAACCACAGTACCATTAGCAGCATCCGTGACTGCCACCTGTGGAATTATAGCTCTTCATATCCCCTTCCGCTGGCTGCCGGCATCTCAGAACATCATTAATGCTCATCACTACCTCAAAACGAAGGTAGTCAACCTCTTGATGCTTCAGTTTCCTCAGCTATAAAAGGAGAATGATAATGGTACCTCCGAAGATGAGAATGGTCCTATGGAAGCAGTGAGGTAACACACGAAGCCCTTGGTGTGAGCCATTGCCATTATTTTCTCCTGAGAGTGTTGTATGGAGGGAGCCCAAGGCTTCTGGAAGAACATTGGGAGAGGCCCACCCTTTGTCCTTCCCCACATCTGTGGACCCGCTCACCCTTGCCCGCATTCCCGGAGGTAACAAGCAGCAGAAACCCTGGAATCTGTGGCTCGCACCCTAGACCATGCATTAAACTCACCTGCAGAACCCTCTGGATGGCAGGCACCCAGTGCCCACACCCACCCCCAGACGAGCAGGATCTGCGTCCAGGGCTGAGGCTCGACTAGGAGCATTTTTTCCAAAGCCCTTCAGGGTAGTCTACTGTGGAAACAGCTCAGAACCATGCCCTCAAAAGGAAATGGGGCTGTGTGCTGCTCTCGGGGGACAGCAAGGAAGGAGGGGGAAACTCGGAGACCACACCCTGCTCTGCAGCTGGGATGAAAACGAACAGAAGCCCAGGCGTGGAGACGAGATGAGCAGCCTCAGGGAAAAAGAGGAGTGGGAGCCTGCAGTAAGAAAGGGCCACCGTGGAGCCACCAGGGCCAGAGCCCGGCTCCAGGCCCTCCCAGGCCAAGGGCCTAGGAAGTTTTTCTGCAGAAGGAAATGGGACATACGGGGGCGAAGGGAAGAGGGGAATGTGCTCACAACCTCTTTCCGTGTCCTCTGATGGTAGAGCCTGACAGGTTGTTAACACCTTGCAAGGAACACGAAAGACAGTCTGTTCCTCCTCCTACACACACACACACACACACACACACACACACACACACAATGGTTCCCCATCCGCCCACTCACATGCTCACACCCAGATTCCACCTCCACCCAACCCAGCAGAAAGTTCCAGCTCTGATCCATGCAAATATCTGGCAGCCAGAGCAGAACAGCATGTGCTGGGGGGGGGGGTCAGATCCCAGATCCCCAAGGGTGCTGTCTTCTGCTTTAATGGGAGACTGCGGCAAGCCCTCAGCTCAGCAGGGGTGTGATAATTATGTTTTCACATGTCAAGAAAGGAAACACAGGCAGAGAGGAGGAAAGTGACTTGCTGTCGGTGACATAGAGAGTAGTGGTAGAGGCAGGACTCCAAGTCCGGTGCTCCTTTTCCCACACTCACCTGCAGACTTCGGCTGCAGCCCCTAATCTGCCAGTCCCGGGGACCTGACCCACTTCCCGCCATGGCCCCGTGTTCCTGACAGGGTCTCTTGAGTCACCCAGTAGAGGTCTTGAGTGGGCTAAGCTGAGGGAATCTCAAGTAAACTCCGGCTCTGAGTCTGAATCAAGAGTGGATGTGTGGGACATTTGGGACTTGGCACTCGTGTTGCCTTCTCCCCACTCCCCAATCTTTTGTTCTGGGATGTATTTTGGCCAGGTGAGGTTTTCCTCTCTGCCCTCCCCGCACCACCCCAAAGTGGAGACTATGTCTTTAAGAAAGGACGAGTCAGAGCCGCGGGGATCAGTTTCAAGCAGCCCTCAGAAGGCGAATCTGGATTGAGTTTAGGAAGAAAAAAGAAGGGGTTAGCTTTGGTCCTGCCTCCTTTCCTTTCTCTCCTTTGCTCGTCCCTCCTCCGGCCTTAGTCTGGAAACTCTGTTAACTTGGCCAGGAGGTTACGGATCCCAGGGCTTTCCCCAGCAGCCTTGTCCTCTCACCTTGTCCCTCCTCCAGCTCCCAAGCACGCGATCTGGAGGACTGCTGGGCAAGTTGCTGGAATGACTAGGTACGTGGTGGGGACATTTTAACCTTCGCCCTGTCAGTGAGGTCTGGGGAGTCCAAGACGGACCTGGTGGGAAATGGGAGGGGGACACCCAGGATATCCAAGAACCTAGATAACCAAGGCAGGGAGAAGATGGATGGGTTTTGGCCATACTCCTCTCGGTGACTCCACTAGGGGCTCTGTGTTCAGGTGTCTGTAGGCTCAGAGAGAGGCTTGGTCCGAGCAGCCTGACCCCCCACCATGCCTGTGAGTTGCCTACTTAACCACTGATGGGTGGGAGTTTGGGACTGGGGAGTGTTGGGTTTCCTAGGAACAGATGCCAGAGGGGTGCTGGGAACCCCATGAGAAAGGCAGATGGGACTGTCCAAACCCAGCCATCTGTCTGTCCATGAACCTCTGGTGGCATGTAACCTTTCAGAGGAGGTCAGTGGGATTCGGTCTGCTCAAGTTGCGTTTGCAGGGGTCAGGAGCCATGCAAGTTCTCCCTGGGCTTGTTTTCAACTTTCTGGGATGCCTACAAGCAAGGCTCCTAATTTTTAAGGACTCAGTTTACACTTCAGAGAAAGGGACCTAATGATACTTAGTTGAAAGCTGGAAACCCAAAGAAGGGGTAGAGAAAGCCATCTGGACAGGTTAGATAGAGATTTCTGTGAGCGCTGGAGTGTTCTCCCCGCATATTTTAGGATTCATCCACGCATTTATTTATATATGTATTCAACACACATCTGTTAAATGCTTATTGGCACCCATCGCTGATGTGGGGAAACCAGCAACACAACATGGCAGCAGATCCTCCCACCTGACCTCCTTTTCCAGGTCTCCATTCCTCCCTTCCCTCGCCCACATCCCAGCCCATTTGAGAGGGGGAAGAGGCGCCAGCTTCTGGAGCACTCAGGTGACCTGATGAGGGCATGATAAATGCTGACGTTGTTGGCAGTAGAGTGGGTACTTCTCACCTGACAACAGTCCCTATTGAAAGAGACTTGGGCCTGAGCCCCAAACATGACCTCAAGCACTGGGAAGGACTTTGAAGGTCAGGAACCAGCAGGGATGCAGAAGGTTAGCCTAGCCCCTCCCAGGCAGGAGGGGACAGGCCAGGCCTATCTTTGGACATTAGGGATAGAGCTGGGGCTCTGGCTGGGCCTTCAGCATCAAGTGTGGTCCAAGCAGTGATTGGCTTTGCCAAGAGCATCTGAGGACTGTTCTTTGAGACTGTCAGTGAGTTGTCATAACTTGGGCCGCAGGCATGCTGGGATGTCAGCCACCTAGGCTGTGGAGGAAGGGGTGGGGTTGGGAATACTGGGTCTTGGGTGATCATTTGGGTGTGGAGGGCTTAGGCATGGCATACGCAGGCTCGCATGTGTGTGTGTGTGTGTGTGTGTGTGTGTATCTGTGTGTGTTATAGAAAGTAGCCCCTATGGAAAAAAAAAAAAACCTGTAAAAAACCAAGTGGGAAATACAACCCCATCCTAGTAGGCTTGGGATTCAGGCCTGGACTCATAACTGGCAGGTTGCACGAGGGCCAATGAAAACAGTGAAGGAACCCTGAGACCAAAGCCAGGACCTGCTCACCCTGCCTGGGAGGGGGCTGAGTGGATGGGTGAGCTTCGAGACTCTAGTGGAGGGGGGTTGAGTGGGACTGCCAGGAGCTACCACCACCCTACTTACAAACAAAGCCTCACACGGTTATCTGTCCACACTGCACCCTGGGAACTTGGGGCTTGAGCTGGGCTTAGCTGAAAGGGGTTTCTGAGCCTGGAGGGGAGATGGGGAATAGACTGTGTGGTTTCTCCAGGCTGTGATGTTGACACTCTGCAAACGTACCCTCGTTCACCCTTCTAATCCCATCGAGGCTGCTCCTGCGTCCCCATGAAGGGCTGGCACAGAGCCAGACCTCCTGTTCCTGCAGGTGCCCTGTCACGTGTCCTGCCCACTTCCTGGATCACAGGCTCTGCCTGCAAGCTCCCATCATTCCTTCCCAGAATAAAGCAGCTGCCCCAAGCAAGTTGTTCCTCTGGGTTGCTGGGGGAGGGGGGTGGGACAGGGAAAGCTCAGTTTAGAGCTTTTTGTGTTAGAAAAGTTAAATGCCAGCCAGGATTCTGGAGATCGAATAGGGAGCTGGGCCTTCCCATCTAGGGTCACTTCATGGAAGAAACTCAGGAAAGGTGGTTTCCTCTCCCTGGTGAGGGTGCATTTTTTGAGAAATGCCTAGCTTCCTCTCCATTTTCTCTACAAGTCTGATCATCTGAGGAGAGCAGGTTTTGTGTACTATATTCTGTTAAAGTGGAGAAAACGTCCCCTGAAATAAAAAGCTGAGGGATTCCAGTCAAAAGATCCAAGCGAATGAGGCTTCTCTGCCCAAGTATGGGAAAATATCCATCCATCTCTCCACTTAATTAGAAAAATGATCTGCCGAGTAGTGAGTCAGGCTGCCCGTCAGCAAACAGCACCATCTCTAGCCACAGAGCCAGGAATAACGTAGGTGAGAGATGACAGCAGCAGTGACAGAGAAAAGACGAAGAGGGATTCGGATGCCTGATGCCAGACGCGTTTGGACCACCTTTGCCCCCTCCCACGTAATAGATAATGCACTGAGCAGAGCCGAGTCATCTCTGACGCAGATTGGTATGGCGGGGGCTCGTCACGCATCTTGATAAGTGGGGTCTCCGCAGGGGGCATCCAGGATCGATCCACAGCTCTTTGCATAGTCCAGGAGTTCATTTTTATTGAGGGAAACATATATACTGTAAATTGCATAAAGCATGCTAGTAAACGTACAGATCAATGGATTTTTTCATGTGTCTACATCTGTGTGTAACCACCACCCAGCTCAAGGTATAGAATGTTTGAGGCACCACAGAAGGCTCACTTTTGCCCCTCCCGCTCGGGGCTTCTTTATTTACATGGACCAAAGTGCTGCCACCCAATGTTTGTCATCAGGGGTGTGCTGGTAAATGTTTAACAACCAGTTCTGGTGTGTGTGTGTGTGTGTGTGTGTGTGTGTGTGTGTGTGTTGGGAGTGGGAGAGGTGCTCCGCTTTGTAGCCTTTGCCAAGTTTTGTGGCATAAATATTCCCACCATGGCTGATTTCAAGCTACAAACGGTTTAACAACTGGCTTGCAAAGTTCTGGCTCTGGTGAGGCAGGACAGGCTGGGGGTTGCAATGGGGCATCAGAGAGAACCGGGTCCACAGTCCACCCAGCCCAGCCCAGCCCAGTGAGTTGCAGATAAGGGTGCGCTCTTGAGTAGTCCCAGGTCCAGCCCCCTTAGTGAGGAGAGAATTGTTCATAGGATGGAAAGTGATCTCTAATTTCTTTTGTCCCTGCACCAGACATCATTTGTGCCCCTACGTCTTGGCAAGCTCTAGGGTCACAAACGCGAGTAAGCCATGGTTCTGTCTCTCAAGGAGTTTCTGTAACATAAGGCTTGGAGGAAGAGGCAGACGTGGAAATACAAACGCAATCGAGGGTTCTAGGGGCTGGGACAGGACAGTACATAGGACTTATTGAGGGCACCAGAGAGGGCTCATTTCTGCCTTGGAATCTAAAATGCATTTCCTTTTCATTACGAAGTTTTAAATTTTTAATTCCAGTATTTACTTTGGGAAGTGCCTGGGGGTTGAAGAAAAGAGCGTCAGGCTCATACTTGCCTGTCTTGGATCCTGATTCCACATCTTCAGTGCTGTGTGATCTTGGGCAGGTCGCTTTACCTCTCTAAGCCTTGGGACCCTCATCTGTACAATGGGGGTAATACTAGTAGTACCTGCCTTCCATAGCTATTTTGAAGATTAAATGAGATAATCCATGCATAGCGTTTAGCACTCATAAGCACTTTCTAATTATTAGCTCCAATCAGGAATTATTAGCTACTAACTCGGACAAACCCAGAACCTAAGTCTGATAGTCTTCGTCATGAAATGAGAATAAGAGGGGCACCTGGGTGGTTCAGTCAGTTAAGTGTCTGCTTCAGCTCAGATCATGATTGGGGGGAGCTGGAATTGAGCCACACATTTGACTCCCTGCACAGTGGGAAGTCTGCTTCTGCCCCTCCCCCTGCTCCTTTTCTCTCACACTCATTCTCTCTCTCTCTAATAAATAAAAAAAAAAATCTTTGAAAAAAAAGAGATGCCAACCTTGTCGGGGTTGTCTTGAGAAGTAAATATGATCACGTATGTGAGCTGACTGGCCCAGAGCACGTTCTCAGCAGATACTGGGTTTCCTCCCTTCCCTGCTTCCCCATATAGTGACTTACGACCTCTCCTGAAAAAGCCCAGCTCAGACATCTTAGGAAATAAATACATCAAATACATAAGCCAACCTGATTACAAAAAAAGAAAAGAAAAGAAAAGAAAAACTCTTTATTTTGAAAGAATTACAGATTCAGAGGAAGTTGAAAAAAAATGTACAAAGGGGTCTGTGATCCTTCACCCAGTGTTCCCCAATGTTGACATCTCAATTAGAGAGTATCAATACCAGGAGATTGATCTTGGTACAACCCACACAGCTGCTTCAGATTTCACCAGTGTTACACGCACTCGGTATGTGAGCGTGTGTATGTGTCATGTGTATGCAATTTTATCACATGTAGATTTGGGTGCCCATCCCCACAGTCGAGATGCAAACTGTTGGCTCACTGCAAAGACCTCCCTGGTGCTATCTCTTGGCATTCACACCCACCCACTACCACTCCCTACCCCCACCCCTGTAGCTAGACCCCAGCAACCAAGAGGCTATTTTTCAAGAGTACGTATTGTTTTTGTTATTTCAATAATGTTATATGGAGGAATTCATATCCTATGTAACCTTTCGGTACTGGCTTTTCTCATTGAGCAGAGTTTTCTTGAGATCCTTGCAAGCTTTTCTTTTAAAGATTTTATTTATTTATTTGAGAGCGAAGGTGAGCGAGAGCAAGGGCACAAGTGGTGGGTGGAGTGGCAGAAGGAGAGGGAGCAGCAGACTCCCCGCTGAGCAGGGAGCCCAACATGGGGCTCGATTTCAGGGCTCTGGGATCATGACCTGAGCCAAAGGCAGATGCTTAACCGACTGAGCCACCCAGGTGCCCCGAGATCCTTGCAAGTTGTTGCATCTATCAGTAGTTTACTCCTCCTTTTTGCTGAATAGTATTCCATGGTATGGATACACTACTAGTTCGTTTAACACTTCATCGGGCTTTTTTTTTTTTTTTGAGATTTTATTTATTTATTTGACAGAGATCACCAGTAGGCAGAGAGGCAGGCAGGGCTGGGGGGAGGAGCAGGCTCCCCACTGAGCAGAGAGCCCGATGCGGGGCTCAATTCCAGGGCTCTGGGATCATCACCTCATCCGAAGGCAGAGGCTTTAACCCACTGAACCACCCAGGTGCCCCGACCCTTTATCTGTTGAAGGACCTCTGGGCTGTTTCCAGTTTGGGGATGTCAAGAGTAAAGCTGCTGTGAACATTTATGTAACGGATTTGTCTGTGAACGTAAGTTTTCATTTGTCTGGGATAAATGCCTGAGAGTGCAATTGCCAAGTTGTATGGTAATCGCATGCTTAATTTTTAAAGAAATTGTCAAACTCTTTTCCAGAGTGGCTATACCATTTCACATTCCCACCAGCAACGCATGAGTGATCCTGTTTCTCAGCAACCTCATCAGCATTTGGTGTCGTCGCTATGGGTTGTTTTTCTTTCTCTTTTCTTTTCTCTTTCTCTACATTTAGCCATTCTGATGGGTGTCGTGATATTGCACTGTGGTTTTAACTTACATTTCCCTAATGGCTACTGATGTCGACCATCTTTTCATGTGCTTATTTGCCAACTGTATATCCTCCTCAGTGAAATGTCTGTCCATGGCCTTTGTTTTCTAACTGGATTGCTCGTTTTTTACTGTTGAATTTTGAAAGCGCTTTATGTATTCTAGTTACTAGTCCTTTGTTGATTATGTGCTTTGCAAATACTTAAACACTCTGCAGTTTGTGTTTTCATGGGCTTTTGCCCAGAAAAACGTTTTAACTTTAATGAAGTTGAGTTTATCAGTTTTTCCTTTTATGGCTTGTCCTTCCAGCAGCAAATCCAAGAACTCTTTGTCTCCCCCTTGGATCTTCTCTAACCCATTTTGAGTTAATTCATTCTTTTGTAAGAATGTGAGGTTTAGGCTGAAGTGTTTTGTTTTTTTATTTGTTTGGGTTTTGTTTTGTTTTATTTGGAGCTTTTTTGTTTTGTTTTGTTTTTTGTTTTGTTTGTTTTGTTTTGTTTTGCCTGTAGCCATCAATTACTTTAGTACCGTTTGTTGAAAGGGCTGTCCTTCCCCCGTTGAATTACTTCTGCACCTTTGTCAAAATCAGTCAGGTGTAGTTTGTGAGTCTATTTCTGGGTTCTCTATTTTGTGCCATTGATTTGTATACTGACCTCATAAATGAATTGGGAGAGTGTTCCCTCGTTTTCTATTTTCTGTAAAAGGCTGTGTAAAATTGGTATTAATTTTTCTTTAAGTGTTTGGTAGAATTCTCTAGTGAAACCACGTTGGCCTGGAGACTTGTTTTTTGGAAGCTTTTCAAACTTTGAATTCAGTTTTTTAAATCATAGGACTATTCAGATGATCCATTTCTTGACGGGCTTTGGTTGTTTGTGGTTTTGAGCTATTGGTCCATTTCTTCTAGGTTGTTGAATTTATGAGTGTAAAGTTGTTCATAATATTTTCTTATTCTCTCTTTTTAGGGTTTCAGGATTTGTACTGATATCCCTGTTTTATTCGTAATATTGGTGATTTGTATCTTCTCTCTTTTTGACCTTTGTTCATCTTGCTCGAGGTTTATCAGTTCTGTTGATTTTTTTTGAGAGCCAGCTTTTTGTTTCATTGATTTTGCTCAGTTGCGTTTTTCATTTTCAGTTTTATTGATTTCTGCTCTTATCTTTATTCTTTCCTTAATCTTCTTGCTTTGGGTCTATTTTTCTCTGCTTCTTTTTCTTGGGGGAAGGAACTTTCTAAGGCCTTTCCCCTTTTCTGATATATGCATTAAGTGCCATATGTTTCCCTCCGAGCACTGTTTTAGATCCCACAAGTTTTGATATGTTGTATTTTAATTTTTATGCAGTTTGGTATATTTTAAATTTTTCTTTGAGACTTCCTTTTTGACCCATGATTGTTTAGAAGTGTATGGTTTAATTTCCATGTGTTTGGAGATGTTCCTGCTGTCTTTTTTTTTTAATTGATTTTTAGTTCGATTCCGTTGTAGTCAGAGAATACACTCAATATGCTTTCAAATATTTTTAACGTATTGAGGTTTGTTTATAGTTGAGGATACAGTTTAGCTTAATGAATGTTCCATGAATGCTTGAGAAAAATATGTTCTCTGCTCTTGCTGGGTTGAGTGTTCTATGTATGTCAGTTAGAGCCTATGGGTTGACTGTGTTGTTGAGTTCTTCTGATTTTCTGTCTAGTAGGTCTCTCATTTATTGCAAGTGGAATATGTAGGTTCCCAGCTGTAACTGTGGATTCACCTATCATAAAGGAACGTGTACAAAAGGGTGAGGCAGGGGCAGCCTGAGGCCCTTTGTTGTCCTGAGTTTTCAAAATTATAAAGTCTTTCAAACATGTAGCAAAGTAGAGAGAAAAATGTCACAATCTTAACATCATGCCACAGATTTGCCTTCAGGTTTTTGCTACGAAACAGCTCATTATGATCTAGCTGTGAGCTCCATCCCATCCTGGCCTAGAAGAAGCCAGAATCTCTGTTTCTAATTCCCATGCATGTATTTATACTTTGACCACATACATATGTGTCCATAAACCATGTATATTATTTTGCATGTTTTTGAATTTTATATAATTGGCATCATGTTGCCCACATATTCTTCTTTTTGCTCTTGAGATTTATCCATGCTGATACACAAGTTGTGATTTATTCATTTTATTGCTGTATACTATTCCACATAATGGCCGGACCACCATTTATTCATCCATTCACCGGTTGTTAGACATTTAGATTTCTTGTCATTTTCCACTTTTTTATGAACAATGCATCTCTGAGATAGCTTTCGAAGCATTCAAGAAAGCCTACAGCTGCGATTTCAGTCCAGTTCCATGGCAGGTGCACTTCCAATCAATAATCCCTGTGTGGTGTCTGTGGGAAATCTCAGGAAGCTTGGTGAACCACAGTCTGGCCCTCTTTGATTAGGTGGGAGCTGGTTGCATCAGGTCAGCTGGGTCCTGTGTGAAGTCATTGTGGGTATTCAGAACCCAGTCAGAAGCGCCACCCCCAAAACATTTTGGACCCACACATGCGTCTTCTGCACCCATTGTCAATCCTTTGGCTTCCTCTCATTAGGATCCTAGTAAAATTCCTCCTGTCGCTGTCACTTTCATGCCCATCTCCCTTCACTGTGCAACATGCTCCATGCCCCTCCCTCTGCCATTCTTCCTTTGTTAGCCTACAGTCTCCTATGGCCCCAGGAAAGGGAAAGAACTCTAATATTTATTGAGCATCTGCTCTGTACAGTAATACAAAGTGGTTTTATTTTTTAATTTTTTAAAAGATTTTATTTATTTATTTGGGAGAGAGAGAGTGAGAGAGAGCAAGAGCATGAGAGGGAAGAAGGTCAGAGGGAGAAACAGACTCTCCACAGAGCTGGGAGCCCGATGCAGGACTTAATCTCGGGACTCCGGGATCATGACCTGAGCTGAAGGCAGTCGCTTAACCGACTGAGCCACCCAGGCACCCAAGGGAAGTGCTTTTAGATGACCCACCCAGCCTTCCAAGCAGTTGTTGCTGTTTCCCTTACATGGATGAGGAAACCACAACCCCAAAGTGGTTTAAGAGAGTACAGCGATCATACCTATGGGCGGGCGTTGTGGGCACTATGGGATGGGGGCTGGGGTGGGACAGCGCTCAGCCGTGCCTGTGAGCAGCCTCTGATGGAGGGACTAGGCTTAGCTCTCTTTGGAGGTTTTGCTGAGCATCCTGGAGTGGGCTTCTTCCTTTTAGGGGATGCACCCTAATCTTCCCTTGAGAGGGTATCTCAAGGAATCAGTGCTGGATAGGAACACAGATCCTACCTACGGAATTCCACGTTTCACTGAACATACCCACTCATGCTCTCACATACACACACGTGCACACATGTGCACACACACACTCACTCTTGCTAACCCAGACTAACAAAGGGCCCAAGCAAACGTATTAACTGACTGCAGCATGTCACTTGGTCCAGAAGCACCTTATTTACCTTCTCATACTTACTCTGTTGAAGTATTATGAGTCCCATTATTTTCTGGTTTACTTTTTTAAAGATTTTATTTATTTATTTGAGAGCAAGCGCATGCATGAGAGAGAGAGAAAGAGAGAGAGAGAAAGAGAGAGAGAGAAAGAGAGAGAGAGAAAGAGAGCATGAGCAGCGGGGAGAGGCAGTTAGAGACGGAGAAGCAGCAGATACCCTGCAGAGTAGGAAGCCCAAAGCAGGGATTGATCCCAGGACCCCAGGACCATGACCTGAGCCGAAGACAGACGCTTAACCGACTGAGCCCCCCAGGTGCCCCTTTTTTTTCTGGTTTAGACACTGAGCCTCTGAGAGTTCAAGTCACTTGCCCAGGGTCCCAGAGCATGGATGTGCTGGAGCCAAAATTCTAAACTAGAGTGATGCCGGGGGGCGGGTAGCATAGCACTCAAACCCCAAATGAAGAGCAAGTGTCCTGCTCCTTGGCCAGACGGACTCAAATCTTTTAGCCCGGGAGCACCTGGAGTGTGCTGGGCTCTGCACCAAGCCCTCGGTGCCATATGAGACTGACTTCACATAGCTGTCACTTCAAGGCAATCGGAACTGCTCTGGTGCCACCCAACTTGCCCCTGGTCCCATCAAGGGACAGTCATTATACTGAGTGAACGTTTTACAACTCTCTTTTTACCTCTTGGGCCAGTCGTCATTTATTTAACAAGACTTTGAGCATTTCCTCTGTGCCAGACCCACACTCGGAGCTGGTGATTCAAGAAGGAAAACCCATTCCCCGCCCTTGAGGGACACACGGTTCAGCAGTGGAAACAGACACGGAGACATATAATTATAAGCCATTGGGCACATGCCAGTGAGGGATCACTGGGCTGGATGCAGCGAGAATCTAGAGGAGGAAATCCCCAGATCTGCTTACATGAGGCTTCTTCATGGGGAAGACAAAGCTTCAGTTGGATCTTAAAGGATGGGTAACCATTTGTAGGTAGGCTGTGGATGGCATAACCCACAGAGCGTAGGATGAAGGTGAACATGGAGGTGTGTTTTAGAAATAGGAAATAGCTGGATGTAGATCAGGGATCTCAATTGAAAATGCTGAGAGGGCCTGGGAAGTTACTATAAGTGAGGGAAACAGGCCACATAGCCTGAAACTCCATAAGGAGATGTGTGGGGTGTGGGAAATGGGACAGTTTGCACCCCATCTACGGGGACAGTGGCTTCTAAGCCATGCCTTTCAGTCTCATCTAGAATTACTGACCCGGCTTGCTATGTTTTCCCATTTTTCAAGATGCCAGAAATTCAGATTTGGTTTCATTATAAAATAGTATCTCTTTAGGGGTGCATGGGCAGCTCAGTTGGCTAAGCATCCGACTCTGGGTTTTGGCTCAGGTCATGATAGCAGGGTCGTGGGACTCAGCCCCGTGTTGGGCTCTGCACTCCAGGTAGAGTCTGCTTGAGATTCTCTCTCCTTCTTCCTCTGCCCTCCCCCCAGCTTGCACATGTTCTCTCTCTCAAATTTATTTATTTATTTATTTGTGGGGGGCACAGGTAGGGGGAGTGGCAGGCTGAAGGAGAAGCAGACTCCCCGCTGAGCAAGGAGCCTGACACGGGACTTGATCCCGGGACCCTGGGATCATGACCTGAGCTGAAGGCAGACCCTTAACTGACCGAGCCACCCAGGCATCCCCCAAATAAATAAATAAATCTTTAAAAATAATAAAATACTGTTATTTTTCAACACTGTGACAATGATTTTAAATTTGTGAGCTACAGCATCCTGGCTCGTCTCCCCGCCACTCCTTTGTGGCCTCTGGCCTCTGGAGTGGCTGTAACCTGAAGAGCGGAGGGAGCAAGAAAGAAACGCCGGGGCCGGATGCCCTGACCTTCCCTTCCACAAGGGGCCCAACTCCTGGGTGATGCAGAAATATATCCACCTGACTTTCAGAATCCTCTTTAAAGCAGAAGCCAGCACAAAGTGGTCCCAGGGCACTGGAGAAGAAAACAGCGGCGGCAAGATTTCATGTCACCTCCCTTCTTCCCTTTCTGGGCTGAAACATTTCCCGTCTGGCTTGTGTGCGCGTCCGATTCTGGCCCTCAGCTCTGGATTCTCAGCAGGCTAGTGGTGGGAATGGGATGAAAAAACAAAAGGAGTACAAGAAGGGCGAGGCGAGGACGGTCTCTCAGAAGCTGCCCACGCACGATGCTGCTTGTCTTCTCTTTGTGCCTCTCCCCTTAGCTCTGGGCTTTTCCCCACGAGGCCTGCCAGCCCTGACAGAAACCAGATCCCAAGTGCTTTCTTTCGGGTAAGAGGGGGTAGACTGGCCTGGGGCGGAGCCTGGCGGACTTCCGAGGCCCTGCTTGGAAGACAGATGCCTTGCAGGCGTCTTGGCTAAAGCCACCCCTCCAGCCCCTGCCCCTGTGCCTTCTGCTCTCTCCTCCAAGCTCTCGGGTCCCCAGTCCCTGTGATTTCAGCAGGAAAACATCTAGAGTGTGTTCAAACCACACGGTCTGGCAGAGCGAGCTGGTCGTTTTAAACAAAAGCCTGAAGCTTCACTGGCTGGGCTCCAAGCCCGTGTGGGGAGGCGGTGGCAGGCAGCCCAGGCTGCTGCTTCCATGGGAGGCTGGGGGCTCCAGGTCCCCCCCAGTAGGGGTCCAGGGGAGGACGGTCACCAGCTGACTTCCTGGCCTCACTGCTTCTCCGTGCCCTCCTCTGCCCCTCACCAACTTCCTGAGAGTGGGTCTCAGTCGCTCTGTTTTCTTTCTGTATGTGAGTCGGTCCTCACTCCCGACAGTTCTTCAGGCCAGTAGGGACCTGGAGTGTGAGGGCCAGGTTGGGGCAGGGTGTCCTGGAGCCGGCAGCGTTAGGAACTGGAGCACAGCTCTTTGAGAGCAGTAGTGGGAGGAGCCGGGTGGGGAGGATTGAAGGGGCCGGATCTTGGGAAGAGGCTGAACCTCCAAGCGGAGCAGTGTCTGACCCAGAAGCCGGTCCCTGAGTGAAAAGGAGATGCTGTGAGAACCCGTGGGGTGAACAGGGAGCCTGGGGCCTAGGTCGAAGGTGTGGACCTTCTGGGAGCCCAGTGCGTCGCAGGTGCTTTATGGAGTGCACGGGTGGATGAATGAAACAGGTGTAGACATGTAATGCAGGCCTGTCGCAGACCCCCACTGGGGGGGCTCCTGGTCAGAACTCTTGGCTTACCCTCTCCGCCCATGCATATACTCTGTTCCAGGCCTGGGCTACGTATGCAGAGTGGGGGGCCTGGGAGAGAGGAGAGCCGGGCTTCTTGCCACCACCGGGGTGCCCACGGTTGACCTGGGGGAGATGGGTGATGCACACACACAACCACAACAGACGTTTCCCTACCGCAGTAGTTCCCGATGCCAACGGACCAAACACCTCCTTATTGCTAGCCAGCGCACTGTCACTTTACTTGCTCTGCTAAAATGAACTTCCTAGGGGCACCTGGGTGGCTTAGGGGGTTAAGCCTCTGCCTTTGGCTCAGGTCATGATCCCGCATCGGGCTTTCTGCTCAGCGGGGAGCCTGCTTCCTCCTCTCTCTCTGCCTGCCTCTCTACCTACTTGTGATCTCTTTCTCTATAAAATAAATAAATAAAATCTTAAAAAAGATAAAATGAACTTCCCAGAAAATATCCCCCTCCTACACACACCCCTACTACTGTCCTACTATGACACCCCAAAGGCCCTCCTGGGGGCCTCTGCACATTTAACCAGGTTACATTTTGTGCATGAATATCAATCATGTCCCAAGTGTTTTAATGATATTAATAGATGCCATTCATTGAGAATGATCTCTGTTACAGGGTAATTGGTACGTGTTATCGTGTTGTCATCCCTGTGCTGACTCAGTGGGGCAGACAGTTACTGGCCTCCATTTTACACCTGAGGGAACTGGGCAATGAGAAGTTTCCTTGGGAAATTGCCCGAAGTCACCCAATAAGTGGCAAGGCTGGGATTTGACTCTAGGCACCCGGGCCTCAAGGCTATCCTCTTTCTGTGCTCCCTCAGAAACAACTTCTTCAACATGCCATGCCCGGTTCAGCATGCTTTCCCCTCTGGCTGTCCCTTTTGTCAGAAGCTGCTAGGTGTCAGACTCCCTGAGGCCCCCTTCTTGACCAGTGTGGTCTCCCTGCCTCTTGGGACACACACAGTCGATGATTTTGACAAAGGTTGACTCCATCTCATCTGGGGCCTGTATTCCCAAGCCCTCATCCTTCCCCACTTCAGGCGAATGGAACCCCAGGTTTTAGGGAGGATCTTTCCTAGAAAGGAGTGAAGATTCTGCAAGCACAAAATAAACCGGCCAGACTGTGAGGAGACCGGGTTAGTCCTGCCCTTGAAGCTGAGTGCACATATTTGCCCTGCCAAGACTTACTGCCCTGATGTCACGCACTCCTTGTGTGGTGACGGGGATACAGAGATGAATGAGGCTGAGGCAGTGTCCACTTAAGGAGCTACCAGGTGAACTGGGAGGGATACAGGGAGTTCTAGGGGAGCATGGCTAATCCTGTGGTCATGGAAGGGAGAGGTATGGAGCTGAGGGGACACAGGTCAATCTTTGGCCCAACAGACTGGCACTCCAGGCAGGGCTTCTGGAACAGTGCGGGAAGCGAGTGCAAATCAAGAGTCGAAATAATTGGAAGCAGGTGTCCGCAGCCTACATGGTCACAATGGAGGACACTGTGGCTTTCTGGGTTCTCACCCACACACTTGGGGCTCATCTGACACAACCAGAGACCAGTCTTTAGGGAAGCCGCATGACTTCAGATTCCTGCTAGTTTGGGAACGCTTCCCCAGGCGAGGGGAAGGGAAGGTGCTGCTCGCAGAACAAGAACTCAAGCTCCCGGCAGCATGAACATCAACCTGCAGCCTTCTCAGGGTGTCCCTCCCACTCACCCCTTGGCATTGTTTGGGGCCCCACGGAACTCGAGGGACTGCATAAAGAGAGTGGCTCGTGGAAATTTCCTAAATAACATGGCCTTGGCTGCAGAACATTCTGGAAGCTCCCACATCAGGTACGGGGCCTTTGGGGTCCAAGCTGCCACTGAGCAGCAGGGCCTGGGACAACTAAGACCCAGCAACCTTCCCAGCTTCTAACACACAATAGGCGCTGAAATTCAAGCACGGCTCTGCCACAGCATGAGAAGCAGCCTGAGTACAGTGTCTAAGGGGTATGGGGAAAACTCAAGGCCAGTCTGGTACAGATGGCACCATCTGGGAAATGCAAGGAGCAGGGTGCACTAGCGGTCCTTGGTGTGCAGTGGGACTCGAGTTGCCCATCCTGCAGGCCTGTGAAGGCCAGGGAGTTTATGCAGAGATCCAGCGTGAAGGGAAGGGAGGGCCTGGCAGGAGCCATACCTGCCAGCTGGCTCCCCCGCAGCCAGCTGAGCCTCAGAACTGGAGGCCATGTCCCTTGTGGGGTAGGGCTGTTGGAGAGACCAAGGACAGTGGCCCCATGCATGATGGACGGTGAGGAAAACCAGCCCCTCCTGGTGGGGTGCAGTGGCAATGGTGGGCGCGGTGGGGGGGAGGGAGGCCCTCATGGCCTCTGGGGCTCAGCTCATGCCCAGTCTCAGATGCACTGCCCAGGGCAGCACACGCTCTTTGCGGTGTCCTCTCAGACCGCTCGCCTAGAGTGCCCTGTCAGGCTGGGTTCCCACAAATTCTAAAGCAGGCCAGGTTGAGCGGGCAGAATGTCTTTGACCATCCTTGCTGATTGAGACAGGCCTCGGACTGGCAGGGATTGACCTGTAAATAGCTTGCTCTTTCCTTGGGGTTTTAAGATGACTGTGTGTGTCCTCTCATAGTGTGTATAGACCACAGTTTGCACGCAGGCAGACCTGGCAAACATGAAAGTCTGCTTTTATTTTGGGGTTTTGTCTTGTTTTGTTTTGTTTTGGGATGGCTGAGAACTTACCAGTGGTAAAGGCCTGAGTGGGAACTCCCCCAGTTTTCTCAAGGCCCCTCCGTGGACAGGTATGAGCACCTAAACAAAGCTGCAGATCCTCCCCTTCCCAAGGTCAGGGAGACAGTTTCACAGCCAAAGCCAATGAAAATCAAGGCTGCCTCCTGGAAACAGAGGGGCTCACTCCCCATTGGTCCTTGGATGTTGCTAAGCGCTTTCATTGGTCCATTTTCCCTAACTCCCTGGCCCTGCATTCCTAACCTTTTAAGGTTTGGAGTTTCTTTGCTCTTAGGCCTGCCCACAGCCCCGTCTGCTAGGTAAAAGACAGCGTCTTCTAGACAACACCAAGCAGGCTATCTTCCTGGAAGAGTACTGAATGGTCCTTGACCCTAAGAAGCCATCCCTAAGATTCTAACAGCAATAGGGCAGCTCCATATACCTAGAAGAGGCTTTGGGCCAGGCCGAATGTTGGAAATGGCCGAAAGCTTGTGCTTCCCAATTCCTACATCTTTAAACAAAGAGAAAAAGACGCCTGTGCCTCCCGAAGGCTGCTGTGAGAAAGAACTAATCAGAGTGATCACGATGCACTTTGCCAATATAAAAGTGGGCTGGTGGTGCTCATTATCACCAAGGAATCTGGCCCATTTCCTCCTCTTCCTGTGGTTACGAATGCAGAAAGCTTATTAAAGTTGAGAGTCTGGTGGCACTGATAAATGGGCTGTGCCATCTGGATTCCGGGTCCCAAATCCTGGGCTGAGGATTATGCTGTCTTCTCTGGGCACGTTCCAAGAACAGACCCTGCAGAAGGCTCTCAGGACCCACCTTTGTCCTGTGTTCCTGCTTCTTAATGTCTTTACAGCGTTGGCAAAGCCCCTCTTGTTGGCTCAGAGCAAAATTCAGATGGAACAAACGAGCTCCCCTGAGTCAGGCCCTGGGTTAGTGTCCCTTGTGCTTCTTTTTTCATCTAAGCACCCCCCGCCACAAACGACGTTACCAATCTGACATTGTTGTTATCATTGTCATCAGATTGTACAGATGGGAAGACTAAGGTTCAGAGAGGTGAAGTGGCTTCTCCAAAGTCACACAGCTGATAACGAGGCGGCGCTGGGATGAAAGTCCCAGGTCTGTTGAAATCAAAATGCAGTGTGACGTACTCCCTTCCCTGTGTTTGAGTCTGTATTTCTCAGTAGGTATTGGCAGGTCCCGCGGGGAGGACAAGGGAGCTCGCCCTTCCGTTTTGCAGAGACTTTGCTGATAAACTGTTCTGCCAAATCCATCAACATCAGAGATGGTTCCCTGTTCCCCTTCTCGGGGCCTTCACGTTTTCACTGGAACAATGGCTCTGGCTAGAAAATGAAGCATTTGGATGGTGGCATTTTAGGCAACAGCCACTGAATGACAGAGGAGACACTTTTGGGTCTTTCTCTTACTCTCTTTCTCTTTGCTCTCAAAGAGGATTCTTTGCCCACATTGAGCCTGGTCCTGACTGCAAGCCTTTTTGGCTCAGTCGGTGTTTCTCCAAATTGGGTTCCACGGAGCTCCATGAGTCGGGATGAGAACCACTAGTGGATGTCTCCCAACCACTCTGAGGCCCAGTGTGCCGGGCAGGGTAAGGAGAAGCTGTGCCTTGAGTCTTGGAACCACCAAGCCCCTGATCCCGGCTCCTGGTGCTGCCAGCCCTCGGGTTGCCCCGTCAGTTCAGAGGAAGAGAACAAGTCTAAATAGGACAGAGAAGACAAGATGGGAAGCCAAGGGTTTCAAGAGGAAAGAGGAGCTGATTCTGCTTTGCAGAAGAATGCATGCTGACAGCTCCAGGGTCCAGCCTGGTGGCGGCCAGAGCCTTCTTCATGGGGCCTCCCTCCTGAAGCCAGCTCTCATCCCAGAGCGGTCCATCCCGGTCTTGGCTGTCCACGCTGGTTCCGTGCCCTTAATACTTCACCTCCTTTAACTGTGCCCTTCACATTCATGATGGTAATCATCATAATCATTGTCATAATCGACAACATTTGGTGAGTGCCTACCCTCTGGCAAGCACGGAGCTAAACGCTATACGTGAATTAACGCACTCAGTCCTCACAACCCGACCAGGTCCATGCTGTTTTCTCCCCACATCGTGCAGATGAGGAAGTGGAGACACAAAGAGACAAAGTGACTCTCCCACCCTTGGATTCAGTGAAAGGTAGTTAGTTAATAGGGTGGGATGAGATCCTGATCAGGGGTGGGCAGGCGTTGCCCTGAGGAAAAAAAAAAATGAAGGGCCTGGCCTCCTGGGGAGAAGAGAGCTCGTGAAAGGCAGAGGCAGGTAACTTTGTTGGTGGGAGGGGCAGAGAGACAGCGGCCATCTGATGGGCACTACCTTCTCAGAATGAGGAGGCTGGATTCTCCTGCTTGACAAGGAGTGACATGATCCTCCCAGGGCCTCGGGGCAGTTTCTAATGTTCTGTCCCTGCTGTTTACAATGCAGATGTTCTGGTGGACCCCACAATTCCCTGGGGATGGAGATGGGGGAGGGCTTTCATTTCTCCTCCAGAATGACTGGAGAAATTCATCAGCATGTCCTTTAGCCAACACCAGGGGGTGCAACAGCTTGTTCCTGGCCTCTAGTTTCTTGGAATTTGCTTGACCTCTGTCAGGAGGATACAGAAGCATGTACCACCCTAACTGAGGCAGTCGACACGTTCCTGAGAATAGAATGGAATCCTTGCACGTAGGATGATATTCAGAATTCACCCTAGGACTGAGTTTTGTGTCTTGACTCAATAGACCTTCCTGCCTGCGGTGCAGGGTAAGGAGGCCTGGCAGGGGCTGCAAAGCACAGATAGCAGCCAAAGATAGTGGCAGTGCCTTCAGCAGGCTGCAGAATAATGGGAGACTATGAAGAACCTGGTTGTCAGGAATGCTAATCTGATGTGTACGGTTGTGTAAGTTGTGCACTGTGCCAGGGTGCCCTGTGAGTGGGGCCTGAAATCCATCCTGAGCTCCAATAACCAAGCCCTATGTGCTGAGGCCACTTTTCCCCATTTCTCCCAGAGGCACTGCAGGTCTCCAAAGTGTCCATCCAGCAGGAGGAGGAGCCTTTCTCAAATTTGTGCAAAGGAGCCCCTCCTGAGCTAGCAGTGCCCGATAGAAGTGAGACCCCTCCGCTCTTGTTTATGCTCTCTGGTGTCTGTTTGGCTTTCACAAACACCATCCCCATAACTGTCCCTAGTCGTGCAGATTTTCAGTTATCCAGGGATGTTTTCTGCCCGAGCCTCCTGCTCTTGACTCCTCCCGGAACTTCGCTTCTCTATAGCTACATCATCCTTTCTTCTCCAGGACACCTCAGTCCCAGTCCCCGGGTTCCTGCCATCGGCAGCAGTGTGAAGGCACTAGGAACACTGCAAGAGCCTGCTTTGGCACATCTGAAATCTGGTCACTTGAGCAATCAAGATGCCAGAGAGCTGGGGGCGCTTGAGGCTCTTCCCTTCCACCCCAAGCCATTCACCATTTCCTTTCGCTCACTCAGCACAGAGTTACTGAGTATCTGCTATATGCCAGACACTCTAGGGGCTGGCGGCACGGCAGGGATCAAGACAGAACCCAACAAATCCTCCTGGAGCTCACGTTCCATTTCTAGTGAGATTGCCTTCCCTTTGATTTCATGTCCTTCTTTGTCACTCTGATGCCCTGAAAGACCTCCTCCTCTGCCGCCGCTGCCACCACCGCCTCCACTCCTGGCCCCTGGCAAAGGCTGGACGTGCCACTCTGGCTCTGGTGCCTTGGACACCCTGCAGGGATGAGCTGTTTCGCATGTGGGGAACATATGTGTCAATTGTGCTCTCCCGAGTGCCTTTGCGTCCGGTCCGGCCAAAACTCGACATCATTGTTCTCCACCTTGGGTCGATTTGGTGTACTATTTATTTATTATTTTCTTGCCTGAAAGCCGGGGAAGCTGGATATGGGCAAGAGTGGCACTGAGCCCAGGCTCTGTGATGTGGCATTTATTGGTAATTGTGGGGTCATTTTTCCTGGGTTCTTCTTCTTTTTTTAAAATTTTATTAATTTATTTGAGAGAGAGAGTGTGTGAGCTGGTGGGGAGAGGCAGAGGGAGAGGGAGAAGCAGACTCCCCCGCTGAGCGGGGAGCTGGACGTGGGATTCGATCCCTGGACCCTGAGATCATGACCCTAGCCGAAGGCAGGTGCTTAACTGAATGAGCCACCCAGGCGTCCCTCTCCTGTTGTTGTTGTTGTTGTTGTTGTTGTTGTTATACCTGTGGTATCCTTCAGTGTGGATCTGTGGGATTCTAATTGCTGGATGTGGTAATGGCCAGGCCTCTCTCTTCCATCCCTCACCTCTCCCTTTCTCCTCTTTTTCTTTCTTTTTTTTAAATATTTTATTTATTTATTTGAGAGAGAGCATGAGCGAAGAGAAGGTCAGAGGGAGAAAGAGACTCCCTGCAGAGCTGGGAGCCCGATGCAGGACTCGATGCCGGGACTCCAGGATCATGACTTGAGCTGGAGGCAGTCGCTTAACCAACTGAGCCACCCAGGCGCCCTCTCCTCTTTTTCTTAAAAAAAAAAAAAAAGTTGTTTTTTTTTTTTTAAGCCAGGATAGTGCAGCAAATGTTCATGTACCCTCCACCCAGAATGAACAAATGTTAACATTTGCTTTGTCTTTGCCTGAGATTTGTGTTACGGCGAAACGATACATTACATGTAATACCATTGAAATCCCTTGATATGCTGTCCTCCCCTGTCCTGTCCTTCATTATTTTGACCGTGATACATATCCAGGCCACATTTATGTGTCTGTACATGGTGTGTAGTATTGGGTTTTGCCCACTTAAAATCTGCCATAAGTGATATTCCATATGAAAGAGCTGTGTACAATTTGTTTTTTATAATTCAGCTTTAATCTTTTTGGTCTCTATTCCTTTTACACATGTAGATGTAGGCTGTTCGTGTTAACTATTATATAATAAGCCATCACGTGAGTGATAAAATCACTTTTTAAAAATCCTCTGCTGATAGAAACAGGTTGTTTCGGGAGCGCCTGTGTGGCTCAGTCAGTGAAATGTCTGCCTTCGGCTCAGGTCGTTGATCCCAGGGTCCTGGGATGGAGCCCTGCATTGGGCTCCCTGCTCAGTGGGGAGCCTCTGCTTCTCCCTCTCCCCACCCTGGCTCATGCTCTCTCTCTCTCTTTGTCTCTCAAATAAATAAATAAATAAAATCTTAGGAAAAAAAGAAACTTAGGTTGTTTCTTTTTTTTTTTTTTTTTACCATTACCAGTTATGCTGCGGGGAACATTCTTGTGCATATTTTCCCTTGTACGTGGAGAAATCTTGTACCTAGAAGTCAGACTGCTGGGTTGAGGGTTATGAGCAGTTGTCACAAAACTGCCCTTTGAGATGGCTACGCCTCTTTACGGTTCCCCCAGGAGTAGATGAGAGACCTTGTTTCCCTAAGTCATCATCAACGTTTTGCACTTTGCCCTCCCCATCCGTCCTTGCTGTGACCACAAGTTGTGTCATGTGGCCACCCCCCACCCAACCCTCCTCTCTTGCTTCTCCCATATCAGTGCCAGCTCCGTCTCAGTGAAGATTTTCTTCTTCATGACATGTTCCTGAAACTATTCCTCCAGCTGGATCTGAAGGCCCTCCACAGCATGGGGTCCAGGCAACCTTGCCAGCATCATCTCCTACCACCTGCTTCGAGCCAAGTTTTCTGCTCGAGGGCCTCCTACCACGCATCCCAATCTGTTACCTTTGGTCATGCTTCCTTTCCGTATGCTTAGCTAGAATGTTCATTTCCACCTTGGAAAATCTCATTGACTCCTCAAAGCTTGCCTCAATGACACCTTTTCTGGAAGCCTTCCCAGATGCCCCCAGGCAAAGCCCCCTATTGGGTTTCTACCACGCTCAATACGGTATTCATCCCAGCAGATTGGAAACAAATCAGACAATGCTTCTTGACTCTCCAGCTTGGAAAGTAGAGTTTGGCCAACATAGACTTTGTTTTCTCTCGTGGCTTAGAATTCCTTCAGCAACTCCAACAAATACGTTATCACATGCCAACTCTGGGCCGGGCACTGAGTGCTGGCTGAGCCCAACCAGGTCCCTGCCTTGGGACAAGGAGTTACATGAATGTGTGTCATCCTCTGAGAAAGCTGGCCCCTCGAGACTCTGAGGCATGCCTGACTGGATGCCCGGTTCCTAGTTTGTGTCCCCAGTGCCCAGCACAGAGTAAGGGTGAGGGCGAGCTTGCTTATTTGAAAAGTCAGGCACTGAAAGGCTTCGAGAACTGTGGGGGTAGAAGCACATTTCAGTCAGGTCACAGAGATGCTTCCAGGCCTTCAAGCCAACTGTCCTGGGCAGTGCGTGAGTGGCCACGTGACTTCTGGGACAAGGTGGGGGTGCGGGGGCAGTCTCAGCTGAGGGAGGTGGGCTTGGCGGGGATGGGAAAGGGAGCTGGCTACTCTGATCCTCCCCCACTTCTTCCTCTCCCAGTCCACCTTCCCCTGTGTCACTTTCCTATTCCTCGGGGAGCACAGGACACTCTCCCCACCTCTCCAACTTAGGCTGGCAGTCCTGGTACTTTCCAAACTTGTCACTTTCTTGTGCATGGAAAAGGAAGGCCCCCTCCAGGTTGCAAATGGAAAAGGCACGCAGGTAGGTGGTGGTGTCCCTAGAGGCACCCATCTCCTTGGGCTTTCACTTCACGCTGCTCTGCTCAGATGGCAGAGCTGGGCACATGTCACTTGTACCCTCCCCCACCCTCCCAACACCTCTGCAAATCCTCCGTTCCTGGGCTGCTAAGCAAAAGGAACATCCCCTTCTTTCCTTCTTTACTTCCTTCCTTCCTTCCTTCCTAGATTTTTAAAATTTATTTATTTTAGAGAGGGAGGTAAGGTGCGCACAGTGGAGGGAGGGGGCAAATGGAGGGAGAGAGAGGGAGAGAATCTCAAGCAGAGTCCTCCCTGAGTATGGAGCCTGATGTGGGGCTCCATCCCAAGACCCCGAGATTGTGACCGGAGCTGAAATCGAGAGTCAGACGCTCAACTGCCTGAGCCATCCAGGAGCCCCAAGGACATTTTCTTTCTTCTTGACACCTGTTGAAGGGGCCACTGTGGTCTGGACCTCCTGTCCTCTGGGGCAGGAGGCCTGATTTCCACTTGTGAAAGGCAGCAGGGATCTGATGTGAGCCTTTCCTGTGGGGAAACATTTCCTGCTATTGCCCAGTCGGATTGGCACCTTGTTTAAACAACCATAACAATGTGTTCCAACTTGGGGAAGGGAAATGTAAAACAATGCCCCTCCATGTTGCAAAGAACATAATGGCCAGAACTGAATGTAAGCCCTGCCTCATTCGGATTTGTGTGCAGCAAACTAGGACTTAGGAACCCTGGCTGTAGTCTAATCAATCACGTCTCCCCGTACACCCCAGGTTCTGGGCTGTTTCTTCGAGTCAAGGGACCCATCCCCTTTCACCGGATTCTTGCAAGAACCTCTGACCAGTTTGCCTGCCTCCATCCTCTCCCCCTCCAGTCTTCTCAGTTCTGGAGATAGGGCCCCCAGTGTCTCCTTACTACTTTTGGCATAGTTTCCCCAAACATGGAACCCCCGCCACTGGCATTAAGTGAAACGCCCTCCAGAGGTATGGATGGAGGTTTCCTTTTATTCGAATGCTTATGTATTTGTTTTTCTGTCTATCAGAGGACACTGAACAGCATGTCAAATCCAAGATTTCACAAAGGTAATGTTAATGAGGAGAAGGCTGAAGTTCAGAATCATAGACTGGGAGAACTGAAAAGGGCCTCGGAGATTATCTCACCCACTTGCATATCTTTGCCTTCACTTCCAATTCTGATACCCACCCTGACTATATCTCTGCCTATCAAACTCCTACTCAACCTTCAAAGCACCTCTCAAAAGCTGCTTCTTTCACAAGTTGCATATTATCTCCCCCCATGGACTGAGAAGGCTTTGTAATAAGCTCCTCATTTGAGGGTCCGCTTCTCCACTCCCATCTCATGCCCAACAGATAATAGGTCTCAAGCAACACTTGATGCTGCAATGTGTCCCCTGCCATACTCCTCTCTCTGCTCTGTATGTGAAGCAGAGTCTTTCTGCTTGTAAATGTCAGTGATAGTTTCCAGTACCATTTTGATAGTTGTTCTAAATTGGTTACTTCTAAATAAGCTTTAGGAGACCCCCCCACCCCCATCTCCCCAATGCAATAAACAAGACATTTTCCAACTCTCTCTTCCTGAGCCACTTCTGCACTTGTCTGAGTTGATCTACATTCTGTGATTCTTAATAGCTTCCCTTTCAGAGAATGACATGTTCTTCTGCTGTCCTCTTTTTTCCAAAGAGAGAGAGAGAGAGAGGGAGTTGGTTTTTCTGATTAGAAAATTGAAACATGTATCTTTCTCCTTATTTGTAAAGAGCTTATTACTTAAAGCTCTTCGTGTGATAAAGTTATTAACCTTTTTTTAAAAATTTTGCCCTGAGCTGCAAATAGCTTTTTATTTCCCACTTTTCTGTTTTGTCTTTGATTTCTGGTTTATTGTGCTTTAGGATGTGCTAACATTTTTTTTAACGACTGCTGTCAAATACGTTGCAGTTCTTCTGTGTGGTTTTTGTTTTTGTTTTTGTTTTTGTTTTTGTTTTCGCTGAGAAAGTCTTCCCACCTTCCAAATCAGATGAATACTCATCTGTATTCTCACCTGGTGTTGAGGGGGACATTCGCTGCTGACCTTGCCCCATTCTACTTCTGGGCTTCTCTCTCTGGGTAACACCACCTTTCTTCCTCAGAGGCCAAAGCAATCAATTAGGCTGAGGCTCTAAAAATGCTAATGAGGGCAGCCCTTCCCCGGCCTCTACTCCAGTCACACTTTCAGCCCCTTTGAGAAGGGGCAGCTTTCTGTGGATCTCTCCCACTGATGATTTTCTAGCTCCTGCTTCATAACCTTCTTAGCCACCAGGGAGGAGAGGGAGGAAAAGAAAAGTGGGAACGAGGTGGAGGGCTACCTTGCTGCCCCTGCATCTCCAGGATATACTTTTCACCTCTCCTCAGCAACTGCATTTTCCATTAGGCCCAACTCTAGAAACTCCCGTTAATGCAAAGTCCCTGGGCATCTAAACGCCCAGGCCTGAGCTGAGTCACGCGGCCAGCAGCTAGAGCCCCCACCCCCAGCAACTGCCAGGCCGGGGCTCCTGTATCTTCCCTGGCAAGCCCCACCCCCATGGTTGCCATGGGAACTCGAGGGCTAAATTGCTTTGCGTGTTTGGAAGCTGAAGACCTCAGCTTTGACGCACGTAAGTAGCCCGGCAATTGGTTGACCTCCAATTAGGTTTTTGTTGTTTTCTCCAGACATCGACTGCTTGTGACTTGCCCATCTCTCCCGAGGATCGCGTCCGCGAGAGAACTGAACATTTATCTCAATTTTTGTAAAATAAAAAATATATATATGTAATATATACATACATAGTATATATGTATATATATAATATATATTATACACACACACACATATATATATACACACACACATATCTTTGTACCTTAATTTATTCTAGAAAGGATTTAGGTGGCTTGCAAAGTTACACCCAGTACTTGGAGAGAGCCTAAATTAGATGTATGAGAGAAAGATGAGGCAAGAGGAGAGCAAGGATTACTGGTGAAGAAGACGTGACTTAAAGTGAATGTCAGGAAGTCTGTTCTTGATAAATGTGAGTCCCAGAATTTGGCTGTAAGCTTTCATGATAAGTAACAGCAAGGGGAGGCATGATAAGTCATGGGATTCACAGATAAAAGTAAATCAATTGTTTATTAAAAGCACAGGTGTTCCAAACCTTGAGACTAAAAAAAATAATTCTGTGCTTTTTTCCTGCCCTGGAGACTCGACATTTCTTGTCTTTTTATTCCTGCCACCCAGCATGCTATCTGAACAAATGGAGGCATATTTTAACCTCTGTAGATGGTCTTTTTTCTTCTTTTCTCACCTTTGCTATTATATTGTGAAATAAGTAATACACATTTTTTTTTTTGTATTGGAAACAGCCCAAATAGGCTTTAAAAAATGTGGTGGCTCTTTGTGTTAAATGAAAAGTGTAAGGTACAAGAGATGTGTATAATCTGAGGCCATTATCTAATTTTTGTATATTATGCACCGAACATTTCTGGCAGGATGCCTAAGAAACTAGCTAAGGGTCAAGGCGACTCCCTTTTCTCTGAATTCTCTTTGTAGTCCCTGAATATTTATGGTGTGTGTGTGTGTGTGTGTGTGTGTGTACATTAATTACTCAAAAATATTTTTAAGTGAGTAATACACATACAGGCAGGAGTGGTTAGAAGGTGGGGAAATGGGAAATTGAGATGCAGACAATTTAGAAAAGAAAGAAATCTGGGCCAGTTTTTTACCACCTGGATCTGACTACTGTTAAGCGTCCCCCGCCTTTTTTTAAAGCGGGCTTTTTCCTGTGTACAACCTTTCTGCGGCCGGTACGGCGATAGGTTTCAAAAGCCTTAAAAAGTATGTATGCCCTTTAACCTGGCCATTCCACTTTTAGACATGCATGCTGAGGAGATGATGAAAGGAGTGCCCATCCAAGGATGCATGCGCGAGGACAGACATCAGAATGTTGGTTATGATGTGGGAAGAACAGGGGCAGGAGGAACCTAGTAAGGGACTGGCTAGGTAAGTCCCGGAGCGTGCCTGCATTAAGCCTCACCAGTATACTATACTCTCTCAGCACCCCATACCTTCTTTCCTTGAAGTCATTATGGTGTAATGATACTTGTTCCTGTACGCTTACCTAACATTCCTCCCCCAAAGCCCCACCCGCCATGAGACTGGCAAGTCCATAAGGATAAGGACTATGTCTATTTTATTTTATTTTGTTTTAAAGATTTATTTTGCAGAGAGAGACACAGCAAGAGAGGGAACATAAGCAGGGGGAGTGGGAGAGGGAGAAGCAGGCTTCCCGCTGAGCAGGGAGCCCGGTGCAGGGCTAGATCCCAGGACCCTAGGATCATGACCTGAGCCAAAGGCAGATGCTTAACGACTGAACCACCCAGGTGCCCCAGTACTATGCCCATTTTAGTCCTTATGGTATCCCAAGTATCTTACAAGGTTGTTTTTTTTTTTAACATTTTATTTATTTATTTGAGAGAGAGAGTGAGCAAGAGACAGAAGCAGAAGGGGAAGGGACAGATGGAGAGGGAGAAGCAGAACCCCGACTCCCCACTCCTGCTCAGCCAACTCAGGGCCCGATCCTGGGACTCTGGAATCATGACCTGAGTCGAAGGCAGATACATAACCAACTGAGCCACCCAGGCGCCTGGAAGCTTCTTGGCATATAACAGACACCCAATAAATATTTGTTGAAGTTGATTGATCAAACACACAGATGAAAAATCAAGGCAATTTTCCTGCCACCCATCTCAAATGGCTCTTAGTCTCCAGACGGGATGGGCCGTCAGTGCTGCCCAGAAATACTTTTACTTTTTTTTTTTAAGATTTTATTTATTTATTTGACAAGTAGACAGGCAGGCAGAAAGAGAGAGGAAGAGAAGCAGGCTCCCTGCCGAGCGGACAGCCCGATGCGGGGCTCGATTCCAGGACCCTGGAATCATGACCTGAGCCGAAGGCAGAGGCTTTAACCCACTGAGCCGCCCAGGCGCCCCTACTTTTACTTTTCTCTAGGCTCTAGGGCAGCTGCTTCACATAGTCCCCGGATCTTCATGCCCTAACTGCATACCATCTACTTCGAGGCAATGATCTCATCTTCCACTTCCCAGGAAAAAAAAAAAAAAATAGGAACCAGCAAGTGGGACCTCCTTCTATGCCCTCCCTACCTTTCGGAACCTTAGTCTGTGACCTTCAGAAACCAGGTGGCCAGTGGTAAACCCAGGCTAGCTCCTATTTGGGTACACTGATAGGAGGCAAAAAGCACATACCCCACCCACTTCTTTCTCTGGAACTCTCTCCAGCAGTCCCCCTTCTTTTCACCATCAGTGCTCTTGAAAGAGTAGACTATTTTCTGCCTCCCATTCACTCTGTCCTTATTTGCACTCAAGGGCACAGTAAAATATACAGGTCTGCACACTACCATCTATCTGTGCAAGGTCCTGCACATTCTTTTTTGGTCTGACATGATTTTTCCTTTTTGTCTTTAATCCCTACTCCCACCCTCTCTCTAGGGGGTTGGTATGTGTCTTGGAAATACAGGTGTCCTTGACAATATATTTATGTGTGCTTTTAATTTACAGAAATGCTGTTGATTCACAGATGATATTCTATTTCTTTTTTCCCCCCTCAACGCTCTGTTTTTGTGCCCATCTATTTGATCACTTCTAGCAACTGCACATACCTATCGCAGTTTACCTCTGTGTTCCTCTAAGACTGGACGTCTTGGTCCCATAGACTCCCTATGACCCCAAAGAATGCTACAGTAAACCTTCCTAAACTTACCCCTATGGGTCTGGGCAGGAATTTCTCTAAACCAGCAGTTCTTTTTTTTTTTTTTTGAGATTTTATTTATTTATTTGAGAGAGAGCGCACATGCAGGGACAGAGGGAGAAGCAGACTCCCCACCGAGCAGGGAGGCCGATGCTGGGCTCCATCCCAGGACTCCAGGATCATGACCTGAGCAGAAGGCAGACGCTTAACAACTGAGCCACCCAGGTGCCCCTCTAAACCAGCAGTTCTTAAAGTATGGTCCACAGAGTCTTTCCAGGGGTGTACAAGGTCAGAGCGATTTTCAGGATAATATGAAGACATTTTTTGTCTTTGTCTTTTTTTTTTAAAGATTTTTATTTATTTATTTGATAGATCACAAGCAGGCAGAGAGGCAGGCAGAGAGAGAGAGGGGAGGAAGCAGGTTCCCCGCTGAGCAGAGAGCCCGACGTGGGGCTCAATCCCAGGACCTGAGTCGAAGGCAGAGGCTTTAACCCACTGAACCACCCAGGTGCCCCTTATATGTCTTTTTCACGAGGTTATGTTTGCACTGGGCAAAACTGCTGGCACCTTAGTGAATAAAATTGGTGGCCCCGCCCGTACTGCTGGTCATTGTCTACCTCACCAGTGCACACTCCGGTGGAGGGAAGGAAGGGGGAGCCAGTTTTACCTAAGAATGGCTTTGATAACTCAGTAAAAAATGCTATTTTTTTAAAAAATGCTATTCTTATTAAATCTTGACTGTTGAATTCAAATCTTTTTAATAATCTGTGAGACGGAACGGGAAAAGCATGCACTTGTGCTGTGGCCGAAGTCTGAGGATTGTCTGGGAGGAAAAAGCACTTGTGCGATTGTTGGAGGTGTGAGCTCAATAGGCCTCTTTTCCTCATGGAACATCCGTTGTATTCGAAAGAAGCACTGATGAACTATGGTATTCAGGCTTGAGTACTTGGCAGGCATTTTCTCAAAAGTGAACGGAGTGAGCCTGTCGCTTCCAGGAAAACAGCTGACAGCGTTTGTTACCAAAGATAAAATTTGAACTTTCTTTCTTTTTTTTTAATATTTTCTTTATCTGAAAGAGAGAGAGAGACTGAGACAGGGAGAAAAGCAGGTTCCCCGCCGAGCAGGGAGCCCGGCACAGGGCTCCATCCCAGGACTCTGGGGTCACGACCTGAGCCAAAGGCAGACACTTAACCACCTGAGCCACTCGGACGCCCCAAAATGTGTACTTTCAAGCGAAAGTCAGAATTTTAGAAAACTTGTTTCTGCCACCCTGAGCTTGATAGCTCCCCAATACGTACAGGCTTTCTCTGCCTGCTCCCTAATTTTGTGTGACCTCTTGGGATTATCGAGTCCCTTTCCCAGAAGATCTTCATGTCAGGGGTGCCAGCTGCCTGCCTGGATTGCTAAGGCCCCATTGATGGGGCCTGTGGCATCTTGGCTCACCGGGTTGCAGGACCTCCTAGGTCTGCATATGAGGGGGCTTCATAATTGTTGAGCAGTGCATCGCAAGGCCTGCCCCTGCAGAGCCGGGCAGAGATACAAACGATCCCGACACGGAGCTGAAGCATCAGCGCTCCCTCCTCTCGCCGTTCTACCCACTCAAGCCCGATTGTCCCCTTCAAGTTGACCCTTGAACAGCCTGAGGGTTAGCGATACCTACCCCTCCACATAGGTTAATGTCCACAGAGAGCTTTTGACTTCCCCCAAAATGTAACTAATAGCGTACTGGTGACCAAAAGGCTTCCTGATAACCTAAAGTTGATTCTCGCGTATTTTGTATGTTGTATGTATTATACGCTGTATCCTTGCAGTAAAGAGAAGAAAATATTATTAAGAAAGCCATAAGGAAGAGGAAAATACGCTGCACCTCTCGACCGTATTTATCAAAAATAATGCGCATGTAAGCGGACCCATGCCGTTTGAGCAAGTGTTGTCAAGGGTCAGCAGGACTCCCCCAAGAACTAATGACTGTTCCATATCTATCTCAGCCCTGACCTCGTGGACAATGTACCCAGAGGCACCGCACACCCACAGTGGCCAGGCTGAGCTCTCTCCTCCCCTCCCGCCTCCTAGGCCTCTCCCAGGGCTCCCTAATTTGGAGACCAGCACTACCCCGTTCTCTCCAGGTCACCTCCTCTACTGTTCCTTGTTCCCCTTCACCCTGTCGCTCACCCTCAACCCTCAACCCTTCTCACCTGCACCCTTGCACAGCCTCTGACTGGTCTTTTCGCCTCTCTCCAATCAGCCTTCCACCTTGTAACCCGATGCTCATCCTCACCTAAAAACTTCCATGGCTCCTTGTTACCTTCAAGATAAAAGCCGTTACCCCTTCTCCTGACACTCAAGGTCCCCGTGGTCTGCTCCCGACTACCTCGTCTTCAGCTTCAGCCTCGCTGTGCTAAATCACTCTCCCCGCCCCCCGACCCCGAACACAGGTACATTCATATCTTTACGCTCTTGCTGTAAATGTCCTCTGCCTGGAATGTCCTCTCTCCAACCCTCATCTTACTGGCAAATGTCGCTTCATTCTTTGATGACTGGCTCGGTACCACCTTGCCTTGATGCCTTGCTTTTCTTCTGGCAGAAGGAATTCGACTCCGGGTGCTGGCAGTTGGCAATTAGTGGATGACCAGGGAATGAAACTGAAATTGCATCAAAGGAAGGCTGGTGTCATTGAGGCAGGACCGGAACTGTTCCCTAAAGGGAATACTCTTAGCAGTAACATTTACTGAGGGTTTACTGGGCACCAGACCTTGCCCTGCCCACTTCTTAAAAAATATTTTATTTATTTATTTGAGGGGTGGGGGGAGAGAAGAGGCGGGGTGGGGCGGGGCGGGGGAGAGGCATCAGACGTGTGGAGCCAGGCGATGAAATGCAAAGACCCGTGTGAAGTCCAGTGCCACTCCATGTAGCTGTGTGTCCTGCATCCCATTCCTTAACCTCTCTGAGCTCCAGTTCCCTAACATGTGAAATGGGGATAACAATAGCTCTCTTGCTAGTCTGGGGTGCAGATGAGCTATGAGGAATACAAAAGAATCTAGCACAGCATTAGGTAGGTACTCAGAGGGGCTCCATCAATATTGAAAGGCTTTCCTTCCTCCCCAGTGCCCAGGGAAAAAAGAACACTGTGCTGAAACTCATATTCGGAGTCAGGGCACCTGTGCTCTGACTCTGGCGTCACTCAGGATGTGCAACCTTTGGCCGGTCACTTTCCCTCTCTGGGCTAGAGTTTCTTCTTGTACTTGTAACACAAGAGAGTTTTGTTTGACAGCATGTGGATGTTTCCATCTTCTTTCCTTCTCCCAGCCACACACACACACACACACACACACACACACACAAAAGTGGCAGGGGGGTGGGCAGGAAGAGCCATGAGAAGAGAACCCGGGGAAAGGGTCAAAGTTATGCCGACCTGGGGTCCTGTGTTTTGTGGAAGTTCAGCAGTTCCGGCAACAGGAAAGATTTCCTGAAGACACAGGCTTTGCTTTGCGCCCTGGTAACCTGGAAAGGGAGCTCAGGGCTCTTCATCAGCATACACAAAACACACACACACACCCTCTCTTTCTGGGAGCTGCCCCCACAGGCTTGGGCCTCTGCAGAGGTAGGCCTTGAGCTGATTCTGGCGCCCAGCTGCCTGTTGCCACGGCAACGTCCCAGCGTGCTTTGCATAGTGACAGGGCTGCGTGGCTTTGCTAGCAAAGTGCTCTGTGAAGGACTTGGTGTCTTTGGCAGGAACAGTTCTGCCTTCTTTTTCACGCGAATAACTTTGGGGGATGTGGGGGATTTGGCAAGTCACTTCCCCTGTCTTGGCCTGTGCCCCTGGGCTTTCCTTGAAGGCACAAGTTGGCAGCCTTCGTTTTGCTATTTCCAAATACACCATCACCGCCCTCCTCCTGCCCACTCCCCCTCCGAAGGAAAGAATGGTTTTTCCCTCACTTAGAGCTCTGGTGAACTGAACGTGTTTAGGAAAACGGGACGAATGGACTGTTTTAATCACTTACATCCCCTTGGCTGATTGCCAGGTCAAACAGTCTTCAATCCCCTTTTCTTTGTTCAGAATGCCCAGTGGTTTTCAGGATTGAAGTCGGAAGACCCTGTATGGTCCCTGTGAATGATTCCCTGGAGCAGGAAACATAATTAGAATCTAAAGTAGAATGGGAAGGAAGCCAGGCAGACTGAAGTGAATCCTGCTTTCATCACTTACGAGCTGTGTGACCTTGGACAAGTTATTTAACCTCACTTGGCCTCAGTTTCCTCAAATGTGCAGTGGGGAAGCTAATAGCGGGCTCACAAGGGCATTATTGTAGGGTCGTTCCAAGGTTGAAATACATCTTAGGCTCGCTGGCTCTCGCTGTTTCCGTTGCCTGATGCTGGTCTGTCGTCTCTTGCCCTGACCAGTACCATAGCCTCCTGACCTCCCCCTTTCTTCTCCAACGCCTCCGGTCCATTATCCACAGAGTAGGCATGGTGGTCTTTGAAAATGTTAAACCAGATCCGATCACTCCCTTGCTTGAAACCGTCTAGTGGTTTTCCATCGCACTTCAAACAAAATTGGCCCCTCTCCCCCTTACCTCCTCCACCCTAGACAGACTGGTCTTCTTTCGGCTTCTCAAAATCATTTCTCCTCCCCTCGTGGACTTGGCACCTCCCCTTCCTTCCTCTGGGCCCTTGTCATCCTCAGTTCTTAGCTCTGGGAGTCCTGCCCTGACCGCTATCCAGACTGAGCTCCCCACCCCCATCCCCATCCCTCACCGTCATTTCACCATGTTGACGTCCCTTGTAGCATTCCCACCAAGCCAGCCATACATCGATTATTTATGCCTTTAGGTATTGTCTCTCTCCTCTGACTGGCTTGTCAACTGCTTCCGTTGTCGAGTGAATGACGAAGGCATGAAGGGTCTGAAAGGTCGTGGAGCACAGCACGTGCTTCTGTCCTCCTTGCATTAGCTAGCCGTAAGACCTGCAGCCCCCTGAAATGGGTGCACGATCCATCAGGGCGCTGGGTGACAATATTAGAATTCCTGACGACATTTGTTGTCATGCATGTCTTTGTGTTTTATCATTTATAGCATCGATGAGCACAAAATTGCATGTATATCATTTATACAGAAGTAGACACCTGTTGGGGTAGAGTCTCAAATATATTTGGAAGCCAACTGGCCAGCTCTTGGCCATAGATGGGTTAAGCTGGGCCAGCATAGAGGTTTCCCTGACTGGAGGATGAATGACTTGGGGGATCCCGGGAGTGGGGGAACCAGCATGCCCCCTCCAGTTTGCTTCCCCCAGCCTACTTCACAAATGTCCCCACCCTTCCTGACCTTTGGAGGTATGTGTATTTCCAACCCTTGGCTACAGTTTCCTTTGAAAGTCTCTTATAGACCCTTCTACTCTGAACCGTGGTGCTTGTCTCTCCCCAGGGGGAAGTATAGAAAGAAAAACTGAGGCCTGGGAGTCCCCTGAAAGCATTCGTGTGTCCTCTGTGACCAGAAGAGCATTTAGAACAGGATGGGTGTTCAAATTATCTGAGAAGAGACTTGTTGACCAATGTCAACGCATAGGACAACCCTTTGAGTGTCTGAGGCGAGAGGACCCTCAAAGGAACAATTAGGTCCATGTGTTTTACTGTCCAGGTGGAAAAGAAATGGGGCTCAGAGAGGCCCAGGGCCTGCCCAAGGTCATGAAGCACCCAGCCCGAACCCTCTCATCCCCTGTGCCGGCCTGGCTGCTTACCTTCTGGGCTGTATGCTTATTTATGATCCAAGTCTTGGCTGGTTCCATCCTCTTGGCCTTGGCCTGCTACTCATCAGCACAGGCTCTCAGAAGGTGCTCTGACTTTCTTAGTGGGACAGGGACCAGAGAAGGAAACTTGCTTCAGATCACAATTCTGGAGCCTACTGCCCTCCTTGAACCCACTTTCTGTATACCTGCACCCCCCCTTCCTTGAATGTCAGTGACATCAACACCCTTCCAGTGGGTCTTTGGGCCCAAAATACAAAGCGTGCAACTCACCTTGAGTGAGGGCCTGCTCTGTGTCAGCTTTTTTTTTAAATAAACTCTATATAGGGAATTAACACACACACACACACACACACACACACACACATGAGCACATATCAAAAAGTCCACAGGGGCACCTGGGTAGCTCAGTCGGTTAAGCTTCTCCCCTCAGCTCAGGTCATGATCCCAGGGTCCTGGGATGGAGTCCCACGTCGAGCTCTCCGCTCAGCAGGGAGTCTGCTTCTCCCTCTCCCTGTGCCCCTCCCCCACCTTGTGCTCACTCACTCTCTCTCTCTCTCTCTCAAGTAAATATATAAAATCTCTTTTTAAAAGAAGTTCACACATCAGTGAATGATAATAAAGTGAACACAACCATGTACCCATGACCCAGGTCAAGAAGGGGAGCCTGACCATAGACCCCCCCCCGACAAGGCAATTCTTGGTCATCTTCGCAGATCTCCTCACCACAGCCCACGAGGAAGGGATAAGTAATTCAATCCACTTTACAGATACCAAATTATTTTTCTTGAACTCATTTAATTCAGCCCCAAATACTCAAGAAATTATGCTAATTTTTTCCTCCAAATATTATTGGAGTCTAGTATGCATTAGAATACATCCATGATTATTAGATTTAAAAAGATGATCTGCATATATGTGAAATTGCCTGTCGTACCACTGTTTCATGTACCACTAGCAAAACATGTGTCATACTTCAGGGATCATCGCGTTGTACTGTGGGAATAAACACAGGGAAACGGTTGTTTACAGCTGGGAAGATCAGAAAAGGCTTGAAGCAGGACTGGGAGGCATAGGCAATGGCCCCACCAGTCTCAAAAAGGTTGTGGCCACAGGGAGTGAGTGTGTTCCTGGCTGCAGGGCTGAGAAAGCTTTATGGAGGAGGAGGCAGGGTCTTGAGGGATGAGTACGGCTTTAAACAATCAGAGATGGAGGTGGGAAGAAAACTATTCCAAGCACATGGAATAGAAGGGAGAGAGCATTTGGGGGGCATGGGAGAGAAGTTGGTACTTAAGGCTTGAGGGGGCCTGGAAAGTGTCTCCAGAGCAGCACGCTGAATGAATGGCCCAGGACCGGCTTCTGGGCCAGGACCTACTGGAGTCAGAGTTGGGGCCGTGTATCCGAATTCACTTCTCCTTCTGGAACTTGTACTCAGAGCTTCCCCATACCAGGACAGGGTGTGTGCTGATCACGGCAGCCAGGCCAGCAGAGTGAGGAAGAGACAGACTTGGAGCCAGCCTCGCGTGCATTCTTGCCCCGACCCTGCCACTTACCAGCACCACCTTCTTCCCTAAGCTCCCTTTTCTCATCCACGGAGTGCAGACCGATCATCGGCCCCTCACACTTGGTGGGGAGAAGTAAGTGAGAGCACGATTCAAGTGACAAACTGGCTCTCTTCCCAGCTCTTGGGTTCCATCGGGGGAAAATCTGGAACCCGCCTCGTTCCCATTCCCCCCACCTCCCATCCTCCAGCCCTGTGTACAGCTGGACACGGTTGATGAGGTGACAACAATGAGCCTTAAACCCCTTCACTTTGGGGAGATGGACCCCAGAGTTGCTGATTTTGGGCCTCAGACTTCTCTGTCCCCTCTTATGGTGTGTCTAAAGGCACTAAGTCAGGTGAGGAGCCTGGTCCTCTTTCCTGGATAGACATGGCTGCTTCTGGCCTGGCTTGGCTTATGCACGAGCCGGAAAGATGCCCTTCCCCTGCCCCCAGAGTCCATTGAAGACACTGCAGGGGACCAAGTCCCCTCCTGAAGCCTTAATGACACACCTCCTGCCCCCCACCTGAGCACAGTGCTCAGCACAAAGGATTGCAGAATTCCTAGCCCCTTTCTGAGGGCGGTGATCTCGTATCAGTAAACCCATTAGAACCGACCACCCGCACCATGCACAGCCCGGATGTCTACCCTGATAAGTCAGAAGGGGTGAGAATATTTTGAAAAGACTCTTGAATTGCTGGCGGTGGGAGGACCAAGCTTCGGAGGGGTTGTTAGGGAGCAAAGGAGAGGTAGGAGGAAGAAGAGGAGGGAAGGTCTGCGTGGGCAGAGTAACGTGGCCCATACTAATGGGTCAGCGAACACTAACCGAGATGTCCTCTGTGCCAGGCCCAGCAGGGCGCATACTCGGGGGCCCCAGCTCTGACACAGCCCTCCAGCAGCTCACAAGCTGCCAAGATCAGAGAAGGTTCCGGAGCCCATAGAAGATTTCTAACAATCCCGGGACTTCTGTGTTTAGGGACAAGTTGAGTGGCTCAGACAGCCCAGGCTGAAGGTGTTCAGAGGGAGTCCTGCAGACTGGGAGTGGACAGGGAGAAGACTTTAATGGAGTGGTGGGGTTAGGGCTGAAGCTGGAGGACCAGGAGGATTTGGGAACAGTAGGGAGAGACAATGAGAAAGGGATGAGAAGCACTTTTTTTTTTTTTTAAGATTTATTTATTTTAGAGAGAGAGAGAGCAGTGGGGAAAAATAGAGGGAAAGGGAATCTTAAGTAGACTCCGCACGGAGCACAGAGCCCAACATGGGGCTTGATCTCACGACCCTGTGATCGACACCTGAGCAGAAACCAAGGGCCCAGTTTAACAGACTTCACCACCCAGGCACCCCGGGGAGCACTTTTTATCAAGTGCTGACTATATGCCTCGTGGCATTTGGCTAACGGAAGTCTCAAGTTAGAGGTTTTCATTCCATTATACAGATGAGGAAAACTGAGGCTGGGGAGGTTAAGAGACTTTGTGAGTCTGCACAGGTGGAAACAGCAGAGTGAGAATTTGAATCCAGATTGCTCTGACTACAGAGCCTTTCCTGGGTTGCTTTACCCATTAGGTGATAAATCTCAAGGGCAAGGTAGAGAATAGAACAAGTAGCCCATGGATTGAATGGGCAGAGAGATTTATTTCAGGAAATAGAGAAGCGGAAGAGGTCAGATGGGGCAAGTTCCGAGTACAGCCTAAAGAGGGTGGACTTGACACTTCATTTATTTTTAAAGATTTCATTTACTTATTTGCTTGTTTATCAGAGAGAGAGAGAGAGAGAGAGAGAGAGTGTGAGCACGAACAAGCAGCAGGAGCAGCAGGAAGAGGGAGAAGCAGACTCCCCACTGAGCAAAGAGCCTGATGTGGGACTCCATCCCAGGACCCTGGGATCATGACCTGAGCCAAAGGCAGATGCTTAACTGACTGAGTCACCCAGGTGCACCTGGGCTTGACGCTTAAGACAGCAGGTCACTGGGGTGGGGTCCAAGCAGTAGAGTGATAGGATTTGGGTTACACTTTGTCAACGCTTGCTCTGGCTACTGTGTAAAGAACAGATTTGAGGGCGTAAGGTGCAGACAGGGAGCCCGGTGAAGAGGGTGTTCAGTGCAGTGGCTCAGGGGAGAGGTATTGGTAGCTGGGAGCACAAAGATTGAGGTAGAGGTGATACTGCAAAGTGCTTGGATGCGAGACAGTTCTGAGGTGTTGAATGTCGGAGACGCCTGAAAACACACCCCATCCAGTTGAGGTGATAAAGAGTTAGACAGTGGGGAAAGTACCAAATATGGAGACAGACAGGGGCTCAAATCCTGTCTACCCCACGTACTAGTTGGGTTCATTTAGTCAAGAAGGAGTAGGGGCACCTGGGTGGCTCAGTTGGTTAAGCGTCTACCTTTGGCTCAAGTCATGATCCCAGGGTCCTGGGATCGAGCCCCACATCAGGCTCCCCACTCAGCGGGTAGCCTGCTTCTCCCTCTCCCACTCCCCCTGTTCATGTAGACTTGCGGGGTGTAGACTCTTTCTGAGAAGCTCAGATGAGAAGAGGAGAGAGAGGAATGATGAGGCGGGGAGAAAGGAGTTCTGTGTCCGTTGTTCTCTTTTGTTGGTTTTTCTCCTGTGGGAGCAACTTGAGCACATGTTGAGGCCCAGTGGAAGAAGCCATTGGGGACCTTGGCCAAGCTGCCTCCCCTCTCTTAGCCTCCATTTAGGTACCTGTAAAGCAGATCAAACTCAGGATATCTACCTCACAGGGCTATGTGAGAAGATCTACAATGACCTTCTAAAAAGTGCTGAGAGGAACGCTTT
Organism: Lontra canadensis; assembly: GCF_010015895.1. Taxonomy (NCBI): domain Eukaryota; kingdom Metazoa; phylum Chordata; class Mammalia; order Carnivora; family Mustelidae; genus Lontra; species Lontra canadensis. The sequence goes on along the minus strand of NW_022631204.1, from coordinate 675,745 downwards.
TGTAGTCCTGGCCAAGCTCAACTTCTTGACCTGGGGAGCCGGTACATGGGTGTGTTCAGATTACGATCATTCACTCATTCCTCAGCCCCACCCTCCATCCCCTTACTCTTCAGACGTTCCAAAACCCACCCCTTCCTGTTTGAGCTTCCTTGGCTGGCCCCTGGGAATATAATCTGGGGTCTCAAGTGCACAACACCATTGAGTTCATATCTGGTTTGACTCCCAGTGTGTCTTTTGCCTTTTAGAACCATCTCCAGATCTCATGGTTCTGTCTCCTCCAGCCTCTCTTCAGGCCATGTTTACAACCTTGAACTGCCAAGACTCACATCGAGGACCTACTGCAAGTAGATAAGGGGGCAGGGACCAGATGTTCCCCAAACCTTACCTTCAGGGTCTTTGCCACGTTCATAAACCTTTCATGATTTTTACTAGGTTCATACATCCAGTTTTCCCAAGATTCTTCCCTCTTGGCCTCTTATACTTGCTCTGGGACCTCTATTTCCCAAGGCCTATCTTTCTGGCCTCTGGGGGATCTCCTTAGAGGCCTCCTGCCACATTCCGCAGTGAGCTGCAAAGCCCAAGCAAAGATCATACCATCCTGTGACTTTTCTGTATGATTGTGTCTCTCCTGCAGGGCTGGGGAGCCTGGAAGGCAGCATCTGCCTCCCTCTGTCGCCTTAGTCTGGCACAAAGGTGAGGCTTAAGTGATGTGTGTGGAATTGTTGAAGAAAACTGAGGAGGCCCTTGGCTGTTGGGGGCCTGGCAGGAGAGGTTCCTAGCGGGGATGGTATTCCAAATATTGAAGAGTGTGCCCTTTCTCTCTCCGGGTCTAGCCAGCTCTTCCTCATCCTTCGTGACCCTGTCCAAGTGTCTCCTCCTCTGGGAGGCGGCTCCTCTAACTCTTCCAGACCAAAGAAGTTTCTCTTGGGTGCTCCTACAACATGTGGATCCTTCCCCTGGTATATCGGTGATCCCGTTGTACTGTTATGCTCTGTGGGTGTGTTGGTCACCCCTCCTAGATGGTGACTTAACTACATCTGGGTCCCCAACACCTAGAAGAACACCTGCCCGGCCAGAGTAGATCCCCGAGAACTATTGAAAGAATGCAATGATCGGGTGGGTGAAGGAACGGATGGACGGACGGTTGGATGGATCCCACTTTAGACCTCTTGCCCCAAAGTCAGAAGGCTCCGCTGTCTGGGGGGCACAGTGCTCCAAGTCTGCCAGGTGGAGGCGCTAGCCAGCTCCATACACACAGTGCTTGGTGGCCATGACTTTGACAGGACAGGCCCCCTGTCTCTGAGCAGGAATCTGATGACATCAGGTTGGACGGTACCCCAACTCCACTAAGTAAGTGAAGTCACTCAAGGCTGTCTAGCTCCGGGGGTTGATTCTAGAAGCCATGGCCCTTTTCTCACCGCCAGGCTGTTAGGGCTGGATTGAGCTGCTGAGCCAGCACAACCTGCCCCATGTCACTTGTCCCACAGGGCTGCAACACTTGCAGTGAGCAGCTGCATGCGTGTGGGGAGGGGGAGGGAGAGGGAGAGAGAGACAGAGAGTGAGGGAATTACAGTGGGACTCATGGAAGGAGCCCTCTTATTGGCTGCCCAGGGTCCCAGTTCTAGGCGCTGAATCTCTGGGCTGCCAACTCAACCCTCCCCCTGGGAAGGCGAAGCAGGCAGGGGAGGGGAGAATGGAGCGAGGCTTCAGGTGTGCCTGACAAGGCGGCAGGTACGCCCGATGGCCACATTGGGCATGCGAGAGGCATCTGGCTGTGTTAGCTCCGAGCCCGCAGCCTGGCAGCCTCGCGCTCTGCCAGAATTTCCCCAGGTCTCCATCAGGACTGGAGCCCGGAGTCCGTTGGCAGCTGTCACTTACAGAACCGGATCCATCCCCCAGTGGAGCAGGGAGCTATATCACTTAGAATTCCTGGGTAGCACATTCCTTCACTGGTCCCTGTCACACTCCCGGATTAGGCTCTGTTATTGGCCCCTCGATCCTGCAAGCTTCTGCAGACGGAGCGAGGAGCGGCAGCAGAAATGACAGCGCTGAGAGCAGAGGCAGCCAGGGACGGTGAGGGCGGACGAGTCGGGTCCCCGCGGGTGCCCGTGCTGGCCCCGGCTGCAGAGGCAGATGAGGTGGGGGCCGCCCTCAGGGCTCGCTAGGGTTCTCCTGGAACCTGGGCTGCTCAACCTGTGTAGAGCACTAAGCAAGGGAGAGGGGGAGGGAAAGAGAGACAGAGGAAGAAGGGAGGAGGGAGGGAGGGAGAGAGAGAGAGAGAGGCTGAGAGAAGCTCCTAGCAGGCTATAGTCCAAGTGAGAGGGTCAGGTCTGGACAATTGTGTGCCAGGGGCACAAGTGGAATTTGGATGAGCCATGTGTGTGAGAAGCGAAGCCGAGGTGATGTAAGCACCTGGGGAGGAGCACAAGCAGAGGAGGAAGAGGAGGAGGAGGAGGAGGAGGGTGGGGGGAGGAGGAGGAGGCAAAGAAGGAGGAGGAGGAGGAGGCGGCGGCAGCCACGGGGCGGCTGCCAGTCCAGAACAGAATGATGGGCAACTCTCACCACAAGCAACCGAGGAGTAAGAGCCAAAGCTGGATGCATTCAGCAACAGGTACTCTCTTCCCTTCCCTCCTTTTCTGGGGCTCCTCCAGCCAGGGCCTCCCCAGCTGCAGCCGCGCGGGGCCCCTGACCCTTGGCATGACTCGAAGGGGCTGGCAGGGGGCGGGGAGAGAGCCTGAGGGAGATGTGGGTGAACTCCCAGCTCCGCTGCTCCCACGCCAGCCCGAATTGCATAAGTCAGAGCTCCCTGAGCTGGTGGGGGCCAGCCTCTTGCCAGCAACCCCATGTAGCCTCTGGAGGGTGGCTGGACCGTCTGGGAAGTGAGCAACGTGCCTTGGACTGAAGTTTATTGCTAGGACTGTGCTTTCTGTCTGGATCCTGTAGGCAGAGACCTGGAACCCTGCATGGCTTATCCTTTAAGAGGCTCCTTTGTTATTCGAACCTTCGCCTCCCCCAGAGTCCCCCCCACCCCCGCCCAACGTCGCACCGTACACCTACACCTCTCCTGGCTCTGCCTCTCATGCTGCATGCACAAAACGATCCAGACAAATCTGTTTCTTGCTGTGTAATGCCCCGCCCCCACCTCCTGCCCCAGCCCGAGGGGAGCTCTCCTCACTGCAGGGGTGAGAGGAGCATGTGCGGGCCTTGAGCTTGGTGCCCTCCTACCCTGGGCGTGCCCTGTGTCGTCACTTGGCCTTCTCCAGACGTGGACTCAAGGGTGTTGGCATAGTTTCTCCCCTCAACAGCCTCTTCCTGGATGCTGACAGTACGGAAATCAGGGAGACAGAATCTGGAGACAACTTTTCCTAGCTTGCCTTCCCCAGCCAAGCAAGAGCAATGTGGATGAAATTTCTCTTGTCCCGTTCACCCCCGCCCCCCCCCAACAGTTTTCCCTTCTGCCTGATCCTTGGTCACTTGGGAAGCACCTTCCGCTGCTGCCTCAGCTCAGGCCACATGCACGAGAGCCAGGGGTCCCCTCCCTCCATCTTGCTAGTGCCCCCCTCGTCTTCCTACTCAGCGCCCCTCCTCCCAGAAGAAGCCCCTGGTTTTCTCAGTACCCATTTGGGAGGCCCACATCTATGCTTCAGGCCAGTGGGAAGGAAAGGAAAGTTTTTGCCAAGTTTAACTCAAGTTTAGCATAAGAAAGCAACACATAGATCAGTGTCTTACCAAAAGCCTGGCACGTTCAGGACCAGAGGGCTGCCTCTGTCTTTTCCGAGGAATTTGGCCGGCCCAGGGGCTACAGGGAGTTGTCCGGGGCCAGCCAGTCCTAGGGGCAGCCCAGGAATGGGGGTCTTGCAGGGTGTCAGGGCGAGGGAAGCTACCAGAAAGCAACCTGGATTGTGCTCCAGGGAGGGTAGCTGCCACTGGGGTCCACCTGTCAGAGCTGAGCCAGATTTGCCCTCCTAGGTGGGCTTAATTTGGGCCCCTGTGGGGCACTGAGCCAACAGCAAAGGTTCTGGGCACTGAAGTTTGTTTGGAATCTTCTGGGGACATACTCTTCCAAGGCCACCTTTGGGTGAATGGCCCCACCATCACCTCATAGTGTCCTGCATCCCTGGCACAGACCTGGAGGCTCAGGCCCCACGGGTTTTAAAAGGAGATACTCGGCCGCCCAGTACAGGAGCTTGAGGAGCACTTTCCACAAATAGGTGGAAACTTGGGACGCTTACTGGCTGCTATTTCATTTCTTAGACATTGTTCTGCATCTTCAAGGCCAGCTCCAATCCAGGGTCATCCTGGAAGCAGTAGCTGCTGGACCAGCTTCTGGAGGCATGAGGAGGTGGCCTCAGGACTCCTTCCTCCCCCGCTTCACCTCCTGGCCCTCGCCTTTCCCCAGCACTGTACTTGCTCGCTCACCATCCCTAGGCAGTCCCCGAAGCCTCGGTGGAACGCTCAGTCCTGCTGAGCCAACAGCCGATTAGCCTCTCGGCCCCAGGCTGCACACTGACTGGTCAAGGAGAGGCGATAGGCACAGGAAACAGCTACACGGTCTAAGGGAGGAGATGAGGCCAACCTACAGGAGGTAGGTCTGTCCTGAGGTCCCCACAGGAGCCTCAGGGAGGAAGAAAGCACCTCTTGCATTGCCGACCCTTAGATGCAAATGTCCTTTCTTCAGAGCTCCCACTCCGGCTTGCATCTGCTCTCCCTCTACTCCCTCTCCCCGCATAAAGGTAAAGCCACACCTGGAGACCACCTCCAGAGGCTTTGCCTCCACATCTCTAGTCCCCCCTCAAACTAACAGTCAGCTGCTCCATGTTCACCTGCATGTCCCACAAGGACTTCACGGTCAGCAAAGCACATCTTGCTCTCCCCTCTGCCCCTGCAGAGAGGCTCCCCTTTCTCTCATCCGTTTTCTTTAGGTGACGTTTTCTTTAGGTGACACCGCTATCTCCCCAGGAACCCAAACTCGAAACTGGAGTCACAGTCTGCTCTCCCCACTTCCTCCCGTCACGATGAAAATTTTCACTCAACCATCTGTCCATCCGTCCATCCATCCATCCATCCATCCGACAAGTATTTATCGTTGAGTCTTCCTCTGAGAACTGGCAGCCCCTCCTCTTATCCCACTGTCAGTGTGAGTCCAGACCTTCGTTACCTCTGGCCTGTTCCAGAACTCGGCTTCCGGCCTCCACCTTTGCCCTTCTCCTGGCCACGCCTAGTGCAGCTGGCCACCAGAGGGATCCAACCTTGCACTCTCAGGCTATGAACCCAAGCCTTGCTAATCTGGGGCAGGTAGGTTAGGGTTGCTCCCAGTGTGTGCCCCACTTGTCCCAGGTCGCCCTGGGGATCATTTGTACATGAGCCAGAGAAAACTTTTTTTTTTTTTACCTTCCAGAGTTCTGTATATATTTTAATGTGTATTGGAAAAAAATATTACTAGCAAATCTAACCCATGGTTTCTCATATATTTTTTATTAGGGCAACATTAAGTGTTTTAAAGTGAGCCTTTTAAAATAGTTAAGTAAATGGTATTACAGGTGGTGCAGGGAAATGGAAAAAGTTGAAAATGTGAGACACAATTGCCTTAGGTTTGGGAAGCAGCGGTTTCTAGGGTAAAGTATATGTTCCTTAACACGCTGTAGAGACTTTCCATGATGAGACCCACCTAGTTCTCCAGCCTTACCGCCTGTTACGTCCTTGTGAACTTGATGATCTACCCACCTTGAATGACTGGTAGTTTTCCAAATACACCATATGCCCATTCGGCACTTGTGCACTCACAAATGCACTTTCTTTTGCCTGGAATGCCTCCTCTAGCCCCCCATCTTCTCTTGGCAATTTCCTATTCATCCTTCAAAGCGCTGACTGGGTGTCTCCTCTTCGCTGAAGCCTTCCCTGATTGATCTCCTTCCTCCATGCAAAATTTATTAATGGAGTTCTTCATTCCATCCTCTGTGCTAATTTGGTACTTTGTATGTAATTTTATCATTGCTGGGCAAAGTCTTTTCAATGGGTTTTTCATCTGGCTTTCTTGTTTTTTTTTTTAATGAAGACTTTCGTTTTTAAGAGCAGTTTAGGTTCACAAAATTGAGGAGAAGGCATAGAGGTTTCCTGTATACCCCCAGCCTCCCCTCTCAGACTGCCTCCCCCATGATCAACATCCCCCTCCAGAGTGGGACATTTGTTACAATTGATAAGCCTACTTACCAATTACATGTCATTATCACCCAAAGTCCGTAGTTCACATTACAGTTCATTCGTGGTGTTGCGTATTCTGTGGGTTTGGACAAGTGTATGATGACATGTACCCATCATTAGAGTTTCACAGAGAGTATTTTCACCACCCTAAATGTCTCCTGTGCTCGAGGTATATTCATCCTTCCCCTACCCACCCCCAACCTCCAGCAACCGCTGGTCTTTTTACTGTCTCCTGGGTTTTGCTTTTCCCACAACGTTGGAATCACACAGTATGTAGCCTTTTCAGATTGGCTTCTTTGTCATTTTTATGGTCGTTGTGACATGCTTATCTCCCCTAGTAAAATGTGGGCTTCTCGAAGGCGACGGCTAAAACTGGTCTACCAAAGGGTGGGAAAGAACTGTTGACCAAACCTTGGAAGGCCTGAGTTCTGATCTCTCTTGCTTGGGAACCAGAAGGGTGATCTTGAGCAATTCATTCCCCTCTGCTACCTTCATCCTTCTTGTATAAAAAGCTATTAATTAGGGGCACCGGGGTGGATCAGTCAGTTAAGTGTCCAACTCTTGTTTTCACCTCAGGTCATGATCTCAGGGTCACGAGATTGAGCCCCACATGGAAGGTTCTCCTCTCCCTCTTGCCCCCTCCCCCCGCTCACACACTCTCTCTCCCTCTCTTTCTTTCTCTCTCAAATAAATAAATCTTTTTTTAAAAGCTATTAATTCTTAAAGGGGATCCTTGACACACACAACCCCCACTCCCCACCCTCCTGCTAGGGGTGGTTGGGAAGATGTGGTGTGAGATAGCTGGAAAAACTTTGAGGAGGTTGAAATCACTTCTCAAGTGAAAGAAGAGTGATTATGATTGCAGATGGGGGAACACCATGAGTCTACCCTGAGAATGGAACCAGTTGTGAGTCCGGCATGTTTGGGGGACCGTGGCCAGACTGAGAGATGCAGCTGCAAAGCAGGTGCAAGTGGGGGGCTGGCACTGGGAAGGTCCTAGAATGTGGGAGGCATAGGTTGCTTTGACACTGGAAAACCTTGTTTGCCAAGCTCATGAGTTGGAATTGACTTCCCACCAACTTTTATGCCCCTTTCTACCCCCTGAGTGAGCTGTAGCCCTCCTGCCCTATGACTCTGGATGGCATATGGGCAGGTATGTGCTACTGCATCCTCACTACCCAGCACGTGCAGAGCTGTGCACATATTAACTGTCTATTCGGATCCCTAGACCACACAGGAGGGCAAAGGAACCAATAGCGCACACCTGTGGTACACATACCAGCACTTTCCGTCCGCAACATTACTTACTTAACCCTTGTAATGACCTCCAGGCAGGAGTGGTGGATGCCATTTTATGGATGAGAAAACTGAGGCTTGGGAGAAGAGCTGCCCCAGGGTCTGACGACCAGGAAGTTGCAAAGCCTAGATTGGAGCCCAGGGCTGTCTGACTGTCAAACTTGTCCCTGTCGTGCCACACCACGGGCCTTTCCGCATCTTTGCAAGTGTGGCAGGAGTTAGTAACCCTGGAGACAGGGTGTGGTGAAAGGAAGGTTCTATGGCTCTGTTACGGTAGGGCGAGCCCATCTCTATAGCAACAGGAGCTGCAATTCTCAGCCCGGTAGAAGGCCCACCATATGTCTAGTTGATGGCACGTTTGTGTTGTGGGAATAATTAAACTCACTGGAGGCTCCGTGTTGGGTCCAGAAACTGGAGCTGAGCCTGAGCTAGCAAGAAAGTGGGGTGTCCTTGAGTGTCAGCCTAACCCGGGTGTTGAGATGGGTTTAGGATACAGAGATAACTGGTATCACACTGCTCTCCGACCCCCACTCCCAACCCAAGCAGCCATCCCTGTGCTGTGGGCAAGGTAACCTGTGCTCCAAGACGAAAAGGAGTCCACTGTTCTCTTCTCTATACTAAACAACATGCAGAAGTCGTCTCATTGCATTTGCGAGGCATTTTCGTAGTTGACCCGGCCCTTTCATATTCATTAACTTCTAGAAGTCTCATAATCCTTGATTTTGGTATATTGGGTGCTTGAGTGGCAGGGATGACTGAGGGGGCCAGGTGGCCCCTATCCCCCTGGGGGCCTTTTTCCTAAAGACCTATTTCCTAACCTGACCTAAGGAGCCCATTGGAAGGTGGAATGGGAGAAGCTGAAACTCCAGGGCACCAAACAAAAGATTTCCTGGTGCTCCTCACCTCCCACAACCGCAAGACATGTTGGAGGTAGAGGCATGAGCCCTGGGGCTTGAGGCTGATCACCACAGTCACACACTTCCTGGGCTGGAACTAGAAGGAAGCACCAAGTGTATAAAAAGTACAATGGCCAACCTAAGGGCAAATAACAGGGAGATGGCTACGTAAATCTGATGCATCCCACCTCACTGAGGTATGCTAGCACCATAAAGAGCTAATTCTGAGGACAGCTGGGCAACATGGACAATGCTTACAATGAGAATCCCATACAGAAGGCACACTATCAAATTGTATCTGTGGCGAGCTTTGCGAACCCTGTAAAAAAAGTATGTCTGCACACGAGCAAGGACTGGAAGGGAATGGTGGAAAAAGCAAACCTCGATTTATTGTGAGTGGCAGGCCGGTTGGTGAATTATTCTTTCCCTCAGATTTCCATTAGTGTTGTTATAATGTCATTTGTGCAAAGAAAAATAAAAACCACTAACATATAGAACAATTGCACTGGCAAATCATCCTGTCAGGCTGAGAAACCAAATCGTGTCGTTTCTCCGAGCCAGCATACGCTCAAAAGGCATCAGGGCAAGAGTAAAGGCCTCTTCTTACAGAAAGAAGCAGCCGCGGGAAATGGGGGAAACATGTGGATTGAGTGTGGGCAGCGCCAGGTTTGAATCCCAGCTCTGAGCCTTACTTTGAGTTCTGGGGGAAGTGACTGCAGCCCTTGTACCCTTGTCTTCTTCAATTGGAATGTAAGGATGCTAATTATATAGCCACTGTGACTCCCTTACAGGGCTGTGGTGCAGAATAAATGATGTAGGGTGTTTCCCAGGGCTTTGTGAGTTGGGAGATGCTGCGCTGTGTAAAGCCTTATCCTGGTATATATGCAAATAACTTGAGACGAAAGCATTAAGCACCATTCGCCACTGTCCCACCTCAGCTGACAGCAAAGCGAGACTGGCCTGTGCGGCTCGGTCTAGTCTTCTCTGGGCGCTGGGTGCCACTGAGATTTGATACTGCGAGTGAGGCTGTCCAGTTTTAGCCAGGGTTAAGGAACACTTGGGAAAATGTGGGCTTTGATCGTCCTCTGAAATGCTTAAACAGGGTGGGGAGCCGATGAGAGTAATTGATAGAGAACATGGCAAAGACTTCTTCAGCTTCTTGGACTCTCGGACACACATGGCCACTTACTAGCCTGTCTGCCTTTCAGGCAAGTGACCTAGGGTCTTGGAGGGCCCGTTACCTCCTTGGTCTGGTGGAATTAGTCCTACCTGCCTCGGCACAATCGTGAGGATGAGATGCAGAGCCGGCGAGGAGTGTGGGTGTGGTGCCTTTCACTCCTTGAAACTGTCAGCATAGAGGGGCTCCTGGGTGGCCCTGTTGGCCAAGCGTCCAACTCTTGGTTTCGGCTCAGGTCATGGTCTCCTGGGTCATGAGATGGAGCCCCACATCGTGCTCCATGCTCAGTGTAGAGTCTGTGTGAGATTTTCTCTCTCCCTCTGCCTCTCCTCTCCTCTTCTCTCCGCTCCTCTTCTCTCTCTCTCTCATCAATCAATCCATCAATCTTTTAAAAAAACCTGTCAGAGTAGAAAGGATCTTTAGGAATCACTTAACCTAGGGCTCCTCAACGAGTGCTGAGAGGGGTGTGGAGGGAGGCTTGGGGGAGCATAGTGTGTATATATTATTTTTGCCTGTCCGTGTTGAAAAATCCTCTGTGGGAAAAAGAGACTTTTTGTCTAGCATGGTGGGGCCCGGGTGTTTCAATAGAGGTGAGGTAGGAGTTTGGAAACCACTCACCTCCCACAAAATTTTCATTTTATAGACCCACAGAAATAAGGTGATGTGCCCAAGGTCACCCAACTACAGAGATTAATGCAGGCCCTAGTCCAGCGGCCGCCCTCCCCCCCCTCCCCCGCCACACCGCTGTCACCACTGCCCAGGAGCGGTCCCCATGCCCTCTGGGATCTCCCCAAGCTACCATGTGCCACCGTGTCCATATGACCATTATCAAGCTGGGAGAAGCCAGACAAGGCTCGGACATTGAGAGGAGGCAAAAAATGATGTTTGAGATAACAAGGGAAGATGGCCCCGGTGGGGGGTCCCGCACACTGACAGGTCAGCTCCACATCACCCCCCCACCCCTGGGGCAGTCCTTCCAAACAATTTGAGCTAATGCAGAGTGCCATCTGCATCCCCGTGGAGTAAATGGTCTTTGATGAAACCTTCATCTCTCTCAATAGCAGATTTTCTATTTAAAAAGTCAATCTCCTGTCAGATTCTCCAAGAGCACAGATGGAGGGTTGTGGGGTCCTGGGAGCGGGATGAGGCTCTCAATCGCTCCCAGTCATCCGGGTGGAGTGTGTTCTTTGAGCCTGCTTTCCGGCATTGGAGACAGTGGCACAGAGCCACCTCTGTGAATTCCTTTTGTAAACTTTATAGACGCTGGGGGTCAGGCAGGTGCTGTGTAGGCCCCTCGGGCTTGCCTCAGAGAAGACGAGCCCTTCTCTTGTGCTCCATGAGGGATTAAAGGCACATCCCAGCTCCAGCATACGGCTCCTTCAAGATATTCGGGCCTGCCCAGCAGCCTGGGGCCTTGCTCCTGCTTCAGGGACCCAACTTCTGGGATTTCTGGCTTCTGTGACTTAGCTCCTCACACTTCTGCCCTGGTTTTTCTCCCCAAACACTGATGCGGAATTCTACCCTCCCCCTTGCCATACTCTTGAGTGCCTCTGCCCCTGCACCATGATTATCTTCCTGGACATCTGCCCCAGCCTTTGGTTCTGTCACCAGCTCCCTCCTGTTGTCTGGGTGCTGTGGGGCCTGGCTTGGGGGATGGGAGAGAGCTGTCTGCTCGGAGTAAAAAGCAAAATTAAAAAGGGAGAGATCTCTTTGGATGGCCACAGAGCCCAAGGTCACAGCACTGGTTTTTAGGATGAAGGCAGCCCCTGTTGCTACCATTGCCGGGCCTCCAGCCACCCCCCACCCCCGACATGAGATCTGCGTGATGGGAACTGACACATGCCAACTGTCTCCCCCCCTGGGGGGGCAATCGTTTGCCTTGACTCCAGCTGAAAGAGTTCAAAAACAAGAGTTGGGGGAACAAAAGACAGATACTGGCCAAGGCTCTAATTTGTAGACTCTTCCCATCCTGAACAAACAACACGGTCCTGATCCCACATGATGGCAGCCCCTGCCACAGCCCCACCAGTCAGCTCCAGCCCAGAACAGGCCAGAGGAGAAGGGGCTGCTGAGGTTGACGACACATTCAGACCTGTGCGAGGTGACCCAGGGATGATAGCCATTGGGAGACCAAGCTGAGGATAAGACAAATGACGTTTCTTGGGAGCCTGGGTGGCTCCGCTTAGGTCATGATCTCAGGGTCCTGGGATCAAGTCCTGTGTCGAGCTCCTTGCTCAGTGGGGAGCCTGCTATTCTCTCTCCCTCTGCCTGTCATTCTCCCTGCTTGTGCTCTCTCTCTCTGTGTCAAATAAATGAGTAAAATCTTTTAAGTAAATAAAATAAAATAAAATAAAATACCAACAACGTTCCTGAAGGGGTGCCCCCTGAGCCTTGGGTGGAGGTCTAGCATGTTCAGGAAGGTGCTAGGAGACACAGGCCAGCTCCAACATAGCTTTTTCCAAATCAGGCAACACCCTGAGTGCTTTGCCAATATTCGGTCATCCGACCCACGTGGCATAGGTACTCTCATTATCTCCTGAAGGGGTTATACAGGTTAGAAACCACAGATTACATAACAAATATACTGATTAGAAATTGAGGCTCTGAGGCGGTTGGTGATTTGCCCAAGGCACGTAGGTGAGACTGAGACTGGAGCCCAGTGAGTGGAGCTTCCAAGTCTGTCTTCCTAGCCGCTGTGCAAAGCTGCCCACATGAGGGAGCTAAGACAGTCAGGCCCCCTTTGCCCTCCACCCACTAGCTGGGCTAAGATTGCACATCAGTGTCTATGACAAATTAGCGGCTATGGTTCTCAACCTGGAGAGACTTGCAAATACTATCAGTGCCCGGGCTTCACACCTGAGAAAGTCTGGCTCGGTCGGCCTGAGATAAAGTCCAGCCTGTGGTGAATGCAGAGGGCAGGGTGAGCAGGAGTTTGGGGGAAGCTCCCCAATTTAGAAACACGCAGCATCTCTCCCATCCTGACAAACAGCTACCTCCCTGCTCGGCCACGCCCTCCAGTTGTGGCCCTATCTCCTTCCTCTTTAACTACAACCAGACTTCCTGAGAGGTGTCTGCACTCCCCTCCCATTTCCCTCCTTAACCTGCTGTGGGTTGGCGTCCAGGAAGCCAGCCTTGCCAAGGTTACCCTTTTGGTGTTGACACAGTGAACATTCCCCGCTTGGGCCTCAGCCTACTGAAATCCTTGAATGCAGACGATGACATCAACTGTCCCGGCTTCTAGAAACTAACCCTCTCCTGACTCCAGTAACACAATGCATTCTCCTTGTCTGGGAGTTTCACCCATCATTTTAGATGGCTTTTTGTAACAAGCTATACAAATATTTTCTGAGGATGGGTCTCAGGCCTGCCCTGCCCTTGAGGAGCTGAGAGTCTTTTTTTTTTTTAAGATTTTTATTTATTTATTTGACAGACAGAGATCACAAGTAGGCAGAGAAGCAGGCAGAGAGAGAGGAAGGGAAGCAGGCTCCCTGCCGAGTGGAGAGCCCAACGTGGGGCTCGATCCCAGGACCCTGAGACCATGACCTGAGCCTAAGGCAGAGGCTTTAACCCACTGAGCCACCCAGGCGCCCCGAGGAGCTGAGAGTCTTAGTAGCAGAGGTGCTCAGCGCCCTGGGGGCAACAAGGTGGTTCCTCCAAGGAGAAGCCCTGACTCCTTCCCTCGAGCTGCTTCTCCCGTCTCTTTGCATCTCTGACAAAAACAAGGAGGAGATCCGAGCTTCGGCTAGGTCTCTTTTCACCCTCTGAGCAAGAACCCAGGATGGCTCCCTTCCGATTAGAAGACAGCTGGTTACTGGGACAAGGTGTGGTTTGTCTGCCTCTGTTCGTTTTGCCAGTTTGGACATGGAGTCCCTTTGTAATGAGCTTCCGGCACAGGTGACTTATTTCCCGGGTCCTGGTCCGTCTAAACACACAGAAACAACTTTGAGCCAGATATATTTTAAGGTTTTGGGGGGTTTCTGTTTTGTTTTTTGAGGAAGAGAAAGAGTGAACATAGCGGGCGAAGGGCAAAGGGAGAAGGGAGACACAGAGCCCCAAGTGGGCTCTCACAACACTGAGATCATGACCCGACCAAAATCGAGAGTTGGACCCTCAACTGACTAAGCCACCCAGGTGCCCCTGAACAAGACAGGTTTTAAATATTTTAAAGCCAACGATTCTCTCATGCCTCGTGCCCTGGGAGCTAGGCTTTGCTAGAATCTGCAATAGGCTGGAAGGGTGGAGGTGGGGGAAGCGGTGAAGAAGGCCAACGGGATTCTCCACCTGATGCCATGGAGAGCAAGGCTGGACACGAATCTCATGATTCTCTGCTGTTGGACGTCGGAAGAGCCTCTTTCCCCCTCTGAGCTTTGGCTTTCTCCCCTGTTCTTGGGATGCTCCATGATTAGCTCCTGTGCCTCTAGTGAGGATGCTGGGAGATGACCTCTCCGTGCCGTGGGCGTGATCCTCGGCCAGAAGAGACACTCACTAAGGGCTGGGGAAACCGAAATGAATGGCATTCAGCTGTGGTACAAGGCTCACTCTGGGCCAAGAGAGAAAGTGTGTGTGTGCAAGAGAAACTTGCAAAAAACAAGGCCTATCTCTGTGCACGTCTCTCCTCTGGGAAGGAAGGGGCCCACACAGTGACAATAGACCACGGGCGCTGACTCAGACAGCCAGTTCCTGCTCACTTCCCCTCGTTGCAGGACAGCGGCTGGGCCAAACGGGAGGTCAGCCCTCTGTGGGGCTCCGACTCGGGCATCTGGCTGAGAACCTTGCCTAGAGAAAGACAAAGACCAGTTCGCAGACAGCACCCATCACTGGTCTGCCGTGACGGGACCCACTGGACCAGTGTGGCCGTGGGTAGACGGTGGGGGCAGAAGGAAGCGGGAAAGTAGAGAGAGGAACCTCACTTGTCGAATCCAGCCTTGCTCTCCCCGGGCTGTGCAGCCCAGGGACCACTTCACAGGCAGCAGAGCATGTGACCATTGGGGCCAAACTGACCCAGCCGGGGTGCAGGGAAACGGGGTTCGGGAAGAGTCCCTGGGTACCACACTGAGGAGCCTGGGGACGGGCTTGGAACAGCGTGGAGCTCCTCGGCCCCCTGCCCGCGGTGCGGGCCCACACACACTTCTCCCTCTCATGACGATTTGCTGGATGCGGCGTCTTGGTCATCCACACCGCTAGGATGGAGAGAGCCGAGTCTGTCACCCTCTTCTGGAGCCGGGGAGGTGAGTCGTTGGGGGAGGAGGGTCGCATGCTTGGCAGAGGGGAAAAGGGAAGGAATGAGGGCCCATGGAGGAGGAGGGGCTTCCTGCACTGGGAGCTGTCCTGAGGCAGCCTGCGCCATCTTGGGGTAAAGTGGGTTCCCTTAGGACTAGAGGTATGCCAGGAGGGGCTGCGCGACCACCTGGCCGAGGTGGTGTAAAAGGAATTCAAATTTGGGTGGCCCTGGAGGAGGAGAGGGTGGATGTGATCACATCCCAACCCTGACCATCTGGGATTCTAAAGGGATATAAGAGCGACCGAGGAGTCTTTAGGGTATGTGTATGTGAGAAATCCTGTATCACTTATTTCTACAAATCGACTTCCTGTACTTTCTGCTCATTTGGGCGGGGGGCGGGGTGTGTGTGTGGAATGCCGTCTTGGTCAGTCTTGGGGCTTGACCCACCTCCTGGACTCCTGCTGAAGTGTGTGTGTGTGTGTGTGTGTGTGCGCGCGCTCAGTACCAAAGCATGGTGGGGGCAGGGAGGGGCTGGAAAGGGATGCCTAGCACTAGTCATCCATTCACCCAGGTTACCAGTGCTTCCTAATCCCAGTACCAGCCAGATCTCCTGGCAGTAGGGCAGACTAGAGTTCAGAGTCCCAAGGCACACCAGCCTCCCCCTCTCTGGCTTGGGTGAAGAGGATAAGCCCAGTTAGGGGAGGTGACGCTGTAGTTGCCTGCCCTTGGCCATGGCCTGGGGGCTCCGGTCACAGCTGCAGAAGTAGGCTGTGGATAAGGAGAGACTTTCTAGCAGCCTCTCCATGCGCTGTCTTGGAAAGGAGTGAGGGGTCTAGGGGTCTTTGGACAGGCTGCATTTCCTGCAGTCACCAGGCAGGCCCTAGGGAAGACAAGGGCAAGCGAGAGCTGGCTTTCCTCTTCTGGGGAGGAGGAGGGGGAAAGAGCCCCGCCACCCCCACCATGGCCCCTGGATGCAGGCCTGGCCCCACCCTGCAGTGTGCTCCCTCCTCCCACCTCCACAGCTACCTCCCTGGCATCCCGTCTCTCTCCCTCCTGCTGGGGTCCCTGCTTCCCCTCCTGCCCCTCTCCAGCCATTGTCCACCCTCTGTGGCCAGAGTGCAACTTTATAAAACGGACCCTGCCACTTCAGGTTCTCCCATGGCTGCCCACTATCCACTGGTGAAAGTGCACATTTCTCTCTCTTCTCTTTTGCTTCCTTGCTACTCTAAAAACAGAGCAGAGATAACATCGTTTCTCGCTAACGCAGCTCTGACATTTCATAAATCTCTGTCCCAGACAACCGGAAAGGGCTATATTTAACCTTCTGTCTTGTAGCTTTTAATGGAGGGACTTGCTTCAGACGCTGCCTTCTAATGCCACAGGAGACCAGAACCTTTTCTTTGTTCTCTGCAGGCCAGAACGGGCCTCTGCCTACAGCTGGGTAATACGGGCTGCTTGGCCCGCCAGCCACCTCAGAACACCCGCCCTCCTCTCTCTCTTTCTCTCTCCAGGTGAAGGAGCTCCCTGTCCTACCCCCTGGAGTGTGCCCCTCACCTTCCTTATCTGCAAATACTTGAAAGTCTCCTTAGGAACCCCATAGATGGAGAAGTGGGACGGCAGGTGAGCACAAGAATAGGACGGAGGACAGGGCCTGGAGGTGTGGGCCAGGCCTGGGGAGAGAGCCAGGAGAGAAGAAGAGGTACTGTCAGGGGTTTTAGTTGTGACCGTAGAGGGGGAGAGGAAGTCCTGCTAAGTAATGTGCCAGGCCCTATACACAAAGCTTTGCGCGTCTTGCCTCATGTGACCCTCACCACAAACCTAGAGAGGCAGGTGCTCTCATTACCCGCGTCGTACTCCATCGAGGACACTGGCGCCTGGAGCAGTTCGGCGTCTTACCCAAAGTCACACATGGCTTGACACCGACAGAACTCTCCGCTCTGCCCTGGGCTGTGGAGCCCAGCCCAGTAGACGAGGTGTTCTAATGGCCCTCGGGGATTACTCCCCACCTCTTCCCTAGTCTGCTCTGCGGACCGCAGCTCCTGGGGCCAGTCACCTTAAACAAGGAGCCATAGCATTCTTTTCCCTCCCTCTGTCCCCTGGACACCCAGGGTCCTGCTGCTGCCGCAGCCCCACCCTTGCCGCTCACTCTCCCACAATGTGGGGAAGGAGGAAGCCTTCACTGGGGCCGACAAAAGGGCAGCTCCATCTAAGGGACGGCCCCAGAGCCAACGAGTGGTAATAGAGTGGTAATGACAGTCCCAATTTGTAGGGCACTTTATTGTTTGCCAACCGCTTTCCTAGTCAGCAGAATTGTAGGGAAGGGAACTCCAAGGTGATCTTACTGGTACACAGTACAGCTTTAAAGGACACTGAATTACAAGGGGAGAAAATTATTCACGGCCCTTCTCTTTCTAGCTTTCTGATTACATCAAAGAGAAGGTCTCAGCGTGGTGCTATTCTTCCATCTTTATAATGCATGCTAATCTTCTTTAGGAACCGAGCTAGAGCAGGCCTCAGGCTCAAAACCACTGACAGGCAGTGATATCTACATAGGAATTAATTACTCCAGTCGGTTTCCACTATATTTACTTTTACAGTGACTTTCTCTTTGGGGCAAGTGAAACTCCTGTGTTGGTGTTTGGCTGCTAGAGACCATTTCCTTTCGTAGAAATTTTCTTAGGCAAAAGACGTTGCTGTCGAGAAAAAGATGAAATGAATCATGAACAGAACTGGTGGTGCCCAGACAGGGCAGAGCTCGTCCAAGTGGTACCTGCATGGCGGAAGCTTGGGCACCACTGGAACGTGCCAGTCAATCAGCACCAAGTTCCTCAGCCTGGCCTCGAAGGCCCTGCACGTCTGCCCCTACTAGTGTCCAGGACGTCGTTGTCCCTTACTCCCTGACCCTCCCCACAAGCCTGCCGGCCTTTGAGCGCCCTGTGCCCTTTGCAGTCTCTCTCCCACATCCCTTGACCGCCCATCAAACACAAACTCATTCTTCAAGTCTCTGTAAATGGTACCTCCTCTAGGAAGCTGTCCTTTAAGCCAAGCACTAGGTTCGTTTCTTCCTCTATTAGAGTGTCTCTCCATGGCTATAATTATTTGATTATAGGTCGATCTCTTCTACCCTACTGATTCCAAATGCATTTTATAAGAAAAACTTAGGCAGGGTGGGAGAGTGGGGTGGAAGAGGGAATACAGATCTGACTCAAAGTGAGGCCTGTGCACAGTGATTAGGCCCTGGGGACAGTCACAGCTCCTGGGATCACTTGGAATTGAGGCTTTCCAGATGCAAAACCAGAGCCTTCATAGGCTAGAAAGCCTGTCTGGGGACTGCTGCTGGGGGACTGCTGCGGGTCCCATGTATTGGGGTGCCTTTGGTATTAACACCTAGGATTTAGGGGCACCTGGGTGGCTCAGTCAGTTAAGGGTCTGCTTTCGGCTCAGGTCATGATCCTGGGGTCCTGGGATTGAGCCCCTTGTCAGGCTCCCTGCTCAGTGGGAAGGTCTGCTTCTCCTTCTCCCTCTGCCCCTCCCCCCACTCATCCCCTCTCTCTCTCTTTCTCTCTCTCTTTCTTTCTATCAAATAAATAAATAAATAAATAAATAAATAAATAAAATCCTTAAAAAAAAAGGCAAACCCACCCACCTAGTATCTAAACGAAGGAGGCAGTACTGGCTCAAGGGAAAAGTTGGGCTGTGACACTGTCCTGATGACAGCCTCAGCTGACCCCACGAGAAGCTCTGGAACTGGACTGGTCCCTTCAGAGTTGTTCTGAGTCAGGGCGAGGAGACCTGGCATTGGATGCAGGCCACCTCCGGGAAGGACCACAGCCTTGGGCAAGTCAGCACTCCTCTGAGGAGACAGCTGGGCAGGGCCCAAAGAGGACTGTCAGCCAGAAGCCCTTGGTCCTGAGGGGACCTGGAGGGCCACCACTGTGTCTACCGCAGGAGCCTTGTCAGCGCCCCTACTCTGAGGTTCAGTGTTGGCAAGGTGGGGAGAAGAGATCAGTGGTTTGGAGGGCAGAGTGTGGTGGCCAAGAGTTGGTGACTGGAAGAGCCTGCTAAACATTTATTAGCAAGAATAAATGGCTGAGGGGCGCCTGGGTGGTGCAGACGGTGAAGCTTTCAGCTCAGGTCATGATCTCAGGGTCACGAGATCGAGCCCTGTGTCGGGCTCCGTGCTCAGTACAGAGTCCGCTTCAGATTCTCTCTCTCCCTCTCCCTCTGACCTTCCCACTTGTACTCTCTCTTTCCCTCACTCTCTCTCTCTCTCTCTCTCTCTCTCAAATAAGTAAATAATTTTTTTAAAAAAGGAATAAATGGCTAAGCATGATGTTTTAAGCACTGTGCTTAGAGGCAGAGAGCCAGAGACAAACAAGTCACAGGGAACTTCTGGTATAACTGGGATAACAGATACATAAAGAGACTCTTCCAGAACATTGTGGTAAGTGCTGTAATGTCGACTACAGACCATGCATCCCCAGCACTTTGTTCTTGCTTCTCTTGGAGGCCCTATCATAGGACCCTTCCAACAACTCTCTAGGGCGTGATTTATTGTCCTCACTCTACACATATGACAACTGAGATCCAGCGATTTACCTTAGATGTTATGGCTGATCAGATTCCTCCGAGCCGGGCCGGCCCCTGAACAGTCAAGCTTCACAGCCCATTCCCTCTCTCCCCTACGCTGAGCAGCCCCTCTCAAAGCCACGTGCAGTCCTTTGCGCTTGGCAAAGTGCTTATTACATGTATTTCGCCTTGTCATAGCCCTATGAGGGAGCAACATTAAGATGTCAGAAAAAAGTAGGCTTTTACCTACTTAACCTGCCTGCTATGCTTTCAGAAATAGATATATTCTGATCGTATTTAAAACAGTGACATTCTTTTTTATTCTGTATTTCTTTTTTTTTCCCTACACATTCTTAACCACCTGTGAAATTCTGCCATTACACTCATCTGTTCTTCCATATCTTGTCTCAAACGTGAGAAAATTATGATAAAGACCCAGTTAGTTCCTTTTGAGCTGTGAAGGGGGGGAGATGGTTTTGTTTGTTTGTTTGTTTGTTTTTAATTTCAGCCTCACTCAAAAAGGCAAAACTTTCTTGATTTGAAACATTAAAAATATGAAACCAAGAAAATCTCTGATTTTATGTGTGATTAATACTCTAGGAGAGGTTTTGACTTGTTTGTTTGGCGGGAGGGATTGTGTAGGCTGAATAACGGGGCATCTAGAGGCAACTAAAAATTACCCTTGAGGAGCTGGGTCTTGAGAAGGGCAGCTGCTCCTTGTTTCCTCTCCACCCTGAGGCCGCACCCTCTTCCCACCTTTGTGTCCACCCTCCTCCTCAAACTCTAGGCCCAGTCTCTTTCTTCTCTTCTTTCCCCACCTAAAAGATTTCCTGTTAACTGTCATTGGTGGCCCCATTTGAGCCTATACCAAAAGAATTCTAGCATCTCTCCCAGTGAGTTCCACTGTGGTCCATCTGTCTCCAGAGTTCTCCTAAAGCAAGGCTTTTCTCTAGAGTTTCCCCAGCAGAAGCTATCACACTGTAGAAACCCAACAATGGCTCTATGTTACAGAGGACAAAAGTCTCCATATGTTCCTAGAGAGAATAAAGATGTCCATGCCCAGTGTGCCTTCGTTTGTCATCACTATCACAGGACTATAATTAAAATTTCCTCTCTCTTTACAACTACCAAAATACCGTGCTGCTCTCATGGATTAAACAAGGGAGCCCTCATTTCTACCCATTTCCTTGACTTCCTCATAGAGAGCTTACAATAAGTGATGGCAGCCAAAGTGGGGTTCAGGGGTCAACTTTATGCTTTAAAGATTAGCAAGATAAATAAATCACCCTTATGAGTGTATAATTTTCAAAGAGTTAAAAACATGGCCCTCATTGAACTATATAATGATCACATTATCAAAGACTGATTTAACTCAGTGATGAGGGAACCAGCATTGTGATAATGCTGATTTTTAGAAAAGATAATGAGACTCTGACAGTTCCTCAAGAAATTAAACACCGAGGGGCGCCTGGGTGGCTCAGTCCATTAAGCATCTGCCTTTGGCTCAGGTCATGATCCCAGGGTGCTGGGATTGATCCCCACATTGGGCTCCTTGCTCAGAGGGAGTCTTCTTTTCCCTCCATCCCTCCATCCCTCACCCTTCTCATTCTTTCTCTCTCCCTTTCAAATAAATAAATAAATAAATAAAATATGTAAAAAATTAGGGCACCTGAGTAGCTCAGGCAGTTAAGCATTTGCCTTCAGCTTGGGTCATGATCCTGGGGTCCTGGGATCGAGCCCCACATCAGGCTCCATGCTCAGCGGGGGTGTCTGCTTCTCCCTCTCCTTTTGTCTCTCCTCCCTGCTCATGCTCTCTCTCTCTCTCTCTCAAATAAATGAAATCTTAAAAAAAAAAGAAGTTAAACATAGAATTATCATATGACCCAGCAATTCCACTTCTAGGTATAGACCCAAAAGAATTGAAAACAAGCCTTGAACAGATGCTTGGATCTGAATGTTCACAGCAGCATTATTCACCATAGTCCAAAAGCTGAAACAACCCAAACGTCCTTCTGGGATGAATAATAAACAAAACATGGTATATCCTGATAATAGAATAGTATTTGACCACAAAAGGGAGTGAAGTTGTAATCCATGTGACAATATGGTTGAGCCTTGAGGACATGCTGCTAAGTGAAAGAAGCCAGACACAGAAGAAGAAATGTATGATTCCACTTAGCAAAACATCTAGAACAGGCAAATTCATAGGAACAGAGAGTAGACTGGAAATTACCAAGGACTAGGAAGAGAGAGGAATGGAAAATTAGTGCTTCGTATTTCCGTTTGGGGTGATGACAAGTTTTGGAAATGGACAGCGGTAAGGGTCGTTAGACAGTGTGAATATAGTTAATGCCACTGAATATGTGTCTAATGATTAAAATGGCTTATTTTATGTTATACCTAGCTTACCACAATAAAAAAAATAGTTAAAAAAAAGACATGAGAGACAAAAAGATGTGAGATACTTTAGAAGAATGCTGGAATAAGATCAAAAAGTTGGATACAAGACTTGGTGTGTCTCTAAGATAGTAAACCTGTGAACTTTGGTGTTGTCTTTCCTACTGGACAGAAATAACTTTCCTTTCTACCAGAAAAAAATCCTTCACAACTTGCCAGCCTTCTCCAAGGTGACTTTTTACTTTACAGAGTGGACCATAGTCAATAGTGAATAGTCAAGCAGCTTCATGGACAATACGTTCATACGTTCTTGAAAGAGTGCTCAGCCCCCTTGACCGCCTTGTTCTCAAGTTTTCTATCATATTTTAACACCTCAGATAATACATGACAAACCACGCTCCCATGTGCACCTCCATGAAAGAACCTTAACTTCACTTGAAATTTGAAGCCCGATGGCATTACTGTCTTGGTGGCATCTTCTGTGTGGCAGCCAGCAAGGGTGGTCCCAGCCCACACATCAGTCCCCAGTCAGTCCATAATGGCATATTACCACCAGACCCATCTTTCAAAGCACGACTTTCATTGTGTTCCTACCACACAGAATTGAAATGACTTCTGGTCTAGCCCGCACTTTGCACACTGGCTCATGGAGGCCTCTGGAATCTAGCGGGATAGAGATTTGGAAAGGAGCTTTCAAATCCCATTGCACTCAGCCCCAGCCAGGGTGGTCTGTCCCAACTCTTTGCTCTGTCTCAGACCTTTGCTCAGACAGATACTCTACCCTTTCATCCCTGGCCCATCTCTTATCCTTTTTTTTTTTTTTTAAAGATCGTATTTATTTTTGACAGAGAGAGACAGTGAGAGAGGGAACACAAGCAGGGGGAGTTGGAGAGGGAGAAGCAGGCTCCCCGCTGAGCAGGGAGCCCGACGCGGGGCTTTATCTCAGGACCCCAGGATCATGACCTGAGCCAAAGGCAGATGCTTAACGACTGAGCCACCCAGGTGCCCCCATCTCTTATCCTAATGGGTCTACGGCGTTTTCCCAAATTGTATTCATCCATATGCCACTGTCATAAATTTTGTTTGCTATCTGCTCTCTATTCTCTTCTCTTCTCTTTTTCTTTTCTTTTCACTATCTACTCTTGGGGCACCTGGGTGGTTCAGTCAGTTGAGCATCCAACTCTTGATTTCAGACCAGGTCATGATCTCAGGATCGTGGGATCAAGCCTCTCCTCAGGCTTGATCTCTGCGCTCAGTGCCGAGTCTGCTTGTCCCTCTCCCTCTGCTCCTCCCCCCTCAAATAAATAAACAAATTGATAAAGAAACAAACAAATAAATAAATCTATGAAAATTAAAAATAATGTACTCTTTAAAAAAAACTTGGGGGCGCCTTGGTGGCTCAGTCTGTTGAGTGTCTCTGCCTTTGGCTCAGGTCACAATCCCAGGGTCCTGGGATCAAGTCCCACATCAAGCTCCTTGCTCAGTGGGGAGCCTGCTTCTCCCCCTTCTGCCTGCAGCTCCCCCTGTTTGTACTCAATCTCTCTCTCTCTCGCTCGCTCTCAAATAAATAAATAACATCTTTTAAAAATATCTACTTGCCCAAAGCTGCAGGTTTGATGTGCTTATTAAAGAAAAAGCTTATTTGTGTACTACCTGAAATCACATTTATTTACTGCTTTATTGCGTTGTAATTGTTTGGTATGTTTGGCCTCACTTGAAGATTGTAAGTTCCTCAAGGACAGGTACCATGGCTTTGGCGTCCCTCCAGCACACAACACTGATCTAAGCCCTTGGCATGTCCCCACCATGTACCCTTTGGTTGACTCAATGTCCCATCTTCTTTGGTAAGCTTCTCATCAGAACACATATGGCATTCCTTTATGTCCCTTCGATGTGCACAGAAACATTGAAAATGTACTCCCAGTCCTCCAGGGACTGATATTCTGGCTGGGGGAACAAAAGCAGGTGTTCGTGTTGAGACAGGTCAACCTAGCTCCCTCTTGGCCACCCTCCACATGTGTGACATTGAATAAGAAGCCTCCCTATCCGTCAGTTTCCTCACGAATGAAATGATGACAATAATGATAGCACCTGCCTTGCCTACCTCCTAAGACGGACCGGAGGCTCCAGTGAAGCACTAGTCATGTAAGTGAGTTGTACACAAAAAAACGATACCCATAGTTTAGTCAAATGACTCCATGAAAATTAGTTCGCAGCACAGGATGGCCAAATAAAGGTCACAGGGCAGTTTCCCAAGCTCCAAATTAGTCCCTGTAGCACTCATTCACTAATGGGCAGAAGGATTCCAGAAAGCTTGCTTGAGATGGGTTGTGAGGCATGAGTGGAAGTTCAGTAGAGCTGGGAGTGGGGAGGAGTGGCCTATTCAGGTATGGAGGATGAGGGAAGCAAACTGAGTAAGGGAAGAAAGATGGAAACCTGCTTGGAGCTGGTGAGGAGGCTAATTGGGCCACACAAAGAGAACTGGGAAGGGGCAGTGGGAGAAATGCAAGGTGTGCCCACCTTGTGGAGGCTACCAGTGCCAGGCTCAGGTGTTGGGCCTTCCAGCTGAGAGAAGTCACTGGGTAGCTCTGGAATGAAAGGGCATGTGAGGAAACCACGCTGTAGAATGCAGATTCCTGGGTGCCTCGGTGGCTCAGTCAGTTAAGCATCTGACTTTGGTTCAAGTCCTGATCCCAGGGTCCTGGGATCGAGTCCTGCATCGGGCTCCTTGCTCAGTGGGGAGTCTGATTCTCACTCTCCCCCTGCTCCTGCTCCTGCTCTCTCTCTCTCTTTCACTCTCAAATGAACTTTTAAAAATCTTGAAAAAAGAAGAATGAAGATTCCTCTAAGATCAGACTTCTTGTCCTCCTCATCATCTATGTACAATTTATGGGTTTTTCTTGTGAAATAAAATTCAGGCTCGTTAGACAAAAAAAATCAAAAGTAAACCAACAAGTATTTAGAGTGAAAAATGAAAGTCCACCTTTTTTTTAAATAGTGTAGTTGCATATTACACAATGTAGGTTTATTTACTTATTTATTTATTTGACAGAGAAATCACAAGTAGACAGAAGTAGGCAGAGAGGCAGGCAGAGAGAGAGAGGAAGGGAAGCAGGCTCCCTGCTGAGCAGAGAGCCCAACTCGGGGCTCCATCCCAGGACCCTGGGATCATGACCTGAGCCGAAGGCAGAGGCTTTAACCAACTGAGCCACCCAGGCGCCCCGAAAGTCCACCTTTAACTCACCCGTCCCCTCTGCTGGCCAATTCCAGTCTCTTACAAGGACTATACCTGTTATCAGCATGTTATGACTCTTTCCAGATCTTTTCTTATTAATATACCTACTTGTGTGTGTGTCTGTGTCTGTGTATATATGTATCCTTTTATATGAATGGGTTTCTACTGTACCTTTCACACAGAGCTTTGATGTTTTATAAATTTAATATGTCAATGGACATCTTTCTATGACCGGATATCTTTTCTTTCGGAAGGCTGTATAGCATGCCTTAGTAAGATTATGCCACCATTTATTTAACCAGTCCCCTATGGATGAAGACTTCTGCAATTAATTGTGCTTTTTCTTTCTACCTTTATGTCTTCAAAGTAACATATGCACATAGCAAGGGAAACTAAACACTATAAAAGAGTACTTAGTGAGAAAAGTAATTCTCCTGCCTATCCCTAACTCTCCACCCAACCTCAATAGCCTCTCTCTCAAGAAGCGTCTGTGGTTACCAGTTTCCTGTGTGTCCTTTTGGAAATTGTCTATGCATATACGTGTGGGAGAGAGTATGCGTGCACACATGTGTGTGTATGTGTGTGTGGAGAGAGGGAGGGAGAGAGCAGAGAAAGAGAGAACATTCCATATAAGCACATATCGTGGCTACATGAGCCTTCTTTTATTTTTACATGATTCTTCTTAATGGCCACGCCGCAATATATCGAACCTATCTTCTGTCGAAAGGGCTTATTGCCAGTACACAGCCATTTCGTGTGCTACTGCCATGTATGTCTTTGTTCATGTATCTTCCTATGCACTGCATCTCCAGTGTAAATTCCTAGAAGTGGCATTGTTGGGTAAAAAGGAATGTGCATTTATTTATTGTTTTAAAGATTTTATTCATTTATCTGACAGAGAGAGAGATCACAAATAGGCAGAGAGGCAGGTGGGGTGGGGGGAGGCTCCCTGCTGAGCAGAGAGCCCAATGCGGGGCTCAATCCCAGGACCCTGAGACCATGACCTGAGCTAAATGCAGAGGCCCAACCCACTGAGCCACCCAGGCGCCCCAGGAATGTGCATTTAGATTTTTGACAGGTAACGCCAAATCGGCCTCCAAAGAAGTTGTTCTTGTTGATCCTCCTACTGGCCATGAATGAAAGTTCCTGCTGCTCCATACCTTCTCTCCCTTTCATGGCACATAATAAAACCTTTCATCCGCACTGGGAAGAGGGGGAAAACCTGAGCTGGTGGTGCAGGAGTGTGGTCAGGGAAGGCAGCGATTGCATGGTTGTCCTCCATGGGTATGTTGAGACTATCTGAACAGCCCAATGGTAGACGTAACTTCACAAACATTGTGTCCCCAGGAACTTGCTGGGGGTACCCGGGAAGGACTCATGATCTGCATCCCCACATAGCACAGGTCCTTGACTGCCAAAGAGGTTCTTTTGTTTCCTGACACCCTCTTCCAGCTTCACCCAGAACCTCTTCTGGATCACCTTGTGTGCATCCCCAGCCAGGACTGGGAAGCCTGGATGGCATTCTGCAGCAAAATACATTTTCACGACTGTCCTCCTGTTCGTATGCACACACCAAAACGATGGGGATGCGGACCTCAAGACCCAGGCTCAGAAGCTCAAGGTCAGGCCTTCTGACACACAGTCCTTTCAGGGTCTGGGTTCCCAGAGTCTGTAGATCAGTTGGCCTCTTCCAGGTTGCAAGAACAAGGATGTGCTTCAGTGTCCTTGGGTGGCAGGGCATGAGTATCAGGAGTCACTGGTAAGTGAAGGAGAGAAAGCCATCTTGCAGCCATTATCCTTCACGACTGATGCCTCAGGAGCACTGGACGAGCCAAGCACAGTGCTGCCACTTCGACCACTCATCTCTCTGCCACTGCCTCTCCTGCCACTTCCTGTGGTCTTGTGTTGCACGCTTCCCATGGCCTCTGCTTTTTGCTATCTCCCTGGGCATCTCCTGGTTTCTGGGCCAGCCCACCGCATGGGCTCCTCCATACATAATGCATCATATTGTCTCCCCCAGGAAAGGACTCTCATGGGCTCAGTTGGTCACTCCGAGGTCTGGAACATCCCTATCAGTCTGGGTCCTCATTGCAGAACATTCAGAGACCACTGGGCACTCTCGGTCCCAGCTGAAGATGGCTACCACTGACTTAGGCACGGGCTCCCTAGTCCATTCAGTCATGACTAAATGCGCAGTGCTGGGCACAGTGTAGACACTCAACATAATATGTATTGAATGAGTGGATAGGAATCCAGAATCAAGGAATCACTCCTGTCCACTTTGTTCACAGGGGGGCTGTAGGTGAGGCAGGCACACAGAGCACTGTAGGAGTCCTTTCTGATCCATTAGGCTAAAGGCCAAATCTGGCAAGTTAATTACCCGGATTTCTGATATACTTGTCTCCAAATATAGAAGGGTAGTGTAGTATATGGAGAAGAATGCAGGGCAGGGCGCCTGGGTGGCTCAGTAGTTAAGCATCTGCCTTCAGCTCAGGTCATTATCCCAGGGACCTGGGATCAAGTCCCAAGTCAGGCTCCCTGCTCAGCGGGGAGTCTGCTTCTCCCTCTCCCTCTGCCCACCCCCCACTGGTGCTCTCTCTCTCTCTCAAATAAATAAATAAAAGCTTTAAGATAAATAAATAAATAATTTTTAAAACTTTAAAAAGTTAAACTTTCTGGCTTTATCCACTAAGCTCCCAGTAAATGAAATTATGCTCGCATTTCTAGAGATACATTTGAATTTCTCATGTCAAATCCTGTCACCTCCAACACTTCCTCTTATTGATGTTCATTACCAAAGGGGGAAAAAAAGCCTTTCCTTTCTTTTCTTCCTGCTCGTCCTTTAGCTTTGAGACAAGGCAAGCCATCTCATCAATTTGGGAACATTCCTTTCAAATACTCACAAATTCGGTCTCGCTCTGTTAGTGCCACACCTGAGTTCTATTTTATTCCCTGGACTATTCCCCTATTTTGATTGGAATTGATTACTGGGAAAGGCACCTCCTCTACAGACATGGGGCTCTGGCCAGGACCCCATGTGGTGGTAGGAAAAGTATCTCTAATACACAGGCAGTTACAAGTCATGTCCCTGGGAAGGGCCTCCTTACACTGCTTTCTTCCCGAGGCTAAGGTATTCTCTAGAGAGTGTGTCCCACAGGTGATTCATCTCTCCACTGATGGGTGTTGAGATTTAGTTCTTAAAATTCATTCTTATGGGGCTTCTGGGTGGCTCAGTCAGTTAAGCATCTGCCTTTGGCTCAGGTCATGATCCCAGGATCCTGGGATCGAGTCCCAAGTCAGGCTCTTTGCTCAATGCAGAGCCTGCTTCTCCCTCTGCCCCTTCCCCCTGCTTTTGCTCTCTCCCACTCTTTCTCTCAAATATATAAATAAAATCTTTACAAATAAAATAAAATTCATTCAACAAATAAGTACACGACAGCCAGGAGGTCTGGCCTGGGGATACAGAGGTCTCCCATTTCCCCTGACTACCAACAGTGTGGCAGTGAGTGTTCTTGTCTCACGTATCTGTGTGTACATGTATGACTATTCCCCTAGTAAAGCTTTATGACAGCACAGGTACTGGATCAAATAGTGTGCCAGTAGTTACTTTGGAAACATACCAGAATATTGCCCTCAAAAAAGGCTTAAAACTTTACATGTCACCTTTTCCCTCGCCCATTGCTCTGCTAGATATGTATCCTAGAGAAACTCATGCAGGTGAACAGTGGCACATAGATCATGAGTATTCACGACAGCCTTGTTGATGAGAGCAGTCAAGTTGAGAAACAGTGGGAGAATAGGATAAAGGACGTTATTGTACATCCAACAGTGAAAGGAAAATGCCTGACCCAGAGCTACCTGTATCTACATGAGTATTTCTCACAGACCTGAAGGTGAGCAAAGAAAGCAAACCACAGGGCAGCTGGGTGGCTCAGTCGGTTAAGCGTCTGCCTTCGGCTCAGGTCACGATCCCAGGGTCCTGGGATCGAGTCCCTCATCGGGCTCCCCACTCAGTGGGAAGTCTGGTTCTCCCTCTGCCCCTCTCCACCCTCTTGCTCTCTCTCTTGTGCATGTTATGCCCAAGTTTTCACGTCCAAGAGACCACCAAAGAGCCAAGCACCGATGCAATCGCACAAGGGTTTATTTGACAAGCTTAAGCTTGGGCCCAAGTATACCCAACACAGCAGAGTAGGGATTTGGACCCCGAACCAGATTACAGTCAGAGTTTTTAAAGGCAGAGTAGGGGTGGACAAAGGGGATTAGGGATGGCATAAGTCTCTAAGGACTTTCTGAAGCAAGTTCTCCAGGACCTTGAGGGGCTAGCTATTGTTGGGAGAGAGGTTATTTATTACCAATAATAAAAATCTTCTCATGAGACCCTTTAGATGTATATCAGTGGGCCTTTTACTTGGGAATGATTCTCGACACTATCTTGGAGGTTTAGAGAGAAAGTTTCCTAAAGGAATTGTTAAAGTAGACTTACAGGATTCTGGTCGGACCTGTCGGGGTAGGGGGTCGGTCAGGCTAGGATTATCCTTAGCAAAACCTCAAGGTGAGGGCAGTTAAGTCCCCAGGGGAGAGCCACTCTGTCTGTTTCAAGGGCTTGTCAGTAGGTGAGGAATTTTAATGATTTTCTTCTGCCTCTGTTTCCCACATCAGCTAAACTTGAGGTGGGATGGCCTTAATTTTCTTGGCCTCCACAGTGCACACACAAAAATAAAGAAATAAAACCGTTAAAAAAAGAAAGCAAACCACAGAAGGATATGTATAGTTCTATAGAATGTATGTGAAATTGAAGAATATGCAAAACAGTACTGTATATTGTATTTTGTTTATGAGCATATACAGAGTGCATTTGAAAGCATGCATGTACATCATAGATATCCGATTCAGGAGGACGGCTACCTCTGTGGGGGAGGGAAACATGACTGAGGTACTCAGTGGGCTTCCACTGAACCTGTAATATTTTATTTCTTTAAATAAAAGTTCTGGGGGGCGCCTGGGTGGCTCAGTCGGTTAAGCACCCGACTCTTGGTTTTGGCTCAGGTCATGATCTTGGGACTGTGAGATTGCACCCCACTTAGGGCTCAAGATTCTCCCTCTCCCTCTGCCCCTCCCTCACCCCCCTGCTCATGCTTGCTCTGTTTCTCTCTGTCAAAAAAAAAAAAGGAAAGAAAAGAAAAGAAACGTTCTGGGACAAATATAGGGAAGTGTGTTTGTTCCTAATACTTTTCTGTGTGCTTGAAATAGTTCATCCTCTAAAAAAAGAAGAAGAAAAGCAGGGCAGAGGTTCCTGCTGCTCCTTTTTACAGATGAGGAAACTGAGGCTCAGACAGGTTCACTGCCCAGCACCTCTTGGAGCCCACCCTTTTGTCCAGGGGCCTCATACAGGTACATCAGAGAGACCTATAACCTCTGTGGGAAGAGACCTTGTACCCCGACTCACTGAGAATCCCCTTCTTTCCCAGACTCCAGTATAAATCCTTGGAATGGATTTATGATTCTTCGCTTCCAGGCCCAAGAGGATGACCAATGAATTTTCTTTCTTGCCACTCTAATGCTGGTGCCTGCCTGGCTGTCTGGGGCTTCTCTGGGTACACTCGAACCAAGTGTGATGAGTGCTTAGGGCAAAGGTCAGATTGAATTCTGATTTGGCAATAGCCTTTACCATGAGCCCACCATTGCAACATAGGTATGGTGAGAAGCAACAGCATTGCAGAGCACTTTCTGGAACCGCTCTGCCTCTGGCCAGAAGCATTACCCCAATGAAGTGACACAATGGGACCATCAGACCTTATCAGCAGCACTTGGCATAAAACAGAAACTAGGAGGGGTAGGAAGGGCTGTCCTCGGTGCTTGACCCTGTTGCCATGGCCCCTGTTGCCATGGTCCCCAAGCACTTTTGCTTATTATTTCTTTCAATCATTTGTGGTATCCATTAGCAAGCAAGATCTAGAGACTCTTTGAGGCAGACCAGGAAGAGAGTGGTTAACAGCAAAAAAAATAAGAGAGAGTAGGGCAGTAATTAAAAAAAAGTGTGGGTGGAAAGAATTTGGTGCATAGAAACAGGAGGCCCAGAAAACAGGTTTTTGTTTTGTTTTGTTTTGCTTTGTTTTTTAAGGAATCTTCTTGAGATGTCATAGACTGAGGTGGCTGGGTGAGAATCAGCTCAGAAGTACCCATTTTGGAGCTGCCATATGTTACAAGAACAGCAACTCCGTGCCCTGGATTTTCCAGAAAAGTCCTAGTTTTGAGTATTTGGTTCTGTTTGTCAGACCGGGAATCCTGCTTTGAGATTCAGAAAATAAGGTCACTGTGGTTATAGGAGCTCTATAAGTCATCCAGGAAAGGCTAATTTAGAATTCACTCTGCCCGAACTAGTTGGCAGGGAATCCCCACAGGGCCTGCCCCTGGGTCCCAAAGACCAGAGCAAAGTGGCCCTTTAAACCAGCCAAGGAAGTTCTAAGTGCCTCTGGACTCCGTGCCCCTCCACACCCCGATAGCCCTCCAGGGAGGGTGTAAGCAAGAAAAGCCTAGGTTTGGACCCCCTTGAGCCCCGAGTTTCAACATGCTTTGCATCAACTCCGTCAACTTGGGCAATGCTCTGAGCCTCAATTTCCTCCTCTGTAAAATGAGAACAATACCCATGAAAGAGGGTTTTTCCGAACATCAAATGAGGTGTTAACCTTTCAAGCCTGTACAGATGTTAGCTGTTACAATTCATTCCCCCATTCAACAAATCAGGGTGCCTGGTCAAGGGATACAGCCCAACCCAAGGCCCACATGAAAGACAGGGTCGAGTTTCTCTTGGTAAAAGTTGAGTCTGGCTGCCCTGTAGAGTGAGAGGTGGGGAGACGGAGCTGGAGGCCCAATGGGGGGCTTCTGCCGGCCCCGGTAGCCTGGACTTGGGGCGGTGGCAGCACTGGCGAAAAGCAGTCAAATTCTGGATCTCTTTTGGAGGCAGAAGAAATGGAACTTGATGATGGACTGACGTTTGGCAGCAAGGAGAAGGCGAGTAGTTTAGCTAATTGTGTGCCTAGGGCTTGGGTCACTGGAGACAGAAAGACAGTCCCAAGGCTGCCAGGGAAACCACGTGGAGGCTGCATTTCTCCTCTCCTCCCCTTCGGTAAAGCAGGGCAACTGAATGGTAATGATTGCGAGGCTTCCATCTGGGTGATCTGCCCAGGGTCCTTAAGTTGTGTTCACTTCAAACTTTGGGGTCAGTGTTTCTGGTTCTGAGAGGCTAGAAGAGAAGAGAGCCCGCAAGGCGATGGGAAGACGGGAAGGGTCAAAGACAAGGCTGGATTTGAGAACACAAGCTAACCATGCTTTAGGGTTTTCAAGGGAATTTCACACCAAATATGTGGGGTCATATTTTGCTAATTCGGGCCCAGAGCCATGTCCTGACTCCCCCAGTCCAGTGCTTTGACTGTTTACCACACTGCCAGATCCTTAATATTTGGAGCGGCGGGAGGGGGAGGGAAGCGCGTCTCTCCATGAAAAAGAAGTTCTAATAGACATTCCAGGCCCTTCTGAATTGCTTCGGTTTGTTCCATTTGCATTGAGAACGATGGGTAAAAGAAAATTTGCTCTTTTCCCACACTACTCGTCCCCAACCCACATCAACAGGGCTTTCATTTCTCCATCCTAGCAGGCCCACCCTCCAGAAGCTATTATCTGCTTGACAATCGGGTGAGACCTCCTGTCTTTTTTTCCTCTCTCAATTAAACTCTAAGGACTGAGGTTCCCATCTGCCTTGGAGCAAACAAATCTTTTGTTCTGTTTCCCAGAAACTGGAGCTCTTTCTTTCCCCCCTTTCTCCCACCTCTATAGTTCTCTTTCTCAAAACACTTGACCCTCTTAGTGATTTTTAACTGGAGATGGCAAATTAAATGGGTTTCCCAAACCTAGATCTAGCCGTCTCTCCGAAGCCTGCTGCTTTCACCCTGCCTCCACCCATTCCTGAACTAGGAAAGAAAAAAAAAAAAAAAAGAAAAGAAAAGAAAAAACCACACGCACGTTTTCTTAAGTTCTTATTTTTCTCTTTGTCAGTTGTCTTACCTTAACAGGAAGGTAGCCAAGTTGCTGGAGAGAAATGGCAGTGTGCAGTCCCACTGGGGCTTCTCTCCCCACGGTGGATAATGACGTCTGTCCCGGAGCATCGTGCATCATGGCACCTTCCTCCCCTATGTGAAGACAGGGGTAGGGGTAGCAGGAGACGCCAACGTCTCCGCTGAAAGCCGAGCCAGGAGCCGATAGGAGTGGAATGGCTCTCCAGTCGCACATTTCTGTGGGATCTGAAGATGACAGGAAGGAGAAGGCGTAGATGGAAGAATGCAGGAAAGGGGGGGGGTGAGGAAGTGGAAGGCGAGAGGGGTGTTTGCGAGCAGGAATAAAACTGTGAAGAGAATAAAAGAAACTCTGAGGTTTTGTTGAAAACCATTCATAGTTTTATACTATCATATAAACTATTAGAATAAACTATTCCAATATGTAAAAAAGAAACCTAAGGAAGGGGGTGCCCAACTGGGTTAGTCGGTGGAGCCTGTGAGTCGATCTCCGGGTGCAGAGGTTACTTAAAATTAAACCCTTAGAAACATAAAATAGGGGTGCCTGGTGGCTCGGTCGATTAAGCATCTGCCTTCGGCTCGAGTCACAATCCCAGGGTCCTGGGATCAAGCCCTGAGTTGGGCTTGAGCCTGCTTCTCCCTCTTCCCCTCCCTCTGCTTGTGCTCTCTCTTGTTCTCTCTCTCCCCATCAAATAAATAAAATCTTTAAAATAAATGAATAAGTAAATAAATAAATAAAATATAGGTAAAGTTTTATTTTGTAAAAAAATATCACATTTGTTGTTAAAACCTCAAATAATACTGGAGGATTTCGAGTGAAAAGTACAAGTTAGCGTCCTTTCCTCTCCCTCTCAAAGCCCTCCTTTTCTCCCCCCAACCCCCGCCCCGGGAAGCCATCTATGGTAACAGTTACTTGTATGTCCGCAGACTTCTTCAGTGCATATATAAACATATGTGTGCTTTCTTTTTTATTTATAGTTTAAATTTCAAGTAGGCTCCGTGCCCAACGTAGGGCTCACCATCCTGAGATCAAGAGTTGTATGCTCTGCTGACTGAGCCAGCCAGGCACCCCTTGTATGCTTTCTATATGCACAAATGAGATCATACTGTACATGCCGGCCATGCCCTGTTCTTGTTGTTTTTTTTTTTTCTTACACTTAACAATAACACTCTGAAATTTTCCCAGTTCTGCTCATAGAGATCTACTTCATTCTTCATAATGGCTGCATGGCATCCCATTGGATGGATACCCTGTGGTGTGTGAAACCCATCTTCTGTTGATGGACATTAAAGTGAAATTGAAAGTCCAGCACAATACTATCCAATAGAAATGGAAGGTGGACCACAAATTTGAGCCACCTACGAAATTTAGAATTTTCTAGTAATAGCCGCATTCCTCCCCCCACTGATTCAAAATGCCACCTTTATTCTACATTACACATGTGCAATACACCTATATTATACATTTAGAAATGCCCATATATTGGACACCTGGGTGACTCCGTCCATTAAGCCTCTGCCTTCAGCTCAGGTCATGATCCCAGGGTCCTGGGATCCAGTCCCGCATCGGGCTCCCTGCTCAGCAAGAAGCCCGCTTCTCCCTCTGCCTGCAGCTCCTCCTGCTTGTGCTCTCTCTCTCAATCTCTCTCTCTCTGACAAAAAGAAATGCCCCTATATACATGAATTTGTTTTGGACGATTTTATTTCATTTACTGATTTGCCAGTTTTGACACCAGTATCCTGCACTTCCAGCAATAACATGTAAGAAGTAAAAAGAGAGTGATGAAAGTATTTTTAATGACATCTTACATTTCACCCAGTATATCAAAAATATTATTTTAACATGAAATCACTATTAAAAATTATCAATGAAGCATTTTTACATTTTTTTGTTTCATATTGTCTTTTTTTCCCCGAACATTTTATTTATTTATTTGAGAGAGAAAGAGAGAGAGCCCGAGCAGAGGGGAGAGGGAGAGGGAGAAGCACACTCCCTGCTCTCCTGGGATCATGACCTGAGCTAAAGGCAGACTGAGCCACCCAGATGTCCCTAAGTCTTTATTTATTTTTATTTATTTGTTTTTTAAGTGGGCTGCATGCCCAGTGTGGAGCCCAATGCAGGGCTTGTGCTCGTGACCCTGAGATCGAGATCTGAGCTGATACCAAGAGTCCAATGCTTAACCAACTGAGCCACCCAGGCACCCCTCATATTAAGTCTCTAAAATCCGGCGTTTGTTCTATACTTACAGTGCATTTCACTTCAGACTAGCCAATTTCAAGTGCTTAAGAGCCACATGTGGCTGGTGGCTACTGTACTGGATGGCAGAGGTCTGGTAGGCAGAGGTCCAAAGCGTCCCCACGTTTGCGGTGGGTGGGAATGGATTAGAAGGGCAAAGGCTGAGGACGGAAACCTCAACTTCACCACTCAGGGCAGCTCATGGGGCCTCTTGGGGCTGTGGTGTGTGGACCCCGGTTCCACAAGAACACAGCTGAGGTGAGCAGGAAAGGGCCTACTCCTGCAGCCATTGTGGGCTCTAGCTCTGTGGGCCACTGAGATAAGGAAAGGGCCCTGAGTGCTCAGGGGGTGATTTTCTGGAGGCTGTCCAAGATTACCCTCCTTTTCTTGGCCTCCAGAGATGTCTCTGTTCACAGCTTCTCTTCGTACTTCTCACTGTACTCAAGTCCCAATGCCCCATTTCCTTTTTTTTCAAAAACAAAGCCGTGTGGCAATGGCTGTCTGAGGAAAGCCTGGTGCTGGGGTCGGGGAGGGTGTGGTGGGAGGAACCCACATCGCGGCTTACTCAACTTCGAGGTCTCAACCCATGGCCCCACAGCTGCCGCGGTCTCTGGCAACAGTGGTGGCAGCCATGGCTGCACAGCCCAGATCGGGGAATGGTGAGCATGGGCACGATCACGGAGCACGAGGGGATCCGTGGCGGGCTGTGAGTGAACTTGGGGCTGACACTCGGCTGGGTGCTGGCAGTGTGGGAGGAGGCAGGTCGCTAGAGAGGGCTAGGGACCAGTTTGGGCCTGGCCTGAACATTTGCACTCCGCAGCGGGCCTGAGGGCTCGCTCGCCCTTGCCTTGGCGAGAAGCTGAGGAATGTGATTATCCCCTGAAGGGCAGCATGCTGTCCCTAGGCAAAGGTGGTGGCCACATGCCCACTGCCTGACCGATTTCCAAACCTGCCCTACCCCAGTCTATCCCTCGTCCACTGGCCGGCTGCCAGAACCGAACCCATGGCAGTGGGCTGGGCCAAGGGCTCAGAGTGGACTCAGGTGTGGAAGAAAGGAATCTCCTCCTATGGCAGCTTGGGAGGGAGCCCCTCTTTACCAGCCCACCCCCCGGTTTCTCTTTGGTGGTATTGGTGGAGGGGGGCGTGCACCAACATTCCTCTTTCATTCCTACTCCTGCCTCCTCCAGCCCTGTGGCCTAGAAACTCTTCACAGTATCAGAGTCCTGAGACACACAGGAGAACCCGGCTGCTTTCTGGCTGGGTGCAGGAGCTGGGGCCTCCCAGCAAGTCGAGCCTGGGCCAGGGGAAAAGGACAAGGAAGACAGAGCCGCTTCACAGCAAATGAAAATCCCATATGCATGTCAGGGACTCACCCTAGCTTCCACTGTTCTATCCCCCTCCCCCAGCTGGCCAAAGGGTGGGACCCCTGCTGACTAGGACTCTTCCCCGAATGCTGGTAGCTCAGCACCCTATACAGTTCCCTTAGATGGATGGATGGATGGATGGGTGGGTGGATGGACGGATGGACAGATAAGGCAGATAGGTGGATGGGTAGATGAATGGATTAACATGCTCTAAATACCGTCTTTGCTGTACCATGTACTCCCAGTGTTCTAAAACTCAAATTTTTCACATCATCACATCACATCTAGTCTAAGCACCTAATCACTAACCAAGAAAAGGTGAGGAGTATAACCAGTCAGAAGGTTCCTGAGCATAGGCTGGGGGAATGGTTTCACAGCCTTGCCTCTCCTCATGTTACCGCTATTAGGATCTTCTGGGCTGACTCAACCTACCCTGAGAATCGAGAGCATGGGGGTTGGTTTCAGGTCTCAGCCCCGCTATTGCCTATCCATGTTGGTTCACCTCTCCGAGATTTAGTACTTTGTTCTGTAAAATGCAGCTAAAAATACCATCTGGGATTGTGGGAAGGAATCAATGGGAGAAAAAAAAAACATATCAGCACACTAGTAATAGAATTTCCATCTTGTGAAGGGAAGTGAGAAATGGGGTTGGGGAAAGAATAGGATAATTTGGAATAGAAGTGATAGAGATCTTTGAGTTTTAGTTTAAATACCTTTATGTATTTTAACTTTTTGCAATATGCATATTTTTTTCATTACTCATTTACACTTAAAACAATATGTTTTGTTGCCAAAATTTAAAATCTGCTGTATAGTCTTATCATTGTCATGTTTTATCAATTGCTTATTTTCTGACCTGTACTGGAAACTTGTGCTCACATTGAAGTTTAGTTTAAATGCCAAAAAATAAAGTATCAGGTTGAACACTTTGAAATTGCCCTGAAACACTTGAATATCAGCAGTTTTGTATGGTTCAACCTAATACATAAAGTGCCTTATGAAGTGTGAAACACTGTAATAAGGAACCTTCTCTTAGTCTTCGTTATTCATAAAAGATGTGATTTGAAAGTCAGAATATTATTTTAGCAAGAAGTGACTAATCCCTTTCATCAGAATACGGGTCAGACTAATGGAGGCAGCCACTGCTCCACAAACCACAGATACAGGCATTTCCTGGAGCAGTTTGGCCTGGGAAATGGGGACCGGTTATTTTTAGGAGGCTAGACTGGCTCTTGGAAAGCAAAGGAGGGGAGGAGCAGGAAGACTCGTGGCAGCTCCTCCCCGGAAATGATTTACCCACAAGAGCACGGTGGGAACTGGTACCTTCTCCTAACCTGGGTGGGAGTGCCCACTGCCCCGCTCAAGTTCTAAGGCAGAAATGGCCTAGGATGAGCCTTCCTTCCCACCGACAGAGCCAGGGACTGGGAGGAAACTAAAAGCAGCTGCCCATCGGCCTTCGTCTCCCCAGTGGCAGCTGTAAGCCCAGCTCCTCTTGATCCAGCAAAGATCCAGGCCTGCAAAGCTCCAATTTGTGGCTAATCGCCACAGTGGCCATGGTGGGGGGTTACAGGGTGAGGACATCTCCCACTGTCTTGTATATCTGATGGTCAATCCCAGCCCTAGCTTACAAGTCACTGAGATTTCAGGCCAGTGACTGACTCTTGACTCTTGACTCTTGTGAGGAGTCAAGAGAAATGCCCATCGATGGACCGAAAGACCACTAAAGCACCAAGCGAACATTTATAGAACACCTGTCCAGTGTTTCCTGGCGAGGGCGTGATGGCCATTTTGCGCAGGATTTCTTTGCATTTTGTGCAATTGTCCTTTGTACAAGACCGTCCCACACGCTGCAGGACATTCAGCAGCAAGATAAAGGTAGGGTGCGCCCCGTAAGCTTGAGAGCTGAGTCTGTCCCCCTGCCGGGGCTCCGGAACTATGGGTTGGCTTGATGGCTGGGAGCTACCCCATGAGCCTGGTGCCTGGGTGATCCTGGCTGGGCCAGTGGACTCATGTGATGTTGCTTGGACAGGGCCTGGGACCCGAGGAAAGAAAAGCCAGGGTAGGGGCACCTGAGTGGTTCAGTTAAGCATCTGCCTTCAGCTCGGGTCGTGATCCTGGTGTTCTGGGATTGAGCCCTGTGTCGGGTTCCCTGCTCAGCAGGGAGTCTCTTCTCCCTCTGCCCCTCACCTCACTCATGCTCTCTCTCTCTCAAATAAATAAATAAAATCTTTAAAAGAAAGAAAAGCCAGGGAAAACATCCCCCAAGAGCCACCCAGCTGGGGTTTCTGCCCCTGGTGGGCAGGGGCAGGACCCCAAGTCTTGGCCAGCCTCGGCCAGAGAATCCACCCAGAGAGTGGGGCCAACTCAGCAGCCCAGTGCCCGAGTGTCAGTTTCCCGGTGTCCACCAGGATGCCTGACATGTTCAGGGAAGTGCAGGTCTCCCAACTTGAGCTGCAACGGAGGCTCCCCCTAGCACAAAGGGATTTGACCATTTGTGTACTTGGATGAGGAAAAAAAAAGACAACTGTATCTTCGCAAGGCTCTATTTGCACCTTTGCTTCCATTATGAAGTCAGGCAGCACCCCCACAGTAGTATCAGCAGTACCTGTGACTCTGTTTCCAGTAGGAGCCACAGAGATTTTGATATTTACCATTACCATTGGTTACCAATGCTGCAGACATCTTGAAGTACTGTTACACTCGTGTCTACTTCAAAATATGGCACTTCCTGGACCCACCACTAGATCATGTTCCTTTATGTGCTAATAATGAAACATGTATTCCAGTGTTATAAATCTTAAAACAATTCTTTTATTGTTACATTAGTCACCATAAAATACATCATTAGTTTTTGATGCAGTGTTCCAAGATTCATTGTAAAACATAGATGTTTTTTAAAAGATTTTATTTATTTATTTGAGAGTGAGAGAGAGCATGATTGGTGGGGGGACACAGGGAGATGGTGGAGAAGACTCCCCACTGAGCAGAGAGCCCAACGCAGGGCTCGATCCCAGGACTCTGGGATCATGACCCAAGCCAAAGGCAGATGCTTACACAGTGGAGACACCCAGGCACTCCCATGCTAAAGGTTTTTAAGCAGGAAGCTGTCCAAATGATGCTGAGGTTTCCAGCCTGGGATTCTAGAGAGGGTGGCAGCGTTAATAGAGAAATCAAGAGGAAGGGTTGATTAGGGTAGGGGGAGAGGGTTCTGCTTTAAACATATTAAAATAAGGGCTGAAGAAATGGACACCCAGGTGAAATTGGCTCTGGGAAATGCAAGAGGGCAGACTGGGAGAGTTGCCATAGCAACAGAAAAGATGTGGGGCTTATTCTTTGGAGTAATTGCAGTCATCGG
Organism: Lontra canadensis; assembly: GCF_010015895.1. Taxonomy (NCBI): domain Eukaryota; kingdom Metazoa; phylum Chordata; class Mammalia; order Carnivora; family Mustelidae; genus Lontra; species Lontra canadensis. The sequence goes on along the minus strand of NW_022631204.1, from coordinate 635,729 downwards.
TCATCGAGGGAGAAAGGGCAGCGAGAGAAAAGAAGCCAAGGCAAGGGGCAGTCCTAGGCCGACTTCCCCAGGAAGCAGAATCTGAGACATAGCTTTGCACGTAGGTTTGTTGGGGACAGCACCCGTGAGGGAGTGAGGGAAGCAGGGCTGGTCAACAGCAGGAGCTGAACTGAAATCCACTGGACCTGGACACCTTGGCTGATCCCATGGGGAGCTTGGAGTTGGGCTGGTCCTTCGGATGGCTCCAACTGAGTCTGGGCAGCTGGGCCTTTCTCTTCCCAACACTCTTCCCCTCCCCAATCTATTGGCGAGTCTGTGGATGTCCAGGCCAGGGGTGTTATCCTGGAGGGGACCCAACTGTGAGCCATCAGTCCACACCTCTGGCAGCTGGGGAAACGAGTGCCTTGGTCCCGATAGGGGTGTTGGGCAACTCAAGGTCTCCCGTCCCGCCCTTGCAGAAAGTACAACTGGCTCCCCCCTCTCCCCCACCACCACCACTGTGCAGGCCCCCGCTGGTTACGGGGTTCCAGGGACAGGGAGCCAGGACCTAAAAGGAATTTGAGTCCTCCATATTTTCCCATGTGGGTCTCAGCTGGGCAGGTGCGGGGGAGGGAGAGGTTGGAGGGAGCTGAGCCACTGCGGTCCTCTGCAATGTTTTTAAGAGATCACCACACTCAGCAAACCTAACACTACAGAAACGTTTTCTGTGGTCTCTGAGTCCCTCCCTTCTTCCCGGGGTGACCCACATCTCAAAAGAGGTGGATGTCACTACGACCGAGGTGGGAGCCCTGCTTACAGGGCCTGCGGGCTCCCCAGGAAACGATAGTGTGAGAGCTGCCTTTGAAAGGAGGTTGGGGCTTCCTTTTGAAAGAGGGCGATCTGAAAACTTGACTTTTGATTTTGACTTTCATGTCCTTACACCAAAAAAGCAAACGAAAGAGGCTCCTGCACTGACCAGGCTTAAACTTTGAAACTGAGAGAAGCTGTAGGAAACTTGAACCTAGGAAAAGTCCTTCCTTTCTTTTTCCCTTCTTTCCACAAAAATATAACAGGTTCTGAGTGTGCAAAATGATCGGTCAAAAAGACCAAGTGTGGCCTGAAGGCCAGCTGTTGCGGTTTTCTGTTCCAAATTGTTTTTTAAAATAATTTAGGTTAGTTGTCAATTCACTTGCTAAAAAAGAACAAAAAACCTTAAGATCTGACCAAAACAGATATGTTGGCTAATACTGAGGAGTGCTGCCCCCTTGTGGGGCCGGCATGGGGCTCCCCAGTTCCCCTTGGGCCCCAATTCGGCCTGCTTCTCTCCTTAGCCTGGGCTCTGTCAGGTCAGCACTTGTGTTCACAAGGGCTAGACTCCGCAAAGCTGCATGCTGGGGCTGTGACGGTGGCCGATGTTATGGCTCTACCTACAAGGCTGTCTCCTCTGCCCTCCGCGCTCACCACCTAGTGGGGGACTTGGACCCGCCAACCGAGACCTTGCAGACCCATGTGTACCAAGGGACAGAAGAGACAAGAGTCCCATTGGGCCTTGGCGGAAGGAGCCCCAGACGTGGTCGAGACAAGCTGGGAAACGTACCGAGATTCTAGAAGGGCAGATGGGCTTCCGCTGGGTGAAAGAGGGCAGGGGTGCGGGGGAAGAGGCGTGTCCGCACAAAGGAACAGTAGGGGCCAAAGAATGGCGCTTGCAAAGGCGATGAGGGACATGTTCCAGCTAACACTGAGGAGTGCTGCCCCCTGGCGGACAGGGGTGGAGGGCAGCTTGAGGAGGACTCTTCAGCCGGGCGGAGGAACTGGCCCCTTCCCCTAGAGGTTCTGTGAGGCAGTGGCACGAGCTGATCTGACCTGCGTGACTACACGATGACTCTGGTGGCCGCGTGGAGAGCAAGATCTGAGGCAGCGACGGCAGGCAGGAGGTTTTCGCAGCTGTTTAGGTGAGAGGTCACGGCGCTTTGACTTGGGGAGCTGCCAGCGTGTGCGGGGGAAGGGACGGATTCAAGAGGGATTTAGGAGGTCAGATTGATGGGTGGGGCGGGGGTGTGTGAACACAGCCCAGGTGGTCAACATCACAGGCAGTGAAGGAGAGTAGTCAGGTCCTAACCCTGGCCCTGGCCCAAACCGTAAACCCTCCAACAGCTTTCCGTCGTGCTGAGGATCAGATTCCTGGCGGTGACCTGCGAGAGCCTGAAGTCATCTGGCTCCTGCCCTCCTCTCTGACATTTTTCTTACTACACTCCCCCTCCCTCATTCTTTCCCACTGCAGGGCCTTAGCACTTGCTGCTTCCCAGGCCAGGCATGCTCTCCCACCATGCTTTGCGTTATTGCAGTCTCCTCTGCTTCAGTGTGAAGTCCGTGAAGGCAGGGACTGTGTCTGTCGCGGTCACCATGGTATCGCTCAATGTTTGTGCGCCCAGTGCAAAGAAAGGACCCAATAAGTATTTCTTGAATGAACGAACTAATTATTTTGGCACCTATCGTGCATCAGGTTCTTTGCAAATATTAATTCATTGACCCTTCAATACATCCTAGTGATTTCGATGTGATTATTAGCCCCATTTTGTAGATGAGGAAAATGAGGCACAGAGAGATAAAGTGACTTGCCAGAGGCCACGAGGCTTAGGAAGAGAGGGTTGGGATTTGACTTCCGATTTATGCTGGCTCCCCTACAAACACATTGGTCCAAAGTGTGCATTCAAATAGGATCTTTTCTTTTTTTGGAGAGAGAGAGAGAGAGAGAGAAGGAGCATACATGCATGTGAGCAGAGGACAGGGGCAGACAGAGAGAGACTCTCAAGCAGGCCCTCTCCACCCTGACCCAGGGCTTGATCTCAAGACCCTGAGATCATGACCTGAGTTGAGATCAAGAGTTGGATGCTTAACTGACTAAGCCACCTAGGCGCCCCCTCAAACAGGATATTAATCAAGAAAGTCTAGAGTGCAGGGCACCTGGGTGGCTCAGTGAGTTAAAGCTTCTGCCTTCGGCTCAGGTCATGATCCCAGGGTCCTGGGATCGAGCCCCGCATTGGGCTCTCTGCTCAGCGGGGAGCCTGCTTCCCTTTCTCTCTCTCTGCCTACTTGTGATCTCTGTCAAATGAATAAATAAAATATTTTTTTAAAAAAGAAGGTCTAGAGTGCTATCCTTTCACATACACTTTCACATGGCTGACTTGGGCTTCCTCAGGAAGGAATTGAAAGCATTCTGGTAGCTTCTCGGCTGGGGTCAGCTACGCAGCTCATCCCACTTTTTCATTCTTATTTCTTAAAAACCCCACAGATTTAGAGAAGTACCTCAGAAAGTGAAGCAGAGTTTACCTCAGTGAGAAAGTCATCCCACCCCAGTGGGAGCTACAGCAGAAACCCGCAGGACTGAGCATCCCCTGGAGGATTCTGGGAACAGAGAAGAAAAATGCCTCCCTCTGGTCCCACTCTTTTTTCTCTCCCAACTTCTTGCTCTGCAGAGTATGGCCTGAGAAGCAGCAGCAACAGCAGCACCTGGAAGGCAGTTAGGAACACAGAATCACAGCACCCACCCTCTCCCCACTCACTGATTCGAACCTGCATTTTAACAAGATCTCCAGGGGGTTCAGATGCACAAAGTCTGAGAAGTGCTGGCCTAGCGGGCAGCCTCTGAGCCTGATGTGGCTCTCACCAGACTGGAGCTCCCTGGGGGTACTCGCAGTGGCGACTCAGTCAGTAATCACTGAATGACTACATCTGTGAAGGAGTCTAGTCACATACAGCCAGCTTAGGCACAGATAGAATCATTTACTAGGGGCACCTGCGTGGCTCAGTCAGTTAAGTGTCTGCCTTCGGCTCAGGTCATGATCTCAGGGTCCCGGGATGGAGCCCCCCTTCGGGCTCCCTGATCAATGGGGAGTCTGCTTCTCCCTCTAACCCCTCCCCCTCACTCCTGTTCTCTCTCTGTGTCTCTCTCAAATAAATAAATAAAATCTTTAAAAAGGGAGAGAAAAGGAATCATTTACTAGGCACGTTGGGCAGCCCTGCCCCCTCCTGTCACCCACTCCTGCAAGCCACCCAACGCAGAGGTCCAGCCCTGGGACTCCCTCCTGGCCTGTGGTCCCATGAGGGATGCCCAGAGACAGGAAGTTTATCCAGATAGGCCTTAAAATTTGGATAGGATGTTGAACGGGCTTGTCCCTTCCTTGTTCCCTCAATCTTTTCCCCCCTAAGGAGGAACTTCTGAGGTGCCCATGCTCTGTTGCTCATCTCCCTGAGGGGATGGCTTCCTCAGCACACATTGGCCTCCCCAGCCCCCGTGTCACTTCTCAAATGGCCCCCTGGAAGTTGAAGTCCCTTCCAAGGTGGAGAAGGTGCTGCCAGGTGCTGGCTACCAAGCCCTCGCTGAGTGTGGAACCAAAATAAACCCCTGTTGGTATGGAAACGGGTCGAATTATTTTAAGAAAAAAATTGCTCCTTCATTAAGTCTCGTTGTTATGGCAACCGGGATTAGGAAAGTAACTTGGCCAAGGAGGTTATGTGCAATGTTTTGGGACTGAGAGCTTTCAGAATAGTGGAAAACAATTTGGGAGCTCATTCCCGGCCCCCGCCCACCCCCGGCCACCACTCCCCTTGGCTCTGCCCAGATAAGACTGAGCCCATTCCTCCTGGTGGGTTTGTGCTGCGTGGCTGGGGGCCACTGGCGGGGGAGCTGCCTGTGGTGATCCAGACCAAGGTCATTACTGATATGTGGGAAAGGATCCGAGCCGGGAAGAGGACGTCCTGACCAGAGATCCAGCCCTGTCTGAGTGTGCACTCGGGCCTCCCATTTAGCTGCAGGAGGAGTGCCCCAACTTCCCTGCACTAGGGGGGAGGTGGGAGAGTTGAAGACAAATTCCAGTAGCTACTCCTGATTGGGTCTTCACTGTGGGCCAGTTACTGCGCCAAGTTCTCGACACGCTCACATTCAGTCCTCAAAACGACCCGGCCAGGTGCTATTAGCTCCATTTTATAAATAGGGAGACTGAGTCTTAGGTCAGTGGCGTGACTCGCCCAAGGTAACACGGTAAGTACAGACCTGGGATTGGAATCATAGGCTCTACTTGTGTTCTCTGCCAAAAAGTCAAGGGGCTGTTAAGGTGAAACATGGACCCAAGCCATTATCTTCTGCCCTCCTTCAGGCATTCATTTATAATTCATGTCACCAAAAGTCCTTTACTGAGTACCTACTCTGTGCAGGGTCCTGAGGAGAGTATGGACATATTACACTTGCTTTTTGCTTTTTTTTTTCCTCCCTTTTTTTTGAGTGCAGGGACCATACGCTGTTTTAATCTGATTGTCTGGTGGCAATATAAATCATTGATTTCATAAACAGTTTTTCTAGTGTTATTGAGAAATAATTGACATACGTCACCATGTAAGTTTAAGGCGTACATATGGCGTGCCTATATGGATTGATTTACATATATTATGTCATGATCACTACAGTAAGTTCAGCGACATCTGTTTTCTCATATCCGTAACAAGGAAAAGAAAGAAGAAAAGAAGAAGGGGGACACATTTCTTCCTTGTGATGAGCGCTCTTGGGATTTACTCTTAGCGGCCTTCCTCCGGCCACGCTCACCACGTGCTGCGTTCCGTCCCTCGTGCTTCTTTGTCTTGTACCTGGAAGTCTGTGCCTTTTCACCACCTCCCTTCAACTTCCCCCCTCTCCCCCCACCTCTGGTCACCACCAGTCTGATCTCTGCTTCTGCGAGTTTGGTTTTGTTTTTGTTGTGAGAGTCCACATAGGAGTGAAATCAGATGGTCTGTGCCTCTCTCGTCTTTCTCGGTCTGACTTCCGTCACGGAGCATAATGCCCTCGAGCTCCATCCATGTTGTCGCAAAATGGCAGGATTTCCTCGTTTGTTTTTACGGCCGAATCGCGGTCCGTCGTGGATGCATCTCCCAGCTTCTTCGCCCACCCACCCACTGATGGACCCCGAGGGCGTTCCCGTGTCTTGGCTATCGCGGATAACGCTGCTATGAACATGGGGGTGCAGATCTTTTCGAGTTAGTATTTTTGTTTCCTTTGGATATATTCCCAGAAGTGGAATTGATGGATCATATGGTAGTTCTTTTTTTAATTTTTTGAGGCTCTTCCACAATTGCTTTTTGCCTTCAAGAAGCCCAAGGAAGAGTGGGGGAGAAGCCTTGCAATAAGGTGGGTATGGACTCAGGCAAGGCTTCTGGCAGCGGGGGAGGCATAAGTGCCCCTAGACAGAAGGAGTAATGAATCTGCCACTCCTCAGGGGAACCCTGTTCTCCTTTCCAGATTCCCTCTTCCTCTCAGATATTCTGAAGGGCTCCTCAAACTCAGGAAACACTGGCCTTTGGAGGGGGCAGCAGAGAGGTTGGAGGGCTTAAAACGACAGAGGGGAGGGGCAGTGACGCCTGGGGGATTCCATCGTTAAGCGTCTGCCTTCAGCTCAGGTCATGATCTCAGGGTGCTGAGATGGAGTCCCACATCGGCCTTCCTGCTCAGCTGGAAGCCTGCTTCTCCCTCTGCCTGCTGTTCCCCCTGCTTGTGCTCACTCACTTTCTCTGACAAATAAATAAATAAAATCTTAAAAAAAAAAAAAACAGAGGGGAAGGGCAGAAGTGGTGGATATTCCAAGAGTTAGGAAGGGAGAGCAGTCAGGGGCCCAGCCTCCGTCTAGTTTTTCCTTCCTACCCTCGTAATCTGGGAAATGCTTCGTGAACCCTGGAAGCTGCAGTTTAGAAGGCTGCTGTGAGTGTCTTGGTCCTACTGGAAAAAGTAGGCTATAATCCGCTATGTCCGGCCCATTGTGTGCTGAGCTTTTCTTAATGCATAGCAAAATCTGTTGCTTTTGAAATTGCCAGTTAGTATTAAATAAATAGCACTGGAGCCCTTTGCCCTCTTTTAAATCTAGACTCCAAGAGGCTATTGTTGTGAGATTATTGCCACCCTGTTGGGTGCTAGTTTGCTTTGTGTCATGCAGAGAGTGCCAGAAGCTGAGGCCTCTCGCTGAATAACAAGGGCCTATTAAGGAGCCCCTCACCCACCTGGAGACAGAGCAACCCAGGACCCAACAGGGTGCACCCTGGCCCCAGCATGCTCCTGTCAGTTCTCACCACGGAGCACAAATGGGGAGACGCCTGGGTGGTTCAGTCGGTGAAATGTCGGCCTTTGGCTCAGGCCATGATGCCACGGTCTTAGGATCGAGTCCCATATCGGGCTGTCTGCTCAGTGAGGACCCTGCTTCTCCCTCTGCCTGCCACTCCCCCTGCTTGTGCTCTCTCTGACAAATAAATAAATAAAATCTTTTAAAATTTTTTTTAAAAAGAGCACAAATAGGGTCCAGTCCATCCACACTCAGGAGACCCAGTGAGGAAGCAACCCCCCCCTTCACCACACCAGATGCAGTGTTGAGGAAGGGAGTAAAATTTGCTGTCACTTGAACATCTCCACCCCTGTGTAATCTACACTGTAAGGTAGATGCTATTTTTTTCCATCTTATGGAAGATTTAAAAAAAAAAAAACAAACAAACTGAGGCTCCCAGAAGGGTAGTGACATGCCCATCCATGGTCCCACAGCTGGAAAGTGACAGAGCTGAGATTAAGAACCACAGAAGTTCTCAACCTTCACACCTTCCTGGGCGGGAAGAACCATCCAGAGAACTGCAGTATGACTCTGTTGACTGCCTTAACACTCCAAGCACTGTTTATAGTCAGCCTACTGCTTGCAGTCCCACTGCCCCCTGAAATCACTGGGGATACCAGATTAAGAAATCCCATCTGTTTCCTCAGGCTAGACTAAGAAATTAACTGTTAGATCTAAATTTCGGTGGAGGGCTATTGTTTACTAGCTGCATGGCCTGGACAATTTACGGAGCCTCTCGTCTCCTTTTTTTTTTTTTTTTTAAGACATTTTTTAAATTGGGGCACCTGGGTGGCTCACTTGGTTAAGCAACGGCCTTTGGCCCAGGTCATGATACCGGAGTCCCTGGGGATCGAGTCCCACATCTGGCTCCCAGCTCTGTGGGGAGTTTGCTTTTCCCTCTGACCTTCTCCCCTCTCATGCTCTTTCTCACCGTCTCTCTCTCACATAAATAAAGTCTTTTTTTAAAAAACCTTTTTTTTTTTTTTAATTTGAGAGAGGGGCACCTGGGTGGCTCAGTCGTTAAGCGTCTGCCTTCAGCTCAGGTCATGATCCTCGGGTCCTGGGATTGAGCCCCATTTAGGGCTCCCTGCTGACAGGAAGCCTGCTTCCCCCCTCCCACTTCCCCAGCTTGTGTTCCGTCTCTCGTGGTCTCTATCTCTGTCAAATAAATAAATAAATCTTCTAAATATATAAATAAACTTGAGAGAGAGAGATAGCAAGAAAGAGCACGAACCGGGAGGAGAGGGAGAAGCAAGATCCCCGCGAGCAGGGAGTTCAACACGGGGCTCGATCCCAGGACCCCGGGATGATGACCTGAACCAACGCAGACACTTAACTAAGAAAGAAATTAAAGTCTCAGTCTCCTTTTTAAGATAAACGTTTGTTCTAGGAATTAGAGATTATGTATGTACAGGGCTTACCTAAATGCCTGACATATAATAGGGAATCAGTACCGGGTTTTTAAGAGGGAGCCAGAGGCCAGATCTTGGTAAGGACTTTGCATTTTAGTCTGGTATGATGATAAGCAATGGGGGGGATATGCTGGGGAGCAATACTTTTTTTAAAGATTTTATTTATTTATTTATTTATTTATTTATTTATTTATTTATTTATTTGAAAGAGATCACAAGTAGGCAGAGAGGCAGGCAGAGAGAGAGGAAGGGAAGCAGGCTCCCTGCTGAGCAGAGAGCCCAATGTGGGGCTCGATCCCAGGACCCTGAGATCATGACCTGAGCCGAAGGCAGAGGCTTTAACCCACTGAGCCACCCAGGCACCCCTGGGGAGCAATATTTTAAAAAAATATTCTTTTTGTCAAGTAACAGCTTTATCGAGATAGAATTTACGTGCTGTACACTTCAGCCATTTAAAAGCTTACAATTCATTTATTCTTGGTATATTCCCAGGTATGTGCAACCATCACCACTATCTGATTCCAGAACATGTATACATTATCCTCTCAACCCCCAGCCACTGGTAACTACTCATCTACTTCCCATCTCTATGGACTTGCCTACTTTGGACATGTCATATCAAAGGAATCCTGTAATGTGTACACTTTTCTGACTGGCTTCTTTCCCTCAGCATAATGGGTTCAACATTCGTCCATGTTCCAAGATGTAACAGAGCTTCATTCTTTTTTATTGTCCGGTGACGTTCCATTGTGTGTGTACACCACCTTCTGTTGATGTGTTCGTTCATCCATTGATGGACATGTAGGTCATCTCCCTATTGGGACTGTCATGCATAATACTGCTATAAGCATTCATATACAAGCTCCTGTGTGGACAAAGGTTTTCCATTTTCTTGGGTACAGACACCACAAGTGGGATTGCCGAGTCACTGTAGTCACTCTCCGTTGAGTCATTCGAGGAACTGCAGCCTGCTTTCCACGGTGGCCGAACCGTTTTACATTCCCTCCAGCAGTGTATGAGGGTTGCAATTACTTCACATCCTCACCGACACATGTCATTATGTGATTCTAGCCATCCTAGCTGGGTGTGACGTGGGATCTCCTTGTGGTTTCGGTTTGCATTTCCCTGGTGCTTAGCGATGGCGAACATCTTTTTATGTGTTTATGGATTATTTGCATATGTTCTTTGGAGTAATGTTTATTCATATCTTTTGCCTGTTTCTTTTAATTGGGTCGTCTTTTTCTTTTTAAAAAAATTTTTTTTTAATTTGTTTGAGAGAAAGAGCATAAGCAGGAGGAGGGGCAGAGGGAGAAGCAGACTTCGCACTGAGTGTGGAGCCTGAGTCGGGGTTCGATCTCATGACCCTGAGATCAGGACCTGAGCTGAAACCAAGAGTCGGACACTTAACCAACAGAGCCACCCAGGTGCCCCTTTTCTTACATTTCTTTCATGCAGATCCCATTTCCTGTTATTCCCCTGGTCTGAACCTGGTTGGGCAACTCAGACATCTGGAAAGACAGGCTCGGGGCCAAGTCAGAAGGTGATCCGGATGGCCTGGGATGGCTGGGGAGGAGCCCCTGTCACACTTACTCAGCATGGGACCTGAGAAAAATGTCTTTTTCAGGGCCTCAGTTTCTACGTATATATTATCTGAGGGGATTGGACTAGGGTCTGTGACTGCCCACAGTTTTCTGAGCCTTCACTTCCCCATTCTCAGACAGTAACTTAACATGACTGGCAGAAACTATTTATTGTGGGAGTGAGAGAGAGAAAGTTTAAGCAAACCACAAAGCGATACTACAAGATGACCCCATATTTGTTTGGCACAGGAGAATTTCTGGAAAGATATATCCAAGGTAGCAGCCATGCTTGTCTCTGATATGTCGGATTATATGTTGTTTTCCTCTTTCCGTTTGTATGTTCTGATTTTTCACTGTGATAAACTTATTTTGCTTTTGTAACAAGAACAAAAAGGCCTATGAGAAAGAAATTAAAGTTGACTTTCTTTAAAAAGATCTTATTTATTTATTTGTTGGAGAGAGAGGAAAAGAGAGCTTGTGCACATGAGCGGGGGTAGGGGAGTGTGGGGGGAGGAGCAGGGAGCCCAATGAGGGGCTTGATCCCAGGACCCCAGGATCATGACCCGAGCCACAGGCAGATGCTTAACCGACTGAGCCACCCAGCTGCCCCGACTTTTGTTTTTGTTTTTGTTTTTTTGAAGAGAGAGTTTGCCTGGTAGCCATGAGCAAGGAAGGGGAGCGGGAAAGGTAGCAGCCCGCCACATCTCTGTCAGAGCCGATGGGAAGATGCATTAGTGCACCTTCCGCACCACAGAGCGCCCTCCCTGCCAAGGGAGGTTGGGTGTCCTGGAAAGCAGACTCTGGGATGGAGATGAGTACACAGGGAGGTGAGGAGGGAGTGTCTGGGGATCACTAGCTGTGGCAAGTGGGTAAAGAAGCAGGATCGTGCAGGGCGGATGCAGAACCTTGAACCTAGGTCCTGACCAAGGCTTCATTCAGTCTGAGTGGGGCTCTCTGGTGCTGGGACAGCCCCTCTCAGTCATTCTTAGCTGGGGTGAAGGAGCCACCCAGGAAGGAGGTGTGACAGGGGGCAAGGCAATCCCCAAGGAGGTCTCAGAGTACATCGCTGCCTTAAGGCCACGGCGCCAACCCTTAGCAGAGTAAGTCGTTTTCTCTGTGGTAGGATCTGGGTGGTCCCTTGCAGCCCCACTAGAAGGGAACCGCCTGGAAGAGTTGACCTCCACGAAGGACAAGGTTATCGGCAGATATTAGGGGGATTTTTCAAAGAGGAAAACGTTTCTCACTCAGAGGCCCGGCTCCCTCCATCATTTGGAGCTCCGAGCTCTGGTCCTGATCTGTCTCCTTCGGCAGTGACCTTTGAGGCCCATAGATGGGCCGGCCTCTGGTTTAGATGTTTCCTAGGATCCAAAACATTGCTCCGGGCTTTGTCTACTAGGATCCTTTCATTGCTCTGGAATGCTGAGAGGGTGGGCGTATTATCGGCCTCGTTTTATCGATAAGGAAACCCAGATTCAGAGAGAAGATAAAGCTGCGTTGAGATGAGGCAGAGTCTCAGAGCCCGCTCTGTCCAAACCTAGGTCCCCTTTCCCTGGTAACACAGCCCCCTGGACTTCCAAGTGGTTTATTCCATGGTCAAATGGACCAGTCTTGTTCCTTATTAACGCTGGACCAGATGGTTCCCCACGCCCACCCACCAGTCTTCAGAGGACCCACTCGCACTGCTGCAAACCGCTGAGTGGAATTGGACTTCCTAGGTTCCACACAAAGGGCCCTGACTCTCCTGGAAAGCTGCTCTCTTTGGAGAGGAGCAGAACTTTCTTGCACCGGGGACAGGCCTGAGCCTCCCCAGTCTGGGGGACCTGTGGAGGCAGGGGGCTACCTGGCCGAGCTGATCGAATTAACCTGTGAGATCCGTGGGCTGCAGGCACCAGGCGCAAGAATTCAGCAGTGGGCTGCACAGCCTGACTGATTTATCAATCCTTTGAAGGGCTGATGTTGCATTTAGCTAATCAAGTCTGACATTGGCAGGAATGGGCCCTTTTTTTCAGGCAACCCTTTTGGGACATGGTACTCCTTGGTGGTTGCCCAGCCGGTGCAGAGGGAAGGGCGAGGGACGGAGAAGAGGAGCCCCATGGCAAGTGACGGCGCCCTTCCTTACCCCTCTAAGGACTGGTTTGGGGGTGGGGTCCAGGGATTTCTAATCTGTGGGCTGCTGCCGGCAGGCGGTGCCGTGCTGGGTAGCCATTCTCAGACGTGATCCTCAGAACCCTCAGCAGCTTGGGAATTTGTGAGAAATGCCAACTCTGGGACTCTATCCCAGATCTACTCGATTAGAAAGAAACTCCGGGAGCAGGGCCCAGCAGTCTGTGTTGTAATAAGCCCTCCAGGGAATTCTGAGGCTCACTGAATTTTCAGACCCGCTGTGGAGGAGTCATGAGCACAGACTCCTGGCACCAGCCTCCTGGGTTACTGACTGCATGACTTTCAACAAAGCCATCTAACCTCTCCATGTCTCAGTTGCTCACTCTTATGTTAGATGAGGGAAATAATAGGACCTGCCATATAGGGTTGTTGTGAGGATTAAATTTGCAAAATGCCTAGAGCAATGCCCAGGACAACTGTTATTATTGGAAATAATGGAGCCTGGGACTTCCGTCTGCTCCCTTAATGTGACGGTAATTCTAAGTAAAATACTAGATCGTAAAATTCCTGTGATTTTATAAGTAAAAAAAAAAATAGTACAAAACTGTATCTTTCCTGAAATTGTTCTTATCTAAAAATATGTGTGTATGTGGACAAGGTAAAATCATAGGTGATTTCTTTCTTTAATCACCGACTTTTGAAATGTGGCTGACTAGGATATATCTTTGGAATCAAAACTTTCGATACATTCATATTAAACACCCACATTAAAAACCATTCATTTGGGATGCCTGGATGGCTCAGTCAGTTAGGCGGCTTTCTTTGGCTCAGGTCATGATCCCGGGGCCCTGGGATTGAGTCTCACATAGGGCTCCCTGCTCAGCGGGGAGCCTGCTTCTCCCTCTCCCTCTGTCCCTCCCCCTGCTGTGCTTTCTCTCTCTCTCTCTCTCTCAAATAAATAAAATCTTTTAAAAAAATACCCCAAAACTTAAAAACCATGTAATTGAAAAACACTCCTAGAGGACGCAAGATACAGGACAGCCATACCTGGGTCCCCATCTCTACCCAGGGACAAGAGGGCAGTTCTGGGCTCATCAGGTCAAGTCGGAGCAGAGCACAAGGTCCCTCAGGGTTAGAAGGGAAGAGATGTGAGCCAAAGTCTGGTCCAACTGAGGAACCTCAACAACAATACTAAGGATTAGGGTGCCTGGGTGGCTCAGCTGGTTAAGCGTCTGACTTCTGCTCGGGTCGTGATCTCGGGGTCCTGGGATCAAGCCCCATGTCGGGCTCTTGCTCAGTGGGGGGTCTGCTTCTCCCTCTGCCCCCTCCCTGCTCATGCTCTCTCACTCGCTCTATCTCTCTCAAATAATAAAATCTTAACCAAAAAAAGTACCAAGGATGTTTGGCCCCAGGGAGGATGCTGAGAGTTGGGCATGAGGACTGGGCAATGGACTCATCCTCAGGAAGGGAGAAAGAGGCCAGCTGAGAACCAGCATGGTCCTGGAAGCTGTGAGACAGCTATGGAAAAGTCTCAACATTCGATGAGAACTTCAATGGGATCTTCATCTCTAAAAGAACTGAGTACAGCTAGCCAGCAGGGTCCGTATCTCCATCTTGCCACCTGCATATCTCTAGGTATCAGAGGACTCCTTATTGGGCTGTAAAATCCTGCCATAGGTCCAGGAGAGCTGGCTACAAGATCACAATCCAGGTCAGGTTATTGGGGAGAGTGTGTGGTAAGGCTAAAGCTCCAACCAGGTATGCCACTCTCACCCCATTTTCCTCTTTTACTTTTTATTTATTTGTTAAAAGATTTTATTTATTTATTTGACACAGAGAGAGGGAACACAAGCAGGGGGAGTGGGAGAAGGAGAAGCAGGCTTCCCGCTGAGCAGGGAGTTAGATGCGGGACTCGATCCCAGGACCCTGGGATCATGACCTGAGCCAAAGGCAGCTGCTTAACCGACTGAGCCCCCAAGGCGCCCCTCATTTTCCTCTTTTAAACTAGAACAAAGACACTCCAGGAAGAGTCTACTAAGATCTGACTATGGTGCTTGTCTCTACAGAGCGTTTCCTTGCAGCCCGGGAAACCGTTTCCTTTTCAATGGTAGCCCACCTACTGATACATGGTCACTGTGGAATATTCTATGATGCACTAGAATTTCTGCAGTGTATCAAAAAGGTTCCCTGATCTCATGTCGCGGCCTTTGTTTTGGTGCTTGAGTATGATACCATGGTATGTTTCTGACTTTCCAAATTTCTTTTCTGTATTGATCTTTATTTTTTTAAATTCTGTTTATTTATTAGAGAGAGAGAGAGAAGCATGAGCAGGGGAAGGAGAGCATGAGCAGAGGGAGAGGGAGAAGCAGACTCCTGTGGTGAGCAGGAACCCCGACACGGGGCTCGATCCTAGGACCCTGAGATCATGACCTGAGCCAAAGGCAGATGCTTAACCAACTGAGCCACCCGGGCTGTAATGAGCTTTATTGAGACCTCGTGCATGCATATACCATAGTATCAACCCACTTAAAATGTACAGTTCCATGGGTTTTAGTATATGTAAAGAGTTGTGTGGCTATCACTACAATTTTAGAATATTTTCAGCATCCCAGAAAGAAATGCTGTACCCCATTTCCCCCCAACCCCTTCCCCAGCCCTAGGTAACCACTGATCCCTTCTCTCTCTCTCTTTCTCTCTCTCTCTCTCTCTGGATTTGCTTATCTTAGACCTTGCTTATCTTAGACCTGTCATATAAATGGAATCATCCACTATGGGGCATAGTGTGATTGGCTTCTTTCACGTGACCTGTTTTCAAGGTTCATCCTTGTTGTAGCATGCATCAGTCCCTCATTCCTATTTATGGCTGGATAACCTTCCATGGTATGGCTACACCATATAATGTCATCTTGTCGATTTCTCCATTCAGTAGTTGAGGCACATTTAGGTCGCTTCCACTTTTTGGCCATTGTAAACAATGCAGCTGTGACCATTTGGGTACACGTTTTTGCATGGATGTGTGTTTTCATTTCTCTTGGGTATATGCCTAGGAGTGGAAGTGCTGGGTCTTGGGACAATTCCATATTCAAATACATCGGGGAACTGACATTTTCCAAAGCAGCCACACCATGTCACATCCCCACCAGCAATGTGAGAGAGTACCAGTGTCTCCACGTCCTCATCAACATCAGTCTGACTCTTTGATTCTAGCCATCACAGTGGGCGTGAAGTGGGATCGCATTGTGCTTCTTGTTTTCATTTTCTGAATGACTGCCAGTGTTGATTATCTTTTTATTTGTTTGTGGGCCATTTGTATATCTTCTTCGGAGAAACCTCCTTTGCCCATTTTTTTTGAATTGGATTCTTTGTCTTTTTATTACTGCTTTGTAAGCTGTGTTTATATGCTCTAGATACAAGTCTCTCTGTCATTCTGTAGGTTGTCCTTTCGTGTTTTTCGTGGTGTTGTTTGTAAAAAAAACTTGTTAAATCTTGATAAGTTCCAATTTATCTATTATTTTCTTTTGTTGCTTGTGCTATTAGTGTCATATCGATGAAATCATTGCCTAATTTGGGGTCTCAAAGATTTACATGTATATTTCCTTCTAAGTTTTATAATTTTAGCTGTCATGTATAAGTCTTTGATCCATTTTGAGTTTAATTTTGTATGAGTGTGAATAAACTTCAACTTCATTCTTTTGTGTGGGGAAATCCAGTTGTCCCAGCACCACTCGTTGAAAGACAGTTCTTTCTTCTTTGAATGGACTTGATACCCTTGTCAAAAACCAATTGGCAATAGATGTGTAAGTTTATTTCTGGACTCTCAATTGTGTTTCATTGATCTATATGTCTATCCTTATGCTATTAACACACCAGTTGGATTACTGTAGTTTGTATAACTTTATTTATTTATTTATTTTTAAAGATTTTATTTATTTATTCGACAGAGAGAGAGAGAGATCACAAGTAGGCAGAGAGGCAGGCAGAGAGAGAGGGAAGCAGGCTCCCTGCTGAGCAGAGAGCCTGATGCGGGGCTTGATCCCAGGACCCTGAGATCATGACCTGAACCAAAGGCAGAGGCTTAACCCACTGAGCCACCCAGGTGCTCCTGTATAACTTTATTTAAAGATTTTATTTATTTATTTGACAGACAGAGATCACAAGTAGGCAGAGAGGCAGGCAGAAAGAGAGTGGGAGAAGCAGGCTCCCCACAGAGCAGAGAGCCCTAAGTGGGGCTTGATCCCAGGACCCTGGGATTATGACCTGAGCCGAAGGCAGAGGCTTTAACCTACTGAGCCACCCAGGCACCCCAAGTTCCATCTGTATAACATTTTGAAATCAGGAAGTCTGGGAGTCCTCCAACTTTGTTCTTTTTCAAGATTATTTTGGCCATCCTGGGCCCCTTGAATTTCATATAAATTTTGGTATCAGCTTATCGATTTCTACAAAGCATCTAGCTGGGCTTCTGATAGGGATTTCATTGACTCTGTGGATCATTTGGGGGAGTATTGCCATCTTAACAATATTAAGTATTTCCACCCATGAAAATGGGATATCTTTCCACTTGTTTCAGTCTTCCTTAATCTCTTTCAACATGTTTTGTAAGTTTTCAGTGTATGAGTCTTGTGCCACTTTTGTTTAATTTATTCTAAGTGTTTTATTCTTTTGATGATATCTTAAATTATTTTCCTAACTTATTTCAGATTGTTTATTTCAAATGTATAACAATAAAAATTTTTATATTGTGGGATGGCTGTGTGACACAGTTGCTTTTAAGTGTCTGACTCTTGGCTTTAGCTCAGGCTGTGATCTAAGTATGGTGAGATCAAGCCCTGCATGGGGAATCCATGCTCAGCAGGAGTCTGCTTGTGACTCTCCCTCTCCCTCTCTCTCTGCCCCACCCCCCTGTGCTCGCTCTCTCTCTCTCAAAAAAATAAATAAAATCATAAAAAATTTTATATTGACTTCATATCCTGTAACCTTGTCGAACGCAGTTATTAACTCTGTCTTCTAGCAGATTCTTTAGGATTTCTATATGTAAGATCATGTCATCTGTGCAGATAATTTACTTCTTTCTTTGCAATCTTTCCAATGCCTTCTAATTCTTTTTCTTATCAAGTTGCTCTAGCTATAACCTCCAGTACCATATTGAGTAGAAGTGGTGAGAGTGGTCACCCTTGTCTTATTTCTGATTTTGGAGGGGAAGAGCTTCTAGGGTTTCACCATTATGATACTATTGTGGGTTTTTCATAGATGCTTTTTGTCAGTTTGAGGAAGTTCCTTTCTATTACTAATGTGTTGAGTGTTTTGGGGGTTTTTCATTTTTATCATAAAAGGGTGTTGGATTTTGTCAACTCCCTTTTCTCTGTCTATTGAAGTAATTATGTTTCTGTTTTTTATTGTACTAATATGCTGTATTTCATCAATTGATTTTCAGATGTTACAAGTTTGCTTTCCTGGGGTAAATCATGTTGGCCATGGTTTATGATCTTCTTTATCTATTGCTGGATTTGGTTTGCTAGTGTTTTGTTGAAGAATTTTGTGGTCATATTTATAAGAGATATTGGTCTGTAGTTTTCATTTCCTGTGATGTTTTTGTCCAGTTTGGGTATCAGGGTAACATTGACCTCATAATTAGTTGAGAAGTGTTAGACTATGAATGAGTTTGTGAAGAATTGATGTTAATTCTTCTTTCAGTGTTTGGTAGAATTCACAAAAGAAGTCATATGTATCTGAACTTTTCTTTGAAGGTAGTTTTTTTTTAGATTTTATTTATTTATTGAGAGAGAGAGAGAGTGAGCAGGGGAAGAGCAGAGAGAGGGAGGGAGAGAGAGTCACAAGTAGACTCCACGCTGAGTATGGAGCCCTACAGGGTCCACGATCTCACGACCCTGGGATTGCAACCTGAGCTGAAATCAAGAGTCAGAGGCTTAACCGACTGAACTACCCAGGTACCCTTCTTTGTGGGTAGTTTGTTTTTTTTTTTAAGATCTTGTTTATTTGAGAGAGAGAGTATGAGAGAGAGATCATGAGCAGTGGGGAAGGGCAGAGGGAGAAGCAGACTCATTACTGAGCAGGGACCCTGGGATCATGACCTGAGCTGAAGGCAGCTACTTAACTGACTGAGCCACTGAAGGAACATTTTGTGGGTAGTTTTGATTACTAATTCAAGCTCTTTACTTATCATAGATTTATTGGAGTTTCTATTTATTCTTCAGGCATTTTCAATAGTTGTCGTCTTTCTAGAAATGTATGCATTTCATCTAAGTTACATAATTTGTCGTACAGTTGTTCATATTCTTTAAAATCCTTTAGATTTCCAGTTTGACTGTAATGTCCCCTCTGTCATTTCCGATTTTAGTAGCTGAGGTCTTCTTTCCTTTATTCTTAGTCAATCTGGCTACCCAAACATCTTTTGTATCTTCATTTGGTCCTCGGTCTCCTTCTGCCTTGACCAACTGAAGAACATACACATATTTCTTTTATAGTAAATTTAAGTCTTCTTCACATTCCAGTATATGGAGCTCTCAGCCTGCCCCCTGTCCCCAAAGCATACTGTTCTGTTCCCTTGAATAACTGAGGTAGATTCATTTTTTTAAAAGGTAGATTCATTCTAAACTGGCTTCTCTATTAGCCAATGGCTGTAGTTCATAAGGCTATCATAATTTGACCCTCTCACTTTGGAAAATGAGCTGCAGCCTTTTAATGCACATGGCCATTGACCAAGTGTTGCTCATTTCTGAGTACATATCAGGGCCCAGGGAAGAGAAGAAGGCAGCAGACCCTGGCCAGCGGGGACCCCCAAGCAAGGTACTGTGAGTAGGCTTGGGGCCTGGTTTTTCTGACCAGTGCCCTCGTCGAGTCTTGAATGGGAATAGAAGCAAGTTAAAAAGGCAGAAGCCTACTGCTGTTCTGACCATTTGTCTACTTGGCCACAGTGCCCAGGACTGTGCTGCTGTGGTTGGCGTGGACTCAGCTGACAGGTGGCAAAATCAGGAAGTCAGGAAAAAAAAAAAGCATTTGGTATTTTGGGAAAGTGTCGATTCTGACTGTGGATCTGGGATTCACGGCACAGTTAGTTGTCTTTCCCCTTCTTCTCTGTGAGCCCTAAAGCCTGGCCGGGATGGTAGGGCAGAAGAATCCATGAGCTCAGAAAATGTCTTGGAGCTTATTAAATAGCCACTGAAAGATTATTTCGAGACTAATGAGATATCTGTGTGTGCAATGGGTCCAAATCATAAAATGGAACAAAACCCACCAAGATTTCACTGGTAAGGAAGTGGCCACAGATCAAGTCTTCGGGATGCGTGTGTGGTGAGCTTTAAACTCAAACCAAGTGTGACAGCCTTGGCCCCACCCTGGGCTGCTGATTCAGGACCAAGAGGAAGAGGGAGCTGCCAGACTTCATGATTTCTGTAAACACTTCTTGAAAGAGAAACCACACATTGTCTTTCTGCCAGCCCGCAGCTTCTCCTCACGGCTGACAGTCCAGGCATTGTTTTTTCTCTGACATCCGAGGGCAGGGCTCCTTAACTTGAGCTCCGTGCCCCTCAAAGGGCCGCGTGGAGAGAATTTAGGG
The DNA here is from genome assembly GCF_010015895.1 of Lontra canadensis. Taxonomy (NCBI): domain Eukaryota; kingdom Metazoa; phylum Chordata; class Mammalia; order Carnivora; family Mustelidae; genus Lontra; species Lontra canadensis. The sequence goes on along the minus strand of NW_022631204.1, from coordinate 615,943 downwards.
GACATCTATGAACTTGGATGGGAAAACTATTTGATCTTTTTTTCCCCACTAAGCTCGAACGGAAATTTAGCATTTCCTCAAATTTGGAGTGTGGGCAACAAGCCATAATAGTATTAGCAGTATCTGTTACTTTAGCGCCGATAGAAATCACAAACATCATGTCACATTACAGTTGTATCTCCAAAAAAAGTGATATATGCTCGTCATCTCTTTGAAACTTCTACCTCTAGCCATGCCACTAACTCTTGTGATTTGATGCCTTATTAAAGCAGTGGTATAGCTCAACCACAATTTCTTAAAAACATTTTAGAACTGTTTCAGTATGATTGGTTTCCTTTGTAATTCCATGTATTTTATTTTATGCACCTGAACACATTATCCTGAGAAGCGGCTTCACCAAACTGCTGAGAGGGATCTTCGACTTGAAAGAGATTAAGGCCCCTGCCCTGGATCTTGGCGCTCTCCTGCTCTGCTGGCCTCGTATTACTGGAGGGCTCACAGCACTTGCATGCTAGTGCTATGGCATTGTGCAAGTTAAACTATCCATGCCATTTCTTTTTTTTTTTTAATTATTATTTATTTATTTGAGAGAGAGAGTGCACGAGTGCATGAGCAGGGAAGGGGGTCAGTGGGAGAGGGAGAAGCAGGCTTCCCGCCGAGCTGAGCGGGGAGCCCAACGCTGGGCTCGATCCTAGGCACCAACCCCAGGCCCCTGGCATGATGATCTGAGCTGAAGGCAGACGCTTGACCGACTGAGCCACCCAGGCGCCCCCATTTCCAAACCATTTCTTAACCCGCCAAATGGGGACTAAGAACAATACCTACTTTATATGGTTGTTGTAATCATTCAGTGAGATAAAAATGGAAAGCACTTAGTGCCCAAGAAGTAATAAGTGCTAATAAGTATTAGCAATTTTTATTGTTGTTGGTTCATATCAATTATTTTGCCAGTGTATACTATTAGTATCTCTAATTTCAGAAAATGGAAATGGGGCTTAGAGAGGTGAAATAACCAACCCAAGGGTATCCAACAAGGAAGTGGCAGAGCCTGGGTTCAAAGGCAGATCTGTGTGATCCTCAAGGCCAGTGGAGGCTCCTCTCCACCACACCACTGAGAGGGAGCGAGATGGGGGCCACCAGTAGGTGGTCAGTTGGGAATGAACAACAAGCTTTGCAAACACTTGCTTTCTCTTATTCAACTCGTTCCAACTGTCCACACCTCCAGCTTGATTGGGATGTGGGGGAACACAGTGCTTGCCTACCCTCAGCCCTCAGCCAGAACTTAGGAGACCAGTACTCCTTCCAAAGTCTACCGCCAAGGTAGGCCCCACTTGCAAGGGGGATGAGTGCATGTTCTCACACTAAACAGCAAGCAGCCTCGCAGCAACAAATCTACTTGGGATCGTGAACCAGCCTCCACTCCCAGCTGGAACTTGAGCTTCACAGAAGGGTCGGGGGCAGGGAGGCAAGGGAAGGCTCAGAAGGGCAAGAGTTTGTCTGGGAAGTGAAGGCAGCTTTGTGGCAGAAGTGGGCTTTGAGCTGAGAAGATAGCCAGTTGGAGTGGGGCCAGGAGTGCTGATGAATTCTTAAGGCAGAATATAGGGCATGCAAAGGCCCGGAGGCATGAAAGGGCATGGTACATAAGGAAAGAAGGGAGTGTAACTCAGGATGTCTGGGGTTTGAACTGAATGTAAGAGGGAAGAATGATGGCATGGGTAGTTTATGACCAAGCAATGAAGAGTGCCAGAATCAGGTGTCAAGTCTTCTAATAGAGGAAGGAGAGCCCTTGAAAAGTTTTTGAATAGGAGCAACAGGATCAGATTTGTGTGTTCAAAGAACCATGCCCACCCCCCCACCCCGAAGTGTATGGGAAGGTGGATTGATTAGAAGGGGGTAGAGACTACTAGAAGTTGGTGAGACTGGCTGGGAGGCTACCTCAGTAGTCCAGGTGAGAGATGAAGAGAGGCTGCACTGTGGGGGAGAAGTCTGGAACTTTTGGACATTCTCTATGGTTCTTGTGTCCATGGTTAAGTGGTGAGAAACAGGTAGAACTGCAATTGCTGGGGGGCACTTGCCCTCCTCAAGTTTGGTTTGTGTGTTTGTTGGGGGGGGGGTCTCATGAAACAGGGCTTCCTTAGAACAGAGGACAAGTGCCATGAATTCACACTCTGACACCTTCCCCTTGAGCTTCTTTCTCCTGTTAACAGCCCACAGCAAGAGCAAAATAAAAAGTCGGGACCCTACTTTCTGGCACCCCTGTCTCAGGGGAGTCGCTGAGGTGAGGGCCCCCGCTTTGGGTGACAGGCAGGAAGGGGAGAGAGGATGTCAGGAGCGAGTCAGAGCCCGCCCTCTGTCAAAGGAAATACCCACCCTCCCGGAGCTTTTCAGCAGAGTGTTTTCTTCCAAGTAGGTCCCACTGTTACCATGGCAACTGAGATCCCTGGGCTTTGTGTTTCTGTGTCTATTGAGTCCCTGGGGAGAAGTGGCCTGCTGAGCTTTCTCTCCTCTCCTCAGGATACAGGAAGTGCTAGCCAGAGGTGGAGCCTCCCAGCCCCATTTGGGGGTAATCTCTTGCTTCCTTAACGCCTGTCATACCCGGGGAGAGGCCAAGGCTCCACACAGAGTCAGTTCTGGTGGTCAAGGTTAAAGGCTTAGGCTCCAGCGAACCAGATTTCTCAAGGCTGGAATTGTGCTTCCATCCTACAGCACATCTCTTTCAAATGTGCTGTCTGAGGTCACCTGAGTGACTCAGTGGGTTGAGCGTCTGGTTTCGGCTCAGGTCATGATCCCAGGGTCCTGGGATCGAGCCCCGCATCGGGGGCTCTCTGCTCTCCCCTTTCTCCTGTTTGTGCGCTCCTTCTCTCTCTCTCAAATAAATAAATAAAATCTTTAAAAAAAATACAATCTCCAGAAGGGGCGAGCTCACACCAGACCATGGCATACGCTGGGGGACTGTTGCACAAATATTTCGTGATCACTTACTATGGGCTAGTATGGGATGTCCAGGCTGGTTTCTGCTCCAGGGAGCTCTAAGAGAAGGCTCAAAACCAAACTGGCCATTAAATGTTGCCTGGGATAGCTGTCCCCAAGGCTCTTTTCTGCAGGAGGCTAGGCATTAACATTACATTAACATTGCCTAGGGAGCTTTTTAGAAATAGAAATTCCTAGAGATTCTGATTCCATCATTGTGGGCATGAGTGGAGGGTAGAGGTGAAGAGTTCTGGGTATCCAGCCGCTGGAGCTCACAGTCCAAGTCAAATGAGTGACCTTGAGCTGCCATTTCCTCACAGAACGAATGATGGAACAGTGGGGCCTGCTTTACAGGCAGCAAGATGCTCTCTGCCTTCTTCCACCCCTTGGCAACAGGGTTTTTAAAAATTTTAATCCAGAAGCCCATTTATTCACTCAAGCTATGCATCAAGCTGGGTTTGAGATCCTACTGTGTACCCAGACTTGTGCTGGGCACAAGGAACCCCTCAGTCACTAGACAGATGAGGAAGCTGTGGCCTGAACAGGAATGGGATTCATGCAAGCTCCCAAAATGAGTCCGTGGCAGGGCCGATAAGGAATCCTGGGCTCTTTCCCCTACACTCACAGGGCTTGTGGCTGCAGGGGTATGGAGCAAGTCTCCCCCTATTCTTATTTCCCCCCACCTGCTCTGATGGGCCACGACACGATCTGGGCTCACCTATCCTTACTTGTGATGGCATGAGAAACTCTGGGGGTGCTAGAGACCTTATCTGGCCCCCTGAGGCAGAATGGGCAGCCCCAGGGCTGACTGAGGCAGCCCACGGTGCCACAGCCCTGTCTCTCCCCCAGAAGGGGCAGTCAGCCACACACTCGCACATACTTATCGCCTCATACTCAGCACCTTACTCTGCAGAACTTTCCCTGCTGGGCAGAGCTCGCCATGCGGCTGGTTCTCACAGAGCCCCCCTAGAGACAGTGCCGCTGATGCATAGATCTGGCTGCTTTGGCAAAGACCCAATGTCCAGTCAGGTTGAGACCTGAGCTGCTCAGCGGGCTTCCTTGGAATCAGCATGGCCTTATTAGAGGTGAGAGGGTATGGCTTTGGGAGTCACAGAAGCCCGAGTCCCCGCATGGAACCTAATATCACTGAGATTCAGATCCTTCAGCTCTCGAAGACACATTAACCTGCTGTACTGGCTTGTGGGAATGAAATGAGATTTGTTACATGCTGGTTCCCCGCTCCCTCCATGCCTTCCTCTGTCTTAAAGGGGCAAAGCAGATGTGCTTCTGAAACAGGGCTTTGTTTCTCACTGTGCTCTGTAAGCAGGGGAGGCCCTGGGACCGAGGGAGTGGAGGCAAAGAGCTCTGCCTAATGGGCGGCTGTGGAGCTGTGGGAAGGCCACTAGCCCTTATAAGCCTTGGGCCTGTGACTGCTCCCCTCTAAGCCTTTGTTCCCTCATCTGTAGGAGGAAGAGACAGCGGTGGCGGATGTAAGGTGCCCGGTGTTAACCCTGGTACCTGGGAGGGGGCTTAGTAAACATTCCCACCCGCTGTCCCAGGGCTGGGGGTGGGGGAATTCCAATTCATAGCTGGGAAACCTTAGCAAATCCAAGAAGGGGATTCAGCTTCTTCTGACCCCAGAGTCTTGGAGGAGCAGTGAAATCTTGCTGGGAGGGAGGGTCTGTGTGTGAACTGCTCTGGGGAGCGGATTCAAGAATCGGCAGCCGCCAGCTTGGTTATGTCCGGTAGCACCACCTAGTGCCCCAAAGTGGAAGGGCCCTCCCGCGTCACCGGCCCTGGCCTCCCACCCTCCCTTCAATGTCGCTTGCGCGCGCGCGCGCGCGCGTGTGTGTGTGTGTGTGTGTGTGTGTGTGTGTGTGCATGTGCGTGTGTGTGTTGGCGGCCAGGAGAGGTGCCATTACAGGATGATAGGACCAGGGGGGAACTAATGCTATTTTTCAAGATAACTAGTCTTTTTACCTCCCTCTCTCCCAACAACTGCCATCCCCAAGTGCGTAGGACTCTCTGCAGGTCCCTGGGGGCTGGCTGGGCCTTAGCTTCCTCATCTGAAGACTGCAAGGCTTCGGGCTAGGGTTGATTCAGGCAAGGTGCCTGGGAAATGATCTCTGATGCCTACTGAGTGCCCGCCTATGTCTGTTTGCTCAATGATCCAGAGAGACACGGTCTTTACACACCCTTTATATTTTTATTGAGGAGAAAGCTTTAGCATACAGAACAATTTCTTATCTTCACAACACAGTAATGCAACAATAACACAATAACGATAACACATTTGTTTCAAATGGGTTTCCTCCCGAGTCTCTGGGAATCCTTGGGCTGCCTTTGTACCCCTGCATGCATTCCCCCCCCACCCCCCACCCCCCACCCCCCCTTCTTTCAACCCAAGAAAGCACCCAAAGCCCATAGTTCCTCTTACAGCTCTTGTGGCTGTTACGTCACAACAAATATTAAAGATCTAGGAAAGGTGGGGGAAGAGGGTCAAAGGGAAGCCCAAGCCCCCCTGCCACCAAAGGGCCAGAAACCAGCTCACTGCTCATCCGCTCTTTCCCTGGCTGAGTCTACAAGGGCTCAGGGTGAGAGGCACCACGGGAACAGCAGGGCCTATGCCGAAGGGTCCCTGGAGGTAGGGGTGCAAGGCACCTGTCCTTTGCACTTCTCCAGCAGGGATGCAGGCAGCAGGCCCAGCGCATTGACCGTCAGCAAACAGGATCCACAGCCTTGAAGGATAGCCGTTCCCGTTCTGGAACTCTCTCCTGAGGAAATAGCTGAAAAACAGACAAAATTTTCTTTACATGGTTGTTGACTCCTATACTGGCAGGAGTGGAGAAAACCAGGCAATTAAAATGTCCAACAAATTAGGAGACTGCTTAAATAAATTATTCAGTATGCATGACTGCATAGGTGGCAGCCATTTTAAATCCTGCTGATTAAGAGCTTACAGCATGATCTCAGCTTTGAAAAGACAGAGGGAGAACATGCTAGAAAGGCATCAAAGTGTTAACAGCACTTGCGTTCGTGTGGCCAGATTCTGAATGCCTGGGGGTGTTCGGTCCTTAACAGTTTTCTCTATTTTCCAAAATTTCAGTTATGATTATCTGTTACTTTTCTCCTTGGAGGAGGGGGGAGCCTTTTTAAAAGGCAGCAACAGGTTCTAGGAACCTGGCTCCCCGTATTCCCCAGGCTGCCAAGGGTGTTATAAGCAAAAAGGGCTTCTTACCTCCTACTGACGAATAGAGACCTCACCAGAAACCAGCCAGAGGACTGGGTTTCTCTGTGACTCCTCTTCCTCCAGCTCCTTCCGCTTGTCTCCAGGCTCAAACTCTTAAGGCTGGGCTGAGGTTCTATGTCAGACTCCAGTGAGGAACAGAGGCATAATTTACTCTGTTTTCTTCCCTCCGGCCACAGACACTGTGGCTGCACTTGCCCAGCTGCCAGGCACTGTGCACGAAGCTCAGTGCTAAGGGCAGTTCAGGCCAGCAGTGGATCTGGCTGGCATTCTGGGCCCAGAGTGACATAGTATATATTTTTCACTGCTGAAGCAGTGTTTTCTGGACCCAAGAGAAGCAGCAGGATTCTTGGGAGGGGGGCTGGGTTTGTACCCAGAAGTCCCAGGAGTTACTAGGAGGCAGTCACCCTCTTAAGCCTCATTGTCTACTCGAAGCCCGGCACCCGGCCATGGCTTGGCCCCCATGTGAGAAACAGGAGGACGTCCCAGCTGCAAGGCTGGAGACAGAACCTTCCTCTCTCCTCTCAGAACCAAGGAATCCTTAAAGTCGAAGTTAAAGAGCAGGCCTCAGGCCCTCTCTCTCTTTGGCAGTCCAGGAAAGAAAGGCCAGTTGGGCCTCCTCTGGTACCTCAAGGATGGCGAGTCTCCTGCAAAGACCTTTGGCTGGGGGCTGCAGTCCAAGGCCTGGCCGGGGAAGGAGACCACCGTCCCTAAGGAAAGAGTCACTCCTTACAATGTCAAGCTGAGTTGTTGCTGCTGCTTCATCCTCCTCCTCCCTTCCTCCTCTCCCCCCTCCTCCCCCACCCCTCCTCCACCCTTTGGGCAACATGGAGAGAAGGGTTAGAGCCTGTAACCTTGGGCTCTGTCTCCTGGGGATGCCTGGGAAGGCAGTGTGGTAAGAGGAGAGGGTCCCAGACTTGGTGAGCGGGTCCAAGGGCCCTGATACAGGAGTCTGTAGGGAGGAGGAACCAGCTTGCTGGGTCAGTCAAGAGCAGATCTCGGCCATGTTGTCCATTTGACATGTGGCTTTGTGCACGCTCACTGGGCTGGATGTAGGGTTCTCTTCAGGGCCCTTCTGCTGGACGGGGGACTTGAAGCCAGCGTCGGCTTTTCATACATCTCTTGATACCATCCTGCTCTCCTTCAATTATATCTAAGTGGCCTCAGTGGCTTTAGGAGTTCGGTATGGCCTGTCCTTTAGCTCATGGGGGCAGTTCAGTGAGGCATTGGGTGAAGTCCTGGTGAGCCAGTCCAAGGATAAAACCGTAGAACACAGGGTGAATAAACGCAGGAGAAGTGAGGGTTAGGAACAACTAGAGGGGGATTACAAGAAGGTGACCAGTTCTTTTATGGGAACAGGCCCAGAACCCTGCTCTCTAGCTTGTTGCAAGACTGAGCAGAGTGTGCTCCAAGAGGACAGCTATTGCTGACTCCTTCTTTCTCAGGTGGCCTTGCTTGGACACGGGTCCCTCTCTGGTCATGGCTGCAAGACGATCTGGAGTTCTGCAGGTCTTCTGCGGGCTCTGTAGGTCTGGAACTCCCTCAAGTACTGGTCAGCAAATAGGGCAGGTGTGGCAGCGATAGCAGGGGCAGGGGACGCTGTCGAAGGGTGTGTTCTGCGCGGCGAGCTCGCCCCAGCGCTCACACGCGAATTCGGCCACGTGCGGCCCGGTGGCCCCCCTGTCGCGGAGTGAGGCGGAACAGCACGGGCGGGCGTCTTCGAATTTGGCGTTGCCCCAGGCGACCTGCGCGGCGAATCAGTGGGGGCGAGCTGTAGAACGGCGAATTAGTGCCCGGAAGGCCCTCCAGAAGCGGGACGCGATTCTGGTTCCTCCTCCGGCTGGGCTGAATGATGGGAGGCGATGCGTCTAGGAAATTCTCATGGTAGTAGCCAGTGGTCTGAGATGAAGCGTGGGCGACAGTCGGCTCCATCTCCATCATCTCATCCAGGTCATCGTCTTGGGTCTCATCCTCGGACTCCGGTTCCGGCTCCTGGTCCCCATCCTGGTCGGCGTCAGGGTCTGGCTGCGGGACCGGGCACACAAAATCGCCCTTATTCTCTTCATCCTTGACTGTCTCCACGTCCACCTCCTCGTCCACGTCCACCTCCTCGTCCTCGTCGTCCTCCTCCTCTTCCTTCTCTTCCAGTTTCTTCCTCATCTCCTCCATCTGCTTCTTCCGCATCTCTTCCTGCTTCTTCCTCCTCTCCTCCTCCTCCCTTGTCTCCTCCTGAACAGCTCTCACGCGCCTCCGCTGCTCCCTGTCGTAAAGCCTGCGCTTGCGTGTCTCTTCATCTTCGTCACTGTGGAAATCTTCATCATCGGTGTCTGCGTTGGGGTCCGCAGCGAAAGGGAAGAAGATGTTGCGGACCCCGGGGAGTGGGATTGGCTTGGGCACGCGCACTTTTCTTTCTATTTCCACGCATTCGAGAATCAGCTCGTCCAGGTCGGCCATTTCAGTTGACCATAAGAGCTCCTTGCGGAAGAATTCCGACAGGCCTTTAAGGAATTGGTTTTGAAGGCGGCGGTCATCCCAAGACAAGAACTGGGCCAGGAACTGAAAAGCATCTGCATAGCTGCCTAGGGTACAGTGCCCCTGCTTAAGCTTGCGGATGGCCTTTTTAGCCACGCTCGGGGGGATGGGGCCGCAGAATTCCTTGCGGATCTCATCCAGGAAGCGTGGGAAGTTGGCACGCAGGGGGCTTCCCTCCCGGGTGACAGAGATGGCCCAGTTCTTGGCTTGGCCAGCGAAAAAGGTGATCAGAAAGGCCACCCGCTCAGTGCCCCCGGGGAAATGATCCTCGTGGTCTGCTATGAAGGTCTCTAGCTTCATCAGGAACTCGGCCAGGTAGACCGGGTCTCCCGAGAAGGGCTCTAACTCCGGCCGCACCAGCGGCAGCAGAGGAGGCTGCGCGGGCTGCTCCTTGGCTGGGGGCGGGGGCAGCGCCGGCGGGGGCGGAATGGCCCGCGGGGGAGGGTCGACGGGCGCGTCGGAGGTACCGCAATCTTGGATCACGCTAATCAACAGCTCGTCCGAGGCGTACTCGGGCTCTGCGCGAGGGGGAGGCCAGCACAGGAAAGGCAGATCCCCCTCGGGAACTGCGTCGATCTCGCTGAGCGGGAAGTCAAAGTTCTCCTCGGCAAGGACGGGCACCACCGGCACTGGCCAGCGGATGTAGCTCGACACATTGCCCCGCAAGGAATTAACCTCGGCTAGGGCTCTGCCGAGCTGAAGGCCCAAATTGGCATTCTCCCCGCGAAGGGCATTTAATTCTTCTCGCAGGGCCACGTTCGCCATGCGCAGGCTGTTTAGATTTCCTGCGGCCTCGGACATTAGGAGTAGCTCAGGGGCCCTGGGTCTGAGGGCGGGGGCGCGGGTGGGGGTGGGGAGCTGGAGGCCGCGACGGGAGGCTGAAATGCCGCGGTGGGGCGCGTGCGGGGGGAGGGGACCGAAGTGTCGCGGCGGGGCGCGGGAGAGGCCGAGCCACACCCACTGGGGCGAGCACGGAGGGCGGGCGCTCCGGCCGGAGGGCCCAGGGGCTCACTCAGCCCGGGGCGCTTTACCTCGTCCGGGTGATCAGAGAGGGCGGGCGGCGGCGGGAGCCGGGAGGCGCCGAGGACGCGGGCGGCAGGCGGCAGGCGGCGGCGGGGCGGGCGGAGGCTGGCGGAGCGGGAGGGAGTGGACTGCGGCAGGATCTGTCGAGGAAAAATCTTGCGGTTGGCGAGTCCCCGCCTTTTAAGCGCAGCCTTGCACCGCCCCCCCGCCCCCGGCAGGGCGGGGCTTAGGGAACCGCGGGCGCCCACTGGCCACCGCGCGCCGCCCTCCCCCCGTCCCCCCACCTCTCCGCCCCCCGCCTGCGCCTCTCACTGACTCTCTCCTTCCCTAGCTGCAGCTAACTCGGGTCGGGAAAATGCGACAGCGACTGCCCACTCGAGGTCGTCATGGCGACAGCCAGTGAACGTGTTCCTCTCCTCGGGCAGGCCCCCGAGTGTAGAGGAGCTGCTTCGAGAGGCGCAGCTCAATCTCCAGAGCCTGTTGCAAGGTACTGAGAGGGAGGGGGGCTGCGGCCGGAGCCCACAGGCGAGATGCGCAGCGCTGGAGGGAGGCGAAGAAGAAAGAGGACAGGGACCAGCAAGAGGAAAAAAGAGAGAGAGAGAGAGAGAACAGTTTAAGCCCCACTGAAAAACAAAAAACCACACACATCTCCCCATCTTTTTACCTTCCAGACTAAATGATTCGAGAGGCCTCAATTTCTCGGGCTGTTTACTCGCCACCACCACCCCACTCCACCCCCACCCCTTTATTTTTCGGTTCAGGAGGCCACGAGGGAGAAAAGGGCAGAGGCAGAAGCAGGGCAGTGGTCAAGCCACTTACAAAGGGAGCCAGGGGAGAAATTCACAGGGTGGGCTCACAGACCTTCTAGACCCTCTCTTGCCATGTTGCCCAGGCCTTTGAAATCCTGGCACCCAAGGACAATGGAGGCATCTGCAGGGTCTCTCCCCCTCGGGGCTTCACCCATTCTGCTCTTGCCACAACCTATCCATTTGTCTCCTGGGGAGCAACTGCCTCATGAGAGTAAGCCCGACTTTCAGTTGGTTGAGCTTGAGCGACCAACTGTTGATCTCAGAGCAGGTCTTGATCTCAGAATTGTGGGTTCAGTCCCTGCGTTGGGCTCCATGTTGGGCGTGAAGCCTACTTTAAAAAAAAAAAAAGCAAAAAAGAAGTAAGCCCGAGACACAGCACCCAGAGTCTCCTCATCCCCAATTTGCAGCCCAGTGTCTTTGGAGTATACAGTGGAGCATGCTGTACAAAAAGCTGGGTCCACACGACCTGGACAAAAGGCCCAGTCATGGTGCCTGAGCAGTCAGACTGCATGCACTGGGCAGAGTGAGAAAATCCAATCTCTGAAATCAGACAGAGCTAGAATCTCATTCCCATCCCTCACCTAACTAGCTGTGGGACATTATGCAGATTACCTAAAGCTTCCGATGAATCAGTCATCTTTAAAGTGAGATTCCAGCTTCCCGTGTGGCACACAGTTTTGTGAGAATTAAAAATGGTATGTAACTTGCTCAGTAAGAGTATCTTGCTGCTGGAGAGACCCCGATAAGATGCACTGTCAACTCCCAATACGTGTCCTTTGGAACACAGGCTTAGCTGGGCACCGTATTAAAGTTAACACAAAAGAGAAAACAGTGCAGTCGCTGATAGGACCTTACAATACAAAAACCATACACATTGAATGGAGGGATTAAGCCAATGTAAGTCGCAAAGAGATTAAAACTCGGTGCTGTGAAAGAGACAACTGGGGTGTTACAGTACCTGGACGGAGGTTACAAGGGCCGTGCATATGTCAAAATTCACTGAGCTGTGCACTGAAGTTGTTTGTACACCTTACTATAGGTAAGTTATATCTCCATGAAGTAATGAATACGAATAAAATCTCAGTGGTAGTCACAAACTCCATAGCCTACTCTAGGCACTCGCTGAACCACTGAGGCCTCTCTTCCAGACCCAGAAGCCCTTCCTCCATGTCTTCCTACTTCCAGTCCTTACACTTTCTTCACAGTTCTCTTCTTGCCTCATTCAAAACGCTTTAACACTAGTTCTACACTTTGCTCATTCCCTTCACCAGTGTTCCTGTGAGCCACCTTGGGCTATCCAGCTCCAGAGGACTTATATAGTTCTGAACTGCTTTTTATATCATTTGTTCATTCATTAACTCATTCACCTACTGGTACTGGGCTTATTGTCCGTCCACCTAACCCGACCAACCAAGCTTCTCGACAGAAAGAATCACATCTCTTAGTACCCTCGCGTTTCCAGAAGCACCCGCACAGAGCTGGATTCCCCAAGAGGTACTCAGTAGGCATTTGTTGAGTGAACGTTAAGTGCGAAAAGAAGTCTTGTCAGCTCTCGTTTACCCATACCAACGAAGGTTTATGGAGAGTAGAAAATGGTAGCTGGACCACCCAACTGGACTCTAGCCCAAACCCTCGCCTCCCTTGCCAGGGCAGTGGTAACCTTAGAGAAGCAAGATTCCAAAGGACACCACGAGCCTTGTGTTCAGATAAGAGAGGAGCTGCCATGCAGAAAAGGAGTCAGTGTGTTCTATGTTGCCAACATGGGCAGATTTGGGACCAGTGGGTGGAGGAAACATGGAGGGAGGCAGATTTCACCTCGAGATAAGGAAGAGCTTTCCTGCCACGGCCCCAACTGTCCTTGGATGGAATGAGCTGCCTTGGGAGGACGGCAGCTCCCCTTCTCTGCGGGTCTGTGTGGAGGCTGAAGAAGCATCTAGAAGGGCTGCTGAGGAGGAACTCTGAGCCCAGAATGGGGTGTTGAACCAGAGGACTTTTGAGGCCCCTCAGCCTCCAAGTTTCTATGAGTCTTAAAGTCTTTGTTCAGATGAGCAGAGAGCCCCGCCCCCGTTGGTTCTTTGCTCTCTCATGTTCCTCATCTACTCATCGAACTCATCACTTCAGTGAAGGCCATTCAAACCTTGTGCATCCCTCTTATTCGCTGGCGATGCCCCTCAACTTCTCCTTCCTTCTCTGCCACTACCTCTGCCTTCCCTCTCCCTCACCTTAGCTCCCCTGGACCTGACAACCACCCACAGTGGGACGAAGGTGCAGGGAACCAGGCCCTCGGAAGCTCAGCTGAGAGTTCTTGAGACCCAAGGGAGCACTGCATGTTGGACTTCCCAGTGCAGATTTCTTCATGCTTCCGACAGGTCCTTTCCCTGGTAGGCCTGCAGAAAACCTGAGGAGCCGCAGGGCTTCAGAGAGAGGATAAAGGACCAAGAGGTGTCTGCACCCTGAGCCTCTCCTCCAAGTCAAGCACCTAAGGTGGGGACCGTCAAGACACAGGCTTGGTCTCAGAACCAGCGCAACTCGACTCTACCGACTTTTCTCCTCGGCCCTTGTAGTCCTGGGGAGTAGGCATTTTTCCATTTCCGAAGCCAGAGGCTCGGACACCGGGCCAAACCACAAAGAAACAAGGCAAGTCAGGCCGGGCAGCTAGAGCAGGAGCCCCAGCTTGCGGTCCTCTCCCAGCCCAGTGCTTGGCTGTGGCCCCCTAGAGTGTGTATCCACTGTGCTATTTTTCAGAAGAATATGAGGAACAGTACTCGGAGGCCAGACTTCTGGGGCAGACCTTCCGCTCTGCTGATGAGGCCCCTGAGCCCACTCCTAGCCCAAGGCCTCAGGCGGGCAGGCGTCTGGAGTTTGTATCGATGGTGAGTTGCCTCTTCCCCCACCTGTGAAAGCCAGCAGGGCAGAGCTCTCTCTGCGCTCATTGATGGGGGACCTCGAGCCGTGTACCTTACCCACCGGAAGCTGCTGCTCACCTCTCCTCACCAGCACAGCTACCCTGAGACCCTGCCGAGAGGGGCCCAACCCAGCAGGTGTTTGGCCTGGCAGCCCGTCCACACTTCCCTGCTTCCCAGACGAAGCCTCTGACCACCCTGTCTAGACAGCCATCCCATGGGCATGGCTCATCTCGTCTGGAGCACACCCTTCCCATCACCTTCTTTCCCAACAGCCTACAAAATGGCAGCTGAGCGAGGATGAGACCACCACCCAGGGTGTGAGGGCCTCTGAGGCCTCCCTGAGCCTGTTGACCACAGCCGACAAGCAAGCTGCCTGGAATAGCCCCTCCCCTCTGCCCATCCTAGAGGAAAAGCGGTGGCTTCAGCCTTGCTCCACGCACTCTGACATTGTGCCCATCAACATCTCCGGTAGAGTCGATCAGCACCACCTCCGTTTGCTTCCCTCCATGCCAACTACGGACCATCCTCTCCAAATGCACTGGGGACTGGGGGAGGGAGCGAGACTTTTCTCTGCTGCTGGCTCACCCTGAACTGTCAAGGTCATGGCTCTCGCGGGGAGAGGGGGGCAATGGAGGCATGCAGGCGAGGGGTCTCTGGCTGCTCTTTCTTCACTCTCTCCTGGCACTGCCACACTAACCGAGCCCATTTGATAGCAAATTCCTCTTAACAGAAAACGCTAGGACTCTGTGAACGCGTGTGCTCTTCGGAATGTCCATGGTAACTTCAAGTTTGTGAGTTAGGTTTGGTTTGGCAAGAGAGAATTTGTGCCGGAGGCAAGGTTTGTAGCACACAGATAGGAGTCGGAGTGGAAGTGGGAGGTTTGTGGTGCTGGCATTCAAAGGGAGGCTCCCACCCGGGCCACAGAGCCAGGGCCTCGGGGAACGTTCAGTAGCCACTCGGTCTGCCAGGGAGGTGGGCGTCTTCACCTTGTGCAACAAGTGTTTGAGAAGGGAAGTAATGGAAAGAGACCAAGGCAAATGCGGCTCAGCTGGCTGTGGCTTTGGGAGCCCAGGGCACCCTAGACCATGCCCATTATTAACTCATGTTCCACATTCCACCAGCTGTACGTGGAAGAGGAGGAGGGTCAGTCATGTCAGAAGGAGCTAGGGCCAGTGACCTGATGACGGGAAACCCTCCTAACTTGAAGGGACCAGAGGCCCCCTGGAAGCCAGCACTGGTCCGTGGTATGCTGGAGAAAGCTGCTGAAGGCCATGAGGGCAGGTCTGGCCCTGTGTGGTAGCACTCCCTGAATATGGGGTCATCGGGCACCCCCAGCATCCTCTTGGCAGGCAAATCAGAGGCAGAGCCCAGAGACTAGGGAGATGTGCCAAGGGGAGTGAAGGCCTGGAAGAGAGACTCATGAAGGGAAGGCGGGCACTTTGTCTCTCAACTTCCACCTCACTCTCAATGAGCCTGGCCCTGAGTTTTGCCCGCAGAGCCGCTTGCTGGGGGCAGGGCGGGCAGTGGGTACAAATGCAGCCATGGGGCTGAGAGGGCGGGGTCTGGTGAGCCCGCTGCTGCTGCCGCAGCGGAATGAGGGACAGCACGGGGGGCAGGGGGCGAGGAGCAGTGTGCCTCACCCCACCCCTGCCCCAGCAATTCCCCTGGAGAAAAGACTGACCCCGGGTTTCAGGAGAAATAGATCTCAATCACTACACAGGAGTGAACACTGATAAGATGTGATCAGGTGACTGGAGGACAGCCTATCGGGCAGCTTCCTGGCTGGTGGGGGGGCGAGTGGGGCAGCTTTTTGGAGGCCCTGTCCTTACTGGCCCATACAAAGGCTTTCTTTGAGAAACGATTACAATCAAGCAACATCTAGTCTCAACCTGTCTCTCTACACCTGTGGTTCTCACCCCGGGCTGTACATCTAAATGATCAGTCGCCCGGGAAGTTCCAGAAAAATGCTCCTGCCGGGGCCCTACAGCCAGAGATTTAAGTGTCCTTGATGAGGTTGAGGTCCGAGGGTTTCAAAAGCTGCTCAGTTGGTGCTCTGCTCATGCTCTCTGTTCATGCTACCGCCATCACCCCTCCTGTGTGCCTCAGACCGATTTCCACTGCGCTGTAAACAGAAACCAGGATGCACCCAAGTGTCTTTATTTTGGCTACAGGGAAGCAGTTTGATAAACATGCAAGTTTGCGACACTCGTTGTTTAACACAGAGACAGCCGTGAACCCCAAATCCACCCTGAGGCGGAGGCGGACCATTATTGGATTCTCTAACTTTTCCCAGCGAGACCAAGGTGACCCCATCACAGCTGATGCCCCAGACCTTTCCCCTTTTCCCTTCCACCAGCCCTGCCACCCAGGAGTAATTCAGCGTGTGTGTGTGTGTGTGTGTGTGTGTGTGTGTGTGTGTGTGTGTGAGGGGTGGGGGGTTGGGGGGCTTTGGATGT